>NC_033796.1:55941725-56014899 GCF_001876935.1 Asparagus officinalis
CCAAGCCCTTTCTCTCCCTCCGCCTTCTGGAGACTGGTGATCAGAGACTCACACTCCTTTTGGAGCGCAACAAGTGATCTTGCCTCAGGCTCATACTACTACCAAGTAGTTGGAGGACTACATCGAGCACGCAAGTCCAGCACCTCGTCGACTGACTCATCCTGGTGAGCCTCGATGACAGCGTCACCGCCATCAGAGGCCTCTAGAGAGAGCCCCGATCCAAGCCACCTCGGGGAGCATGCTAAGGGAGCAGTCTCCAAAGCTCCCCATTGTTATGCCTCTCCAGCTCCTTCAGCTACCATAGGAGCCTCGGGATATGATTGAGTGCATAGATCAGTTGCTGATGCCATCGGGGGTAACACCCCCTCTCTGATGACATCATGAATGCCCTATGTGAGAGGTTCAAGATATCTCATGTGGAGAGGTACAAAGGCAAGGGAGACCCCTCAGAGCATGTTTATAATTACTATGATGTAATGAGCATGCTCCAAGCTTCAGAAGCAGTTATCTGTTGATGCTTCCCCATCACTCTTTCGGGGAGTGACAAGCTCTGGTGGAATGCTCTTAAGAAGAAGTCCATCGACAAATTCTAACAACTCAGTCGGAAATTTATCCACCAAGTAGAAGCTCCCCCCTTATGTATTAATCCAGAAAAGATAGGGGCCAGAAAAGAGCCTTTGAGCCTACTTTAAGAGCTTCCACTCAAAGAGGTTGGAGGTCAATGACCTAGGGAGTGCGGTTGCTTTGTCCACACCCATGGATAGCCTGCAGCGCAATGAGTTGGCCAACTCACTTGCTAAGAAGCCAGTCGCCAACTATGAGCAGTTGATAGCCAAAGCCCATTGGTATATGGACATGGAGGACACCCGAGCTTATAAGGCATCGGCCAAGGCGTCGGCCATGGTTGTAAAGACTTCCACAGCCACTACTTCAGCCACACCATCAACATCAGCCATCTTGTCGACTCCAGCAGTAATACCGGTGGTGGATCTAACACCCGAGCTAGCCAGAGGCCCCCCTGCCAGACAGGAGTGGCCGAGAGATCCCCCGAGAGTCGTCTCTCATCCTAATCGGTCCAACAAGAGGGACCGATAGAAGGACCCAGTGCCGAAGTCAGCTCTCACGATCTTTGACACCTCTCTCACTAATGCTCTCACCATGATTCAAAAGAAGGGACACCTCAAGGAGCCTACTTCTCAGATGAGGTTAAATCCAAAGAACCGAGACACCATGCAATTTTGTCGCTATCACCAGGATCATGCCCACCTCACAAATGATTGTTGAATCCTTAATAGAGATATTAAGGACTTGATTGAGAGAGGGTATTTGAAGAACCTCATATCTCAACAGGATCGTAGGGAAGCTGCCATTGCCAAGGACAATAGAAGATCCCACTCGCGGTTACCTTGCCCTAGGCCATGCCATGACAGCCAATCTTGGAGCCCAGTTATTAAAGGGTCATCAACACAATAAGTGGTGGTCTCATTGTTGGGGGTCGTCCAATAACACCCAAAAGAGATGCTAATAGGGTGTTGCAAGTTAACCAAGACCACAAGAGGACGAAGGTGGAGGAACCCATATCTTTTGAGGACGCCGACTTGCAAGGCATTGAAACACCTCATGATGATCCTATCATCATAACCACAACAATTGATGGCTATCAGGTGAAGCGGATCATAGTCGACATAGGAGTTCAGTGGACAACACGTATGTTAATGACTTTAACCAGATGGGTATCGACAAATCACGCATGTTCCCCCTGTAGAGGATCCCACGTCGGATTCACTAGCCATTTTTTTGTCAAAAGGGATGATTACTCTCCCCCTAATGGTTAGAGAATACCCTAGGCAAGCCACCACCACCATCCAAGTTTAGTTCCTGGTGATAGATCTCAACTCGGCTCACAATGTTATCCTAGGCCGAAATGCCCTCCATCTCTTGCCGACCATTCCTTCAACTTACTATTATATGGTTAAGTTCCCAACTCCAAATGGAGTTGGAGTCACCAGGGGCAATCAGCGAGAGGTTAGGTCTTGTTACCAGCTCTCGACCAAGGGTAAGGGTGCACAAGACGTTATGCCTATTAAGAAAGCTTGCCTCCAGTTAGAGAAAAACAATGGAGAAGCAAAGGATGACCCTAGTAGAAGACCTTCAAGAGATACCTGTTGACTGAGAAGATCAAAGATAGTCAATATTGAGTATAATCTAGTCGAGCCCTTGCGAGGAGCTTTGACCAAGTTCTTACAGGCAAACACTTATGTAATCGCCTGAGGACCAGAAGACATGCTTGGGGCTCCCCCCGAAGTGATCAGCCATGAGCTAGCCATTGATAGGCCTCCCAAGTCTGTTCGAAAAAAGAAGAGACATCTCGGCCTAGAGCGCCAGAAGGCGGCAGACGACGAAGTCAAGAGGCTTCTTAGAGCTGGCTTCATCTGGAAAGTCCAATACTCGGAGTGGTTAGCCAATGTTGTATTGGTGAAGAAAGCACTAAACAAATGGAGGATGTGCGTTGACTTTACCGACCTCAACAAAGCCTACCCAAGGATAGTTACCGCCTACCTCGAATCGATCAACTGGTCAATGAGAGTCTTGGCCATGAACTACTCATCTTCATGGATGCCTTCTCTAATTATAACTAGATTTTTATGGCAGAACATGACCAGGAGAAGACCTCCTTTATCACTAATTTGGGAACTTACTGCTACAAAATGATGTCATCTAGCTTGAAGAACGCAGGAGCTACTTATCAGAGACTTGTCAACAAGGTCTTCAAGCATAAGATAGGCCCCAATCTGGAAGCTTATATAGACGACTTGCTAGTGAAATCAAAGCAAGTGTTAGCCAACATATCAGACCTCGATGAGACCTTCTCCACACTTCAGCATTACCGAATGAAGCTCAATCCTGCAAAATGTACCTTTAGAGTATAGTCGGGAAAATTCCTGGGGTTCATGATCACCTAGAGAGGCATAGAGATCAACCCCGAGAAGATAGTCACCATAGAGCGACTGCCTGAGCTGCACACTTTGAAATACATTCAGAAGCTGAATGGAAAGATTACGGCTCTAGGTTGATTCCTCTCCAAATTTGCCGAGAGGAGCCTCCTAATCTTCAAGACTCTAAGGGGAAGCAAGAATTCGAAGGAAAGCATGACTTGGTTAAAAGAATGTAGTGTAGCATTTCAGGATCTCAAATCCTATTTGAGTACTAAGCTACTGCTGAGTCAGCTTATAGGGGGAGACACATTATACTTGTATATGGCTGTCTCTTTCGAAGCAGTCAGCTCTGTCCTTGTTCGAGAAGAGGAGAATATTTAGAAGCATGTCTACTATGTGAGTCAGATCATCAAAGAGGGTGAACTCAACTACCCTCTTATAGAGAAGGTTGCCTTTGCCTTCATCATCACTACCAGAAGACTCCATCCCTACTTCCAGGCCTATGCCATCATTGTCAGGACGAGTCTACCTTTGTAGAAATCAATGGGCAGCCCTACAACATCAGGGAGGATGGTCACCTGGGCAGTCAAACTCAGTGAACATGATATCCTATTTGAGCCCAGGACGACAATCAAAGATCGAGCCTTGACTGACTTCTTGATTGAATCAACTTAGCCAAAAGATGAACCAGGTGCCCTTCTGCCGACAATTAAGCCAACAGAGCCAGTACCTCCTATAGTCCAAGCAACTACCCCACAAATCTGTCACACCCTAGAGCATAATTCCCCCGAGTATATCTCATGGTGGTTATTAAAGGTGGACAGATCCTTTGGAGAAGCCGACAGTGGAGCAGGAGTAGTTGTGCGAAGACCAGATGGGTCGACGCACAAACACTCTATTTCCTTTGACTTCTCAGCATCAAACAACAAAGCCGAGTATGAAGCACTTCTCACCGGCCTTCGAGCAGCACAAGCATTGAAGGCAGAACGCATATACATTCTAGCCAACTCACAATTGGTCGTCCACCAAGTCAATGGACGATATGTAGTTATAGATTCAAGGATGGCTTTATATTTTAAAGCTACTAGAGAACTTTTGACCAGCTTCCTGGAGTTCAAAATAGCTCAAGTCCCCCGAGCTCTCAACGCTTGAGCAAATTCCCTCTCAAAGCTCGGGTCGACAAGCTCAAGAATCAGCTCAGGGCCTGTCTACACCGACACCCACAAATGACCTAGCATCTCCAAGTCGCCAGAGACTGTCATGGAAACAGGGGCGCTCGTGATACCCTGTTGGTTGGATCCTATCATCCTTTACCTAATGCAGGGTATTATACCTGAAGATCATGCCAAAGCTAGGTGTCTATATATGAATTATCACTGTTATATCATGATTAATGGACAGCTCTACCGGATGTCTTACTCTAGCGGTGGTATAGGACCCTATCTGCAGTGCCTTCGGCCACCAGAAGCCAACTATGTACTCTAGAAGATACATGAGGGCACCTGTGGAAACCATCCTAAGGGCCCGAATCCTCACGTAGAAAGTCATCCGCCAGGGGTACTATTGACCGACTATTTTAGCCGAGTCAAGGCGACTTGTCTCTCATTGCCAAAAGTGCCCGTGCTTTGCGTCCATCCCTCGAGCAACGACGACCAAGGTGTCTTCAATGGGGGCCAATCCTAAGCCTAATACCTTTCGCCTAATAGGGGATGGATCTACTAGGACCTCTCCCCCAAGCTTCAGGGCAGAGGAAATTTCTTATTATGGTGATTGACTAATTCACCAAATGGATCAAAGCTGAACCACTAACCAAGATTGGTGAGAATAATGTCATGAATTTTGTGCGAAACTCCATTGTCTATCATTTTTGCGTACCCCGGTTCTTTGTGACTAACAACGATACCCAATTCAACAGTGTAGGCTTCCGTAGCTTTTGTGAGGAATACAACATTCACCTCAAGTTCTCCTCTGTCACCCATCCTAAATCCAATGGACTTGTAGAGGCTACCAACAAATGCATCCTGTAAGCATTGGAGAAGAAGGTGGATGTTGTAGTAGGGAATAGAGTTGAAAAGTTGCCTAGTATCCTCTGGTCATACCGTACAACCCATAAAAACTCGACTGGGAGACGCCATTCAAGTTAGCTTATGGTGCCGAAGCAGTCACTCCCGTAGAAGTAGGTATGTCGACTATTTGACTATAACACTTTGATGAAGACATGAACTCAAAAAGACTTCGAGTTGGCCTTGACCTCCTAGACGAGACCCGAGAGAGAGCGCTCCAGACCCAGGTTACCAATCAGTAACGAATTGTCCACTACTACATCAGTAAAATCCGACCAAGGAGATTTAATGCTGGTGACCTCGTCCTCTACAAAGCTGCTTTCGACAAAGATTCTCAGAGAGGCAAGCTAGCCCCTAACTGGGAAGGCCTTTACACGGTCATAGAAGAGCTACGAGCTGACACCTATCGACTAAGGGCCCCAGACGGGAGAGTCCTCCAACATCCTTGGAATATTGAGTATGTGCGGCATTAATTTTAATAATTTCGCTATGTTATTTTCCATAACCCTATAAATTTCATTTAATATTAATGAAATTCTTATTGAAGCTAACTTGATTGTTGTCTTGCACTCCTGTAATGCCCAATCTATACCTGTAGTGCCTAATCTGTGCAGGAATGTTAAGCCCGTAGTGCCGTTTCAAGAATAAACCCAAGGCACTCACCATATGGTCGACTCCCACAACTACCTCTCGACCATCATGGCTATATGAAAGCCCCAGGTATCTATGTAAGTCATGGGCACCCAACCTCAGGGTTGTCATCTTATCTATTTGCCATCAGGGCAGCCCTTAGTAGGGTGAAAGACCTAGTCGACTTCAGTAAGTCCTAGGTATTCGACCTCTCGGTTGAATTTTAAGCCCTTGGTGCCTTTTCAAGAATAAACCCAAGGTACTCACCATATGGTCGACTTCCACCATCACCTTTTGACCATTATGGTTATATTGAAGCCCCAAGCGTCTACATAAGTCCTGGGCACCTAACCTCCGGGTTGTCATTCTATTAAAAAGCTCTTGGTGTTATACTAAATAAACCTAAGGCATGAATTCTAACTGTTCATTTGTCTTCGACAAAAAGACTTAAGCACTGCAACTTTCCAAGTCCTTGTCAGCCAAAGACCCGAACACTTAGCCAGCACGAGGCGCAATAAGAGCCAATCATCTCGAACCCTTAACACTCAGGTTGACACTACACGATTAGCTCACCATAGCACCAATATTTGGTTCTCTCAATCAGAGCCAAGCTACAAGTTAGTAAGGCAAAGAAAAAATAAGGAGTAAATAAAGAAAAACTCAAGAATGAGAACAAAGTCGATTTTTATTTCAAAGTGCAAACTTCAATACAAGTTCTTTACAACATCCATGTCAAATATTTACAAAACATGTTGATATTTACAAATAAAAAGAAAAAGATAGATACAAGCCCTCAACTCTCTTGGCCAGAGGTGATAGTCAACCCTAGGGAAGTAGTCTTGACTAGGGCAATAGTCTTAACAGGGGCGGTAGTCTTGGCAGGGATCTCAGCGATAGCAACAGAAGGGGAGCCCAGTGGGTCCTCATCAAGCTCATCCCCTGACTCATCACTCCCGTCATTCACTGCCAAATCCAACCCCCTTCGCTTACCTCGATCTCCTTTAGGAGATCAAGGCAGCAAGAGACTAGAGTATGATGAAGGTGGTTGGGTGAGGGGTGAGAGCCAGGGGGAAGCAATGATACTATGTTGTCGACACCGACCTTGCAGGAAAAGGCCGCCTCAGTTTTACCCAAGGGGCCATTGTGCCAGTCGTCGACTACATTCGTCCTATACTACTCCGAGTCAAAATGAGCAACCTGGCCCTCCAGGTCCTTGATGATTGTCACGGATGCCTGGTGAGCTAACCGCTCTCCCTCGAGGTCTCGCCTCAGCTACTCAACCGAGCTCGCACTCGACCTCCCTGCCAAAGTCGCCAGCCGACCATCTTGCTCAAAAATTCCTTACTGAAGATGGCCAGCCTCCTCCTTTAGCCAAGCTACCTCACCCTGAAGCTTAGCAATCGAAGCTGCTTGTTTAGCGTTATGGGATCGGATCCCTTTTAGGACCTTCTCCCTAGTGTCTACCTCTCAGCACCAGCAAGCATCGATGCCATTTAGTTTGGCCTCCAAGGAGTCAATCTTCTTTTCCGCCTCTTCCTTGACCGACTTCTCCTTCGCCAGCTCCACCTGCCACCCCTACGAAGAATCGTGCATATGCTAGAGCCATTCATACAGCTCCTGCTCCAATAGATCCCACCGAACCAAGTGGGCCTTGAGAGAAAGATGCAAGCTAAAGCTTGACACCTCTTCAAGAACCCCTCATCCTTCGGAAGGGTGAACTGCCGCACTACTGTGATTGGGGCCGTCAGTGACCCCAAAATTAAAGTCTCCCTATCGAGAGACGCTGGCGAGATGAACTTGTTACCTTCAAGGAGTTCCTTCCTAGGCGAGCAGGGGCCGAGCGATACTCCGCCAATATCATCTTCACCTCCTCCCAAGATTAGGGGTCGACGTAGGAGATCCAGTAAGGGCAAAGTTAGAAGCCTTCCTGCTCCTTGGCAGCCTCGCCCACCCTAGACTCTAGCAGGGGTGCTTCTTGTTCCTCAGCAACCCCAACCGACCCGACCGGCTCCTTACCCGGCCTGTGGGATGACTCAAGCTTAGAGGCTGGCTCGGAGCCATTTCTCTCAAACAGAGGCCGCCTGCACAGAGTCAAGCCAACTTTGTCGGCTAGACTGCCACGCTTCTCTGGCTCAGAATGGGGTGGGGTCATCGATGGTACAAACTTTGGTCATGGCCGCTCCTCAGGTCGGCTGCTGCTAATGTAGGCTGCCTCCAACCGGCCGACCTGGGCCTACCCCGATGCTCTGTTGGGGCCTTGGCCTTTCTTAGCTGCCAACTTCTTGGTCCTCACTCGCCACCCCATTAGCTGAGCGACGATTTTGGCCACCTACGACCTTAGGCCAGCCACCTCCTTAGGGGCGAGGCTCCCTTTAACCTTTTTTGGGGCCTGGCGGTGGAGCCCGACTCCTCACCTCTTGCCTCCTTATTTTGGCTTTCTTCAAGGGGAGGGCCAGCATCCTTGTCTTAAATTTGTCGGCTTCAGTGGGCGGGGTCGTAGAGACAACGCCACCCAAAGTGATGCTGTATCAAAAAGGTTGATCCGCTCCCAAGACCCAGTGTAGGATCAGATCTTCTCTAGCTGCCACCTTTCGTCGGGTCTAAGGATGCATGGCCTCAATGCGTCCTTATTTACTTTGGGCTAATTAGGGCAGGCGAGCACACCGTCGATGCCAAACACCCATAAGAAGTGCTCCTTCCAGTCCCTGTTGGACTCAGGAGCATCCGCCACAAACTTGAAATCTCCATTATAATGGAAGAAATAATAAGGGTCCCTCTTCATCGACTTGACGGCGACTAGATGCTCGAATAGACGTAGACTCGGCACGACGCTAACTTAGTGGCAAATAACCACGAAACCCACCAACGCCCAATGGTATTTTAGGTGAATTGAGAGTGGGAAACCCCGATAGTGACTCACACATCCCTTATGAAGGGGTTGAGCGGTATTCAAAGCCCATAATCGAGATGGACCAAGTAGAACGGTGCCCTGCTATTGCCATGATGGTACACTGACTCGTTTCTTGCTGGCACCGCCAATGTGAACGCCTTCGGGATGTCATAAAGCTCGTAGTACTTTCTGAGCTCCCCAACATAGACCTTAGAGTAGATCAGCCTGAGGAGAGTGATCCTCTCCTCATTATGACCAGCAGTGACAATCTGAGAAGCCATGGAAGATCGTTTGATTGCAAAGGAATCAAGAAAGTTTAAAGAGAAGAAGGGCGCTAAAAATTTAGAGCAGAAATCTATAAAGAGTTATTCCCCCCCCCCCATCGGGCTATTTATAGCACTCAAGAGGCACATGTGGAGTTAATTAGACAATTAACTCATTTCAAAATGAACGGATGAGATTCATCTCAAAATCTCAAATGTCTATCACGAGATTGGAAGTGCCACTCCCCTTTAAATCCACGTCTCTTCGCTCAGAAATCAAAGTGTCATCATTAATCTCTGATAATTGACAAAGCATCATGTCATTATGAATAGTGATGTTTCACATGCCTAACAAAGTCTTCTAGAAACTCACTAAATGATATTTATTAGGCAAGTAGTCGATCATGCCTTAGTCGACCCTCGACAGCCGACAGCTGACTTCAAGCGAATTTCTCATGCACTCGCCTCAAGAAGTTCTGATGCTGGCTAGCAAACAGTCAGCCCACTTGTCTCTATTGGTTCTATACTTAGACTAAAAACAAAAGTATCAAACTAATCACTAGAGCTCGAGACATGTCCTTTTGATGGAAGGTGAGTCGACCCTCGAGTCAGCAGTTAGAGTTTTCAAGTCGATAATGAAGCTAAGTCATTTAGAAACACATTGAGATTGTGCAACACAGAAAAAACAATTTTAAATTCAAAAGTGTTTCTTCATTCATTGATAAAATATCTTTACAGGTTACAATGTATTCATATTTACAACATAAGTACAAAGACGAGAGGTACTTAGAAAGGTAAGAGAAGTCCATCCCCACATCAGGAGTCAAAGGCAGGGAATTGCTATTAGGAGTTGGCATAGGAGTCGAACTCATCCAAGCAGTTAGCTACAAAAGGAGGATAGTGAAAGTGATCGGGCAGATTCCTCATCTCGGCTGGAAGCTGCGCTGATAGGTAGTCATACCCGGATTTGTAGGCTTTCACCACTTTAGTTTTCCCAGTCAAGCTTTAGCGATATCCCTCGATGATCTCCAAGCGATAGGATTCAGACTTGAGGTGGACGACCTCTTCTTGAAGCTTGTCGAGTGTTGCATGCTCCTCGTCGAGTTGACGCTTCGCATGCTCTACCGCCTCCTTCTCCATTTTGGCCAAGCCTTGGCATGGTCCCTCTCCTAGAGAGCCTTCTCCATTCTCCTAGCCTTCTCTTGGCTCTCTTGTAGCTCCTGCCTGAGCTCATCAACCTCGGGAGCACTCGAACCCAGCATCTCAGCAGCCCGCTCTGAGTCGCCCCCTCGACTAGCCCTTAGGAAAGTAACCTCCCTAAGGAGCTTTAGATATGCGGTCTAGACCCGCTTCATCCGACCGTATAACTTATTCTCCACCAAAGTGCCTTGAATAAAGTAGCTGCAGAAGCAAAGGTGGAGGCTAATATCAGGAACCTCTTGTAGATACTCCTAATCTTGAGGAAGCAAAAACTGCTCGACCGCCCTCGACTGAATCCGGCGAGACCCAAAGATGGTACTCCGAATGTCGAGACAGTGTTCATGCTCGAAGCGGAACTCAGGCTTGGGCTCATGTCCAAGTCGAGCACCGGCCCCGGTATGTCCGATGAGGTACTTCCTCATCTTATCCCATGCTTTATCTCCAAAATCGGCAACCCTATGAGGGAAGGGATATTCCAACCCAGCGAGAGGCACCACTTAGTCGGATGGTTATTCCTCTACCCCAGCTCTGGCCTTGGCTCCCACTCCTAGAGGAGCCTCGACCAGTTCTCTCTGGGCTGGCCTGCCCCCTGACTCGTCCAGATGGATGACGTCAGCTTCAGCCATCTGGAACCTTGCATGAGATACTTGTTCTGCATCCCTCCTCCTTCGTCTGTGAATGAGGGAGGGAGAGGCCTCCTCCTCGGCTACCTCGGCCTCTATTGAAGGATAATCTTAATGAAGACCCTTTGCCACCCTAGCAGATGACTCCTCCGGGGAGCAGCCAAAGGAACAATAGGTGCCAAAACCATCACTCCTTTCCCTATGATGAGAGCTGAGGCTCTATCATAATCTTGGTCAGTAGTAGGCACGATTGAACATCAACGACCCGCATGGTCGACTTATCGAGCAGATCTTCGACCTGACGAGAGCCAGCATATGCTTGGATCTAGTCAAGCGCATCCCTCTCGGTGGCAGACAGTCGGCCCCCATGAGAGCATCTCTCCTTATTTCGGGTCAGTCAGCACAGCCCAACTCTAGGTCATCTCTTATGATCCAGACGAATTTTTTCTTCCAGTCTTTGTGTAAATATGGAAGGTCAGTGACAAGCCTAAACTTCCCCATCATTTGAAAGTGGAAATATGGCTCATTCTGGTTCACCTTCACGACCACCAACCGCCCAAACACTGGCAAAAGGGTTTTATCCCTAGTCAATGGCAAATTACCACGAACCCTACCAAAATAGCGGTGGCGTTTGGCTTCATCTGCACCGGTGATACCCCTAGTGCGTCGAATACTTTTTTGAGAAAGGGATGTATGGGCAATCTCAAGCTGTACTCCAGATGCCTCATATAGAGCGGGTTCCGTTCTGACCCATGATCGAAAATAGCCTCTGATCTCGTCGGAGCCAATAGCTCATATGCCTCAGGGACATCGAACCTCCTTGGAATGGTCCTCTTTTGTAGCAAAGTCACTTTAGAGTGAACCCTCGATAGGAGAGCTCGACGATTAACTACTTCAGAAGCCATCGAAGATTGTAGAAATTATCACCGAAAGAGATGAATAGAGAAGTCCTTAGATTTTCAACAGTTTTTTTTAAAAGATAATAGCCGCCACTCTTATGACCATATTCCTATATAAATACTACCCACTTTACAACTGTCAGAATCCTAACCATTGGATCCAGCTTTGACCAACGGCCAAGATTAAATCTCAGAAGTCGATGCGCCCTCATAGATCAAGTCGCAACCCACTTACCTCGAGTAGCCCACAATCTGCCAAAAAAGCAGAGTTGTAATAGTAGAGAGGACGTATGGTGACATCAGCCATGTTGTTTCTGAAGTGACTTTTTAGTTCTCATTCAAAACACCCACGTCCGTCCAAAATAATTTTTTATTGTATTTCACTTGGACCCGGCTAAAACCAACTCCAAACGAAAAGGGTCAACTGTTATGGTGTTTCCACTCACCCGAGTACAACTTAAAACCAAGCCACAGACAAGTGTATTTTTGTATGTTATGCCCTAATCAACTTGGTAGCCAGAGACGAACAAGAGCGACAACTCAGCCAACTTGTCGAGTCGACACGCCTCTATGTCAACATGAATGGTAGTACTTCTCGCCCCCTTTTATTGAAGCTAACTCACCATGAGTCCACTCGACCACTCGACCACTCAACTATTTGCTAGACGCCTAGCGAAGTTGACTCGAAACGCGTTACTTCTCGGTGAAGCTAGAGGAGAAACTTCTGCTTTGAGCTTATCTTCCCTGACAACATGTCAAGATCACATTTAGTGTTTGGCAGGTGCCATTATGACTCTAGCGCTGATAGTCTTTATGACTTATCGAACCACGTGGGGTAACTACCTCCACTCACTTCGTGTTTAATTCTGAAGTGATCCTTCCCCCAAAATCACCAGGTGACACCTGTAAAGAAAGTATTGACGTGGCCGCCAGCCCACACTTTGCTACCGCCTCTCTACACTCAGCCAAAGTAACCAATCTACCCCTACCACTTTAGTATAAATACATGTATAATTCTACCTTACAAAGGGCTGGAATTTTGGATTCTAATGGAGATCTGAATTTACAAATCTGATCCAAAAACAATCACACTACACACAAGAACTCTCGCAGTTCTTATTCTTAACCCACTCAAGTTCATGATCTAACTTGATCATGGGAGGTACGATGGGGGAACTAAGCCCCATTCTCTTATGAACTTCTACTTGTGCAGATTCGTCTACCTTGTTCAAAGAACCAGACATAAAATCAGAGAATAAAGCAGCCCCTTCATGAATCCTCAACAATCTCATCCAAACACGGACATACTGACTGTGTGATTATTAGTATATCAGCAATGCCAAAACAATAAGAATTCTAATAGATGTTATACGTGCATCAGGTGCATATGTATTGAAATAATCTTTACCTTCTTTTTGTATAAATTCTTTGGCTACTAATCTAGCTTTAAAAGCTTAAATAAAACCATCAAAATGATATTTTCTTCTAAAAACCCATTTAGATTATATTATCTTTGATCCTTGAGGTAAGTCTACTAAAATCTAAGTTTTATTACCCATTATAGAATCTATTTTATCATTGATAGCTTCTTTCTAAAATGAAGCATCTTTAGATGACATTGCTTCTATAAAGATTTTTAGGATCATCATCTGGATTAAAATTTATAGGATGTTCATTTAAAACATTGTTGTTCCTATCACCTTCAATAAGAAAAATAATTTGTTCAAAAGAAATAAAATTTGAAGGTATACATTTATCTTTTCTTGCTCTAGTACTTTACCTAGATTCTAGTATTTCTTTAGATGTACTAGATTTCTTAGTATGAAAAACAGAACTGGGAATACCACTAGAGCTAGGTAGAATAAGAACATTTTCAACATTCTCAGAATTTGTAGAAAACTTATTTTTGAAGTATTCAATACCTGTAGATTTAACAGTGGAATTAGAAGATAAATCAAGTAGTCTATACGCTTTACTTTTTTTAGCATATCAGATAAAAACACTTTTAATGGTTTTAGGTCCAAGTTTAAGATATGATAGATTAGGTTTTCTACATTTTCATAACTTATAAGAGCTTATGCTTGGCTTTTTAGAGAGAGTTGTATTATGTATATAACATGCTATGTAAAGTGAATCTCCCAATAAAGTACTATGCATTAATGAATAATACCATGTTCTTCACAAAAAGTATTAAAATTATTAAAAAATAATCATCACCTCTATCAGAACGTAATATTTTAATTTTCTATTCAAACTGATTTTCAACTTCTATTTTGCATTTTTTAACATGTCAAAAGCTTCATATTTTATTCTTAAAAGGTAAACATACATATATCTACTGCAATCATGAACAAAAGTAATGAAATATCTTTTTTCTTCTATAGTTAGCATGTCATTTAATTCTCATATATCAAGATGTACTAAATCTAAAACTTTAGAATATCTATGGGAAACAATTGGAAAATATTTATTTATTAGTTTAGACTTAGCATAGATCTCACATTTATCAAATTCACCATTGAAGCTAATTGCGTCTATTTTTTGTATTTTTAAATAACAAAAATTTAAGTGTGGTAATCGATCATGCCATAAATAAGAGGATTCAACAATAAAAGCAGAAGACAAAACTTCATTATTAATACTAAGTTGATACATTCTATCACAAGAGTAGTTAAAAGCAACCTGAAACCCTTTCTTACAAAGAATATCAATAGAAACTAAGTTCTTTCTTATTTCGGGTATATACAGAATATTCATAAGAGTCAATTGCTTTCTAGAAGTAAAATCTATCTTAACAGTTCCTTTTTCAGTAGCTTTTGCACAAGCATTGTTCCCCATTTGCATTTTTATAATTTTTAAAATTTCTTCAAATCCTTTGAACATAGATTTGTCCTTACAAACATGAATTGTTGCACCAAAATCAACCCACCATCCAGACTTAACTAAAGCCATATTGTTTCAGAAATCATAGTGACCAAATTCTCTTCTATCATATTTGCAGAAGCCTTTGATTTTGCATTATTATTTTTTCTGTGACAACATTCTTTAGCAAAATATTCAGGATTACCACAAATAAAAATAGGACATCATTTTTACTGAAAATGCATCTTTTTAAGTCCATTTTTTTATTTGAAGGTTCCTATTTTTACCGAATATTCAATCTTTTCCACTATGTGGATCTTAGAATCATATTTGGACGGTATTTTACAAATCATGTATGTTAGGTCTCATGTTTATGAGCCTACTATCTAATCTAGTTTTGATGATTAACAAATAATTCCTAACATTGTTTGTCGAGTGTTTGTTTTTACTTATTAAGTATTTTACACAAAGTTCCTAGTTAGATGTTGGTTGGACTTGCGCCTACACGATAATATCTAAAGGAGGTTGGAGGAAATCGGAATGAAGTCATCGTAATACAAGTTAAGATTCATCATTGCTTCATCCGTAACCAAGACGAGCTAATAGAAGACCACATTGCTTGGTATAGTAGTTTAGGTTTATACTTTATGTGTTGATACTTAAAGCTCAAATTTTACACATACATGTTGTTTCATTTTATGGCTTTCATTAGTTTTTTCGCTTTGCTAAAATATATGTTTAGCCGTACAAATATTTTAAAAGATAAGTTTTAGCCATATAAATATGAACTTAATAGATATATTCATATACATGCACATGTATTTCATATATATCACATTATACATTGTTTTGAGAAAATAACGAGTTTAAGAATTATAGATTCAATAATAATGTTTTACATCTTTTCATGAGTCTATAAATCCATTCAAAAGATTTTTCAAGCTTTAATTAAATTGTTTCATCAAAATCAAGTATTTGACGATTTCGTATTTTTGAACAGTTTGTAAAATACTTGTATTTTCACAAATAGGAAATGCAATTTGAAAATTTTCTTCTTTAACATGTTTATTTTCATGTATATAAATATTTCCCCAAGTTTTACTATTTTGGAGTTTATTTTTTAATTGAATTTAGCTATTCAGGTTTCATGTTATATTTGTAAAATAGATGAGTTTTAACAAATGGGAAATAATATTTCAAAAGTTTCTTCTTTAACATGTTTATTTTCATGTATATAAATATTTCTCAAGTTTTACTCTTTTTGGAGTTGATTTGTTATTTTTAATTGATTTTACAAAATCATCTTTTCAGGTGAACAATATCTGTGAAGGGTGTTTTCAGTCGACAGACACTATTCATCAGTCGACCGAACTGTTCATTTTTGTTTGTGCATGTTATCAGTCGACCGACACTATTCATAAGTCGACTGATATTATTCATCAGTTGACTGAACGGATGCATTTTTTAGCCGTCTGAGTTTTCAGACCGATCAGTCGACCAATGCAAAGTATTAGTCGACCGATCAATGGTCAAAACAGTAACGACTAGTTTTTTAAGTCTGTTTTTTAGGCTATAAAAGGTCCTCAATCCCCATTTCTTTTCTAAGTGTTTTTACACAAGTTTTTTGGCTATATGTTTCTGGGTTTCAAGAGAGAAAAAGTTTCTTTTGTTTATGTGAAGAAGTTTTCACAAAGAGAAAAAGCTTTTAATTTCAGTTTTGAGGAGTTCAACCTTAATTCTCATCTACATCTCTTTGTGCCTTTTTAGAGAAGTTTTTCTAACTCTTTAATCTAGCTTATTTTCATTTTGATTCTTATATATATTTGCTAGATTAATTTGAGTTTAGTTTTTATTATGGTTCATTGTTTACACACACAACCGTTTGAGCTTAAATATTTTCACATATAGTATACTTGGGTTGTGGGGTGTGATTCATTGAGTGAGCTTACAATTTTGTTCTCATCTTTGTTGAAGAACAAAATACTTATTTGAGCTTGTAATTGTGAGATCACATTGTAATACACAAGAACACTTAGAGCAGTGGTTGAGAGAGACCATGGTCAATTCCAAGAGGAGTGATGTTGATTGTAAAGCCTAGGGAGAGATAGTAAATCCAAGCACTTGATGAAGGTGATACGGATAAGCCAACACTTAGAGGAGTGTATTGTGTGATTATCAATGTGTGATTTATAAACGTTATCGGTGAGCATTAAAAACCGATTTGTGTAGTCATATTTGTGTTGATAGTGGAGTATCTCCTCGAGGGTGAGGAGCAGAGACGTAGGTCAAGGGTTGACCGAACTCCATGATCATTTCGTTTGTGTTTGTGATTGTCTTGATGTACTATTATCATTGTTATATCTTGTGCATGTTTATATCGCCTATTGTGTTATATTGTTTATCCTTGCATATATCTCTTTATACACCATATTGCTAGGATATTAGTTAATAATTTTTAATTTGGCATAGAAATCGGATTAGATTAGAAATTATCCTATTTCCCCCCCCCCCCCCCAATCTAGGGTATTTTCAATGTAAGCATGACTCCTCTTCAATTCGAAGATTTTTCCGAAGTTGTTCTAAAAAGATATCCTTATTTTTATGCATTAGTTTCTTTGCATAATCGTTTCAAGTTGAGAGTAGTTTGGCAATAATTGCAGCAACTGAAAAAAATTTAAGAAGAACTATTTTGAGGACATGAATCTTATTAACGAGAACCTCCAATACATGAACTTCCTCCGGGTTAGATTTATCATCAACTATTTTATATTCTAAATATTTTACAATCAAATACTTGTTGGTACCTTACTTTTGGACTTTGTATTTAAACTCCAGTGCATTCTAGATTCCCTTGCTAACTTTATTCTAGTGAAAAGATCAGAGGGCCAGTTTGAAAGTGTGTTCAGAATATGACCACGACACAACACTTCATCTTCCTCTTGTTTTGCCTTTTGCTTCTTGATTTCTTCAACTTCTTCCTCAATAGGTTGTTTTCCATCTATACTTGCTTTTTGGATCTTCTATATGTCGCAAGTTGGGGCTAAGGATGTAAGAAATCTTCAATGCTGTAAGAAGGAACATCATCGATCTTGTCTTGCCAACGAGAAAAATTATTCTCGTTAAATTGGTCTAATTTGACCATGTCTTGATCTATCACCTCGATTGACTCTAACTCCATTGTAGCAGAATATTTCTTTAAGATTGTTAGTAAAAATAAAGAAGGAGATAAAATTTCTGAGGCGTGAAACACTTTCCTTAAAGAAATATTTGTCCCACTTGATAGATCAAGTTTGCTTCAGGTTAATGTAAATTTTATTCTCAGGATATAATAGAAAATTAAAAATTCTAGAAGCCAAATCTGAAACTTTTCACCAATTCTCTATGAAACAAGTTTGCAGGATTACAGATTTTTAAGAGAATTTTTTTAGAAAGAAGTGAGTTTTGGTGTCTGAAATCATAAACTATTTATAGGTTTCAAGAAGTGTCTCTAAAAGTCATAAAATTTTCAAAAACACCCCTTGAAAAAACAGTCAGAAAAAGCCATACTCCAACAATCTAATTTTAACTGTCATTTGTCTATTGATATTTTCATAATTTCAAAAAAAATATATTAAAGTAACAATAACAGTAATAAAAAATAATATTTTAAAAATATATATAGTAAAAGCTAGAATATTTGAGCAGTAGCGGCAAGCACGCTATGTGTATCTAATAGTCGTGTGTTATTCGTGCTACCCGCACGGAGGTTTAGAAATCTATTCTTTGACCCCTTTATTAAAGTCCAAACAATCATCAAATGTTTTTAAACCGCTAAAAGAATCCTTAAATATCCGACATGGGCTATCTTGTTTTTACAAATAAAAGCTAACAAAATCTATCCTGGAGTAGCTGGAAGAATCCATGGATATTAAAGAAGGATCACAAGGTCTATCCCCCCAAAACAAATGCATTACTTGGCAGACACCTTTTTTGGTGGTATTTGTAGAGATCTAGCGACGGAGTTTGATCTATCAGAGAGGCAGGTGGCTATTGTTGGGTGCCTGTGGGCAAAGCATGCCCAGGATTTCTTATTGGCCACGCCTATTGAGGGATTGGGGCAACGTATGGCACCGGGGGAGTACCAGGCCATTCTCAGGTACATGTTGTTGGTTCCGTTGTTCGTGGAGGGGACTATGTGCCCAGTTTGTCGTAGGGCGCAGATGGATGCTTTTGGAGAGCATGCCATCCACTGTCAGAAGCAGCCAGGGTTCAAGTACAGGCACGACTTAGTCAGAGATGTCTTGTATGATATCCTTTGAAGAGCAGGGATCCCATCAAAGAAGGAAGCGCCGGTCAACTTCCTCACCCCTCCTGGGGAGGCTAGATCTACGTTAAGGCCGGAAGACGTCCTTGTCTACAGTTGGAGCGGGGGGAAGCACGCTTGTGTTGATCTCACGGGGGTGTCTCTATTGGTAGGATTTGGTAATGGAGTGTTCACTGTTGGGCATGCAGCGGATAAGACGGCAGAGGCGAAGGTGGGCAAACATGATCAAGCTTGCAAGGACAACCAACACAGTTTCATCCCGTTCGCGTTCGATACGTTTGGTTTCCTTGCAGCTGATGCGGTGGAATTCCTCAGGAGGGTACAAAAATTTATGAACAAGAATGTGGCGACGGCGGGATCAGCTGAGTATGTGTTTCGTAGGCTGGGTTTTGCAATACAGAAAGGATTAGTGGCGCAGCTTGTTGCCCGCTTGTCATCATCACATGTGTAATATATTTTTATATTTATATTTAATACACAATTTATTTATATCATTTTTTTTATTATGAAATCCCAAAAACTTAAAGAGCCGTAAGAATAAAGCATACACAGAATACTCAGTGTTGTCAATACTTGCATTTAATTTATAAAACCAATAATTTTTTAATAGTTTGCTGGAAACTCAATTATATTTGTGACTCTATGAGCATTACTTTTTTTTTTGGTAAATGAAATATTTTATTCACAAACCAAAATATAGAAGTTAAGTACATCAACAATCTCAGATACTAAAACTGAGAACTAGAACTCATCAAACAAAAAACACTCAATCTTTAATTTACAGGGAAAGAAACCAGTCCCATTCTTCTTTAGGCAACGAAGTGTCGCGCGCCTTTGCGGAAGCCTTGCACGAACTCACAACGAACCTGTGATCACGAGTAGAAGAAAGACAAACTCTTGCACAAATCCAACCAATAAAGCCAAATCAATCCAAACACAGAGATATACGTGGTTCGGCAATTTGCCTACGTCCACGGGGAGAGGATGGGGAGATTTCACTAAATCAAGGAGAGTACAAAGGGTTACAATCACACAAATTCTCTCAAACTAACCCTCAACCAAAGATCTCACCTTGCTCACAATATCTCCCTCTCACAATGCTCAAAAGATTCATCAATCTCTGATAAAAAACCCTCACAAATCGTTTCCCTATTTATATCAAAACAAAACCCCAATCAGACTGCAAATAGGAAACCTGCGTATGCAAAAAACCCGTCGTAAGTCGACTTAACAGAGCTCACAAGTCGACTTGACAGAGAGAAAATCAACAACTGGAGAACACTTCATAAGTCGACTTAACAGACTGTTAAGTCGACTTGCCATAAGTCGACTTAACAGTCATGCTAAGTCGACTTGACAGAGGCTAAAATCACAATTCGGCTGCAGATCGTAAGTCGACTCGTGCACAGTGCATGAGTCGACTTATGCCAGTTTTTCTGGTTTTTCTGATTCTTTTCCTGATTTCTCCACAATTCTCCACCTCGGCGAATTTTGCCAAAAATGAGCCGACACCAAACCAAGAGCATCAATGTGTCGTCTCTCCAAATACGGCTGCACCACCATGGTTGCCTACGTACCCCCTCTCCCAAGGGATCAAGCCGCCCGTAGTTCATCCAAATGGCCGTCAACGGCCTCAACAATCACAAATATTCAACAAGTTTCTGCAATGATCAAACTTGTTGCTTGGAACCACCTTCGTGAGCATATCCGCCGGATTATCCTTCGTATGGACCTTCACAATCTCCACATCGCCATCTTCAAGAACATCTCGAACGAAGTGATAACGAACGTCAATGTGCTTCGTCCTCGCATGAAAAACCTGATTCTTCGCCAAATATATAGCACTCATGCTATCACAATGAATAGTGACGGATCGCTGCGATATACCAAGTTCTTCCAGAAGTCCTCGAAGCCAAATAGCCTCCTTCACAGCCTCCGTAACTGCCATATACTCTGCCTCCGTCGTAGACAAAGCCACCGTCGACTGTAAGGTGCATCTCCAACACACCGGCGCACGGGTCAAGGTGAACACATACCCCGTTGTAGATCGGCGCTTATCCAAATCCCCGGCATAATCCGAATCAACATAGCCAATGCATAACTGCCCACCTGTAGTGTCCCGCTCATAAACCAAACCAACATTGAGCGTACCTAGAATGTACCTCAAAATCCATCTCACGGCATCCCAATGACCCACTCCTGGATCGTGCATGTATCTCGACACCATGCTCACTGCCTGTGACAAATCCGGCCTCGTACATACCATCGCGTACATCAAGCTCCCAACTGCGCTCGCATATGGAGTCTTCGACATCAACTCACGGTCTTCAACTGACTTCGGTGAAAGGTCAGCTGAAAGCTTCAAATGGGCTCCCAACGGTACACTAACTGGCTTCGTATCCATGCTAACATGGAATCGCTGTAGAACCTTCTTCAAATAAGCCACCTGTGTCAAACAAATTCTGCCCTTCTTCTTGTCTCTGCCGATCTCCATCCCTAAAATGCGCTTCGCCTCGCCCAAGTCCTTCATCTCAAACTCATTCGAAAGCTGAATCTTCAACTCATCTATAGCTGACCTGGAACTTGAAGCAACCAACATGTCATCGACATAAAGCAATAAATAAATGTACGCACCTCCTCTCAACTTGCGAAAATACACGCAAGGATCAAACTGGCTCCGAGTGTACGAATGACCAAGCATAAAACCATCAAATCGCCTATACCACTGTCGAGGAGACTGCTTCAAACCGTATAGCGATTTCTTTAGCCTGCAAACCAACTTATCTTTCCCTGCAGCTCGGAATCCCAATGGCTGAGTCATATATATTTCTTCATCAAGATCACCATGAAGAAATGCTGTCTTCACATCCAACTGATCTAACTCCAATCCATACTGTGCCACCAAAGCTAGCAAAATCCGAATCGACGAATGCTTCACCACCGGAGAGAAAACCTCATTGTAATCAATACCTTCCTCCTGTGCATAGCCCTTCGCAACCAACCTAGCCTTGAACCTCACTGGAGTGCCCTCAATGCCCTCCTTCTTCGTGTACACCCACTTGCACCCAATCGCCTTCCGCCCCTTTGGAAGCTCTACAAGCTTCCATGTATCGTTCTTGTGAAGAGACTCCATCTCCTCCTGCATAGCCACCTGCCACGAATCAGCCTCCGAACTCTGCTCGGCCTCTCTGAATGTAGTAGGCACCATCTCATCGATACTCTCCACCGGAAGTGCATATGCAACTGTGTCGGCATACCGTGCTGGCACCCGTATGTCTCTCCTCTGTCTCCGTGCCGCAATAGAATCCTGAACCTGAGCCGTCGGTCCCTGATCCTGCTCATGAGTACCCGTATCCTCCGCATCACCGTCGTGCTCGCCTGGCGTCACCTCAGTCGGCACTCTCATGGATACTGCACTATCTGGACTCTGTGGAGCTGCATCAATCTCCACCACCTGCGAAATCTCCTCTGTCGGGTTGCTCTCCACCTGATGAGAGCTGGGAAGCTTCAAGATAGAAGCCTCATCGAATGTGACGTCCCTACTCAGCACAATCTTCTTATCAACTGGATCCCAAAGCTTGTATCCCTTGACACCACGCTTGAATCCTACAAATATGGCCTTCCTAGCTCGAGGTTCCAACTTATCAGTTCTAACATGATAATATGCAGGGCAACCAAATACCTTAAGCTGGTCATAGTCATGTGCTGTCTCTCCCGACCACATCTCCATAGGGGTCTTCCCCTCAATCGCAGATGAAGGCAGCCTGTTAATGAGGTGGCTCGCATAAGAAAGTGCCTCAGCCCAAAAGATCTTCTCCAAACCACTATGCGCCAATAAACATCGAATCTTCTCCAGCAAAGACCGATTCAATCTCTCCGCCACCCCATTCTGCTGCGGTGTATGACTAACTGTGAAGTGCCTCTCTATGCCCTCGTCTCGACATAGCTGCAGAAAGGGGTCTGAGGTATACTCGCCGCCGTTGTCGGATCGCAACGTCTTGATCTTTCTCCCAGTCTGCAGTTCCAATCTCTTCTTCCACTCCACAAACAAATCTAGGACTTCACTCTTATGCTTCATGGTGTACACCCAACATCGCCTAGAATAGTCATCAACGAACGTGACGAACCAATGTCGACCACCAAGTGATGCCGTCTTAGTGGGACCCCAAACATCTGTGTGCACGTAGTCCAAGATGCCCCTCGTCCTATGAATGGCCGTCCCGAACTTCACCTTCGTCTTCTTGCCAAGTACACAGTGCTCACAGAATTCTACTTTACCACTCTTGGCTCCCTTCAAAAGCCCCTGCTTGCACAATGCCTGCAGTGACTTTTCACCTGTATGCCCTAGCCTGTAGTGCCAAAGTCTGCTCATGTCCGCCTCTGAAATCGCCGAAGCAACCTGGCCAATCTCGGTGCTCCCCTTCAGATAATATAAATTATGATTTCGGACTCCCTTCATCACCACCAAAGATCCCTTAGTAACCTTTGCTACAGCATCCTCAAAGGTCACCCTGAATCCCTTCGCCTCCAAAGCCCCCACTGAGATAAGATTCTTCTTAAGTTGAGGAACGAATCTCACCTCCTTCAGCTCACGGACTACTCCATCGTGCATCCGAATCCTCACAGTACCTATCCCACGAACGCCACAGGATTGATCATTTCCCATGACCACAACACCCCCATCGAGTCTCTCAAATGATGAGAACCAATCTCGCCTAGGAGTCACATGATAAGTAGCGCCAGAATCAAGCATCCACTCCGATGCATCCAAATGGTTCACCTCCGGAGTAATCAAAAGAGAAAAGCTCGAATCATCGGAATCATCGCCTTTCGCAACATTCACCTCATTGGCCTTCGGGCCCTTATTCTTGCTATTCTCCTTTTCTTTGACTTTCGGGCAATCTCTTTTCCAATGTCCCTGCTCCTTGCAGAATGCACATTGATTCTTTCCAAGCTGGTGACGACCTCTTGACTTTGACCTCCCTCTGTTTCCACCTTTCTGATATGAGCTTCTACCTCTCGCCGACAAGGCCTCTCCTGAAGTACTAGCGCGGGAAGTCTCCTTATCCTTCCTCCTCAAATCATAGTTCGTCAATGCGTTAGTCACTTCACTATAAGTGATAGAAGATCTCCCGTTCAGCAACGTAAGCACGAAGGTATCATACTCCTCATCCGGTAAGGAGCCCAAAAGAATAATAGCCTTGTACTCATCTGTGATCTTCTCATCCACGTTCGCCAAGTCCGACAACAACTTAGTGTAGTTGTTCACATGAGCCGCAAGCGAGGTACCTCTGGACATCTGGAATCTGAATAACCTTCGCAGCAAGTGCAACCGGTTCTCAACACTCTTCGTAAGGTACTTATTGTTGAGAATTTCCCACATCTTCATCGCAGACGTCACCCCAATCACATCGTATTTCAGCTCCTGTTCCAAACAGGACCTGATCACCCCGCAAGCATTTCGATTCATCTTTTCCCATATCGCCTCTTCATATTTAGGTGGCCTCACATCGACCATGATGGTCTCCTCCAGATTTTGAGCATTGAGCGCATCCTGTACGTCGCTCATCCACAAACCAAAATTGATCTTGCCGTCATATTTCACAACACTAATCTTAGTGTTCTGAAAACCCACTTGAACTGTGCCTGTCATCTTGCTGCTTTCACCAATTACTTCACCCATAATCACAACTTCCAAATTGTAGAGAAAGATCCAAACTTTGAAAGAATAAGAAATTACCCAACTGAACCCTAGATTGGATTCCAAATAGAACTCCTAACCACACGAGGAAAGCGAGATCTTCAACGGCAACTTCAAACCCTAACTCCACCAAAGCCTAGAACTCCAAGAACCAAGCTTCAAACTGAATCTTCCTCCACCTAATCCAAAACCCTAGATCTGAATCTGAGCTCTGATACCACTTGTCGCGCGCCTTTGCGGAAGCCTTGCACGAACTCACAACGAACCTGTGATCACGAGTAGAAGAAAGACAAACTCTTGCACAAATCCAACCAATAAAGCCAAATCAATCCAAACACAGAGATATACGTGGTTCGGCAATTTGCCTACGTCCACGGGGAGAGGATGGGGAGATTTCACTAAATCAAGGAGAGTACAAAGGGTTACAATCACACAAATTCTCTCAAACTAACCCTCAACCAAAGATCTCACCTTGCTCACAATATCTCCCTCTCACAATGCTCAAAAGATTCCTCAATCTCTGATAAAAAACCCTCACAAATCGTTTCCCTATTTATATCAAAACAAAACCCCAATCAGACTGCAAATAGGAAACCTGCGTATGCAAAAAACCCGCTATAAGTCGACTTATCAGTGTGCACAAGTCGACTTGACAGAGAGAAAATCAACAACTGGAGAACACTTCATAAGTCGACTTAACAGACTGTTAAGTCGACTTGCCATAAGTCGACTTAACAGTCATGCTAAGTCGACTTGACAGAGGCTAAAATCACAATTCGGCTGCAGATCGTAAGTCGACTCGTGCACAGTGCATGAGTCGACTTATGCCAGTTTTTCTGGTTTTTCTGATTCTTTTCCTGATTTCTCCACAATTCTCCACCTCGGCGAATTTTGCCAAAAATGAGCCGACACCAAACCAAGAGCATCAATGTGTCGTCTCTCCAAATACGGCTGCACCACCATGGTTGCCTACGTACCCCCTCTCCCAAGGGATCAAGCCGCCCGTAGTTCATCCAAATGGCCGCCAACGGCCTCAACAATCACAAATATTCAACAAGTTTCTGCAATGATCAAACTTGTTGCTTGGAACCACCTTCGTGAGCATATCCGCCGGATTATCCTTCGTATGGACCTTCACAATCTCCACATCGCCATCTTCAAGAACATCTCGAACGAAGTGATAACGAACGTCAATGTGCTTCGTCCTCGCATGAAAAACCTGATTCTTCGCCAAATATATAGCACTCATGCTATCACAATGAATAGTGACGGATCGCTGCGATATACCAAGTTCTTCCAGAAGTCCTCGAAGCCAAATAGCCTCCTTCACAGCCTCCTTTGTGTGAGGGTTTTATTTGTGAGATTCTTGTGTAAACCCTATTTGTATTCTCTCCCTCTATTAGTAGATCTCCCCCCTCCTTGCCCCGTGGACGTAGGCAATTTGCCGAACCACGTTAAAATTGGTTGTACTGCTTTTGTGTGATTTGTAATAGCTTTTAGGGTCCCTCGACGCGCAGTCCTAGAGCTGACGAGAGGAAGAGCTAATATCCTACTTTGATAGGATATAGGCTTCAGATTCTTGTTCCCTTTGAGAAACAAGAATTCTTATTGCGACCTGACTCTCTTGTTGTGCTACCGAAGTGCTGCCGAAATTTCCGCTGCGCGCAACACGAAGGTGTGTTGAGAATAGCAGTATATAGATCAACTTTAATGTCCCTGATGATTTGGCTAGAGCATCTAATTTTCAAATTGAAGATCCTTTCATTTCGCTCCTTCCAAATGTAGTAAACGGCAGCTGCAAGAGCCATTCTCTTCACTTTCAGTTTTGAGCCCTTCATCCTTAGGCTATTGCAATACCAATCAAGAAGTAATCTCCAATCACACGTCCTCCAACTAAACTTGAGCCATTCCATAACCCCATTCCAGACTGTCATAGAAAAATTGCATTCAAAATATAAATGTTTGTGACTTTCCGATCCCCCTTCACACAGAGAGCAATGATTAGATTGAATTACCCCTCTTTGAAGCAGTATATCCTTAGTGAGGAGTCTATTTTGGATAGCTAACCACAAGATAAAAGAATGATTTGGCAGGTTTGAACTCTCCCAAACTGTATCAGTCCAAGGAACAGATACGTTGACATTTATAGGAGAAAGGATCTTGTATAGCTCAGACAGCTGAATCTTGGGTTGATTAGAACAAGACCTGATGCTCTGAATTAGCATTTCAGTCCCTCCCACAAGATTCACAGCTTTATCCCTAGCTTTCAGCAACTGTTTCCATAACCAAGAGTCACCAGATTTCACCCTCACTATGAGCATTACTTGCTACGAGTCAAATTTCAATATTTTCCATCGCAGCTCAGCGACAGATCAGTGATCACTTTCTAGATCACATAATAGTGTATTATTTAAATGCAAAGCTATGAGGAATGAATCTCAGTGCATTATTTACATGATTGTCATTAAAATAATTGTGTCCTTGTCTTCCCGTTTGATATGATTAAAATTTAATTACAAGCCATTAATCCACTATGGATATCTAGACAATTGAAATGCTTCAATGTGGAGAGCTCCACGGCCTTAGATTCGATTTCGAGTTGGGTAAAAAAAAAAAAAAAAAAAAAAAAAAAAAAAAAAGCCACTATGAAAACAATTGTAATCTTTGTGGAAAAAGATTTAGTGACAAAGATTCCTATTGTATGTTTTTAAGTTGTCTTTTATCAGCGTCCTAATTGGTTGGATAAGTCAAGTTAAACTACAGAGTGTCTAACGGTGTAAGTCAATATTTGTCTAATTCTTAGTTTAATTGGTGTGGAGTTGTTGAGCTTTGACTCAAAATCTAACTTAAAATGCCCTTTTTTCGACAGATGATGATCAAGTGGATTGCTTGGTTAATTATTTTACTAATTAGCAGTGAATACTTAATACAAAATAGACGATTAGACTTAGTCGCGCGCGGTTTCTAATGATGCAGCTTTAGTAATTATTAATTGATAGCTTCTACTTACCACATTAAATCTAGGACTGAAATATGACAAGTAATATAATAACCCGAACAGATCATTTACTATCAGCTTTGTATTAATGGATGATGTTAAACTTATGGATTATGCATTATCAAATTTCTGTTGTCCGAATATGGCACATACACAACGCACATGGACATAATCAACTTTAAGGTAGCTGGAAGATCAATCCATGTATATTGGAGAAGAACTAGAACAACTGTGCAACGATAATTTATAGGGTAAATTACATATTAAACCTCTAATTAAGAACTTTTAGCATTTTGCAATAGGCCCCAAAACACTATCAAAATCGCAATAAAGCTCTTGAGGGTTTACTACGACACTGCAATTCAAGGTATCAAACGCGCAGACACTCCAAATTTATATTGATACATCCGAACTACCCAGGCCACCCCATGGTGGCAAAGCTCCTTGCTTGTTATTGAGCGTGATAACATAAAGCATCCATCTATTCGGGGGGGCCAATTTGAAAACTCAAGGGTGATATGCATGAATTATGAGTCATCATTTGTAGTTCACATTTATCATTCATAATATTTCCTTTCTTTGACAAAATCGCTCATACTTTATTGCAGGTTCACATATGTTTGTGTTTACATCACCGACTAATTAGTTGTCACGTTCAGATCTTTTCCATTGCAATTGAATCGTACAGAGACAAATTTCTCAATCATACACCCTATATATCTTCAAACGCACGGTTCTGAAAAAAAAAATGTCATTATTATCAGTTAGGGTTATTTGCATATATTATATACCTTACATCATGGGTATTCGCAAATGTAACCGCCAAATCTTACTATTTGCAAAACTACATCTCAAAAAAATCATCAACTTCATCAAAAAATACCATTAAAGTTAACGAATCATCAACTTGATGCTAAAAGTTTGACTATTTTATTGATAAATTTTACATCGTGATAACTGATTAGCTTATCAAAGTTGCTGATTTATTGCTCTGAGAGTAGTTTTTTTTTTAAAATTGATGATTTGAAGGTAGTTTTGCAAATACTTAAATTTTGAAGATATGTTTGCAAATATCTATAATGTAAGGGGTATATATGCAAATATCACTATTAATTATTATATAATTAGAAATGAAGCATAATAGTCTAAATATTATTTAACGGCAATGATTGAAGTGGTATCTCTTCTACTCGTCCAAAAGTCCAAATTCACTGGCCAACATGTTACATCCATATGCAAACACTCTTAATTATGAGAAAAGTCTTCATGACCAATATCTATATTGTTCTTGTTTTTTTTTTCCCCAATTGACTCTTGCTGGTGCCCTAATTGGCTGGATTAGTCAAATGAAAACAATAAAGTGTATTTGCTTTGTCTAATTTCCAGTTTAATAATTGTTTAGTTGTTGCAACAATGAATGTCTAAAGTTAGTTCCTCTTTTTGCGCGGAGGAGGATCCAGTGCATCTCTTTGATAATATCCACTTAATTACATGGGCACTCATATATTAATTATATAATTAGACCTTTATAGACGTGAATGTTAGGTGACTGCAAGCATTTTTGCTCAAATACACAACTCCTAGTAAAGATGCCAATGAATCGGGTGTAGATTCGGTCATAAATCAGGTGTCCATCGGTCATGATACTTGTCATATCTTTTATTCACTTTACAAATTAATTCATACTCCATATATACTAGCCTAAAATTTAAATGCATGTGCAGATCATAAGTAGAAACATGTATGACTATACCCAAAAGTTATGGCTATCAAGTATTGATCTAACTCCTCTTTTAAACACATCACTCTATTTTATCCTATCTGATGTGGAACTATAATCACATATTAATAGCCTCAACAACTTCCCCCACCCCCCCTACCCTCCAATTTGTGAGTATCATTCAATCTTCAACTATACTTCAATCTTCCATATGATTCACTAATTTTTGCACTACTTCACTCGTGGACTAACGAATTCACTAACTCTTACAACGCTTCATTCGTGGACTAACTAGATCATGCAGACCATGCATTCAATACATGGCTATCAAACACTCATTGGGTCTTCCACCATTTTACTCATGATGGCTAACCAGGCTATTATTGTGATTTTTAGATCTCACAAAAACCCAAAAATCACCAAACGCAGTAAATAGAATCGCACATAAATTTAACGTGGAGAATCCTCAACAAGACAAAACCATGGGATAAAAAATAATTCACTATCACGTCCAAATTACAATATTTTGCAAGGACAAAGACTGTGAAACCCTCTTTCTTACAATAATCTTGAATCCAATTATACCCTCTGTTAAATCATGTTATAAGAATATTGCATCTCTCTCTACTAAAAAAACCCTGGAATAGGATGTCTTTTTTAAAGACATCATATTTAAAGACATCACCAACTTGCCCACCAAGCCAACTTGGCCTACAAGAATCTGTTAGCTTGATCTCTAAGAAAGGTACTAAGACTGAGCCTAACCTTTAAATCTGGATCCAACTTGGAGTTTAAATCGGCACCTAACATATCTTCCCTCGATGAAAAATCTCCAAGTATCTCAACAGCTTAAAAACTCACTCTCTTCTTCATATTTTTCACCTTTCCCTTGTGGACAAGAGTCTGAGAAGAGTTACCTACGCTATTAACAGAATGCTCATCTAAATAGCACATGTGGTTGCTATTCATTCTCCCTCGCAAAATTAAATTACAATCTCTATACAGTTTGCACCACCCTCCTTCACTGACATATTTGTACCCACGCGATGCTATCTCACCTAACAAAATTAAAATAGCGCCACATGACAGCACATATCTCACATGACAAAGGATTCTGATCTTCCCAATGTAAAGCTTAAGGCGAACACTCCTAATACCTTCAACCTTCATCTTCTTGTTGTTTTTAACGATCATGTTGTCGAATTCTTCATCCATCTTTAATGTGTCAAAACATTCTTTGTTGTTGTAAATATGCATAGAGGCGGCGGAATCTAACACTCAAGTGTTACTCGCATCAGTACTGGTACTCTCTATCATCAGCACTACATCTTCATCATACACAACTGTCGAGAAGTCCTCCTTCTTCCTATTTTCTTAAAGCTTCATATGTCTAATATTGTTCAAATCAGCATCTGGGAACATTTGAACTAAATGCGACTATCCTCTCTATAATAGTAGCACTCACTTGCACCGTCATCTTGGGCTGAAGATTTTGACCTTGCTCGATAATTGTTACATCTCCCCTTACTCCTTCCTCAATTAGACCTTCAAAAGTTAACGCACACGCACCACCTTTACATGAACTCTCCTTCCCCGTTATTTTTTCATTCACATATAGGAGTGCTATCACTTAGTCGAACGTTAAAGTTTGCTTTCCCACAATTATCATCTGAACTAACAACTTGTATGACTTCGGTAGGGAAGACAGTAGGAGTAGTGCTTTCTCTTCTTCTTTAATCTCCTCATCAACATTCATAAATTAGCAAACTAGTTGATTGAAGGTGTTGATGTGGTTTTGAATAGCAGTACATTCTTTCATTCAAGCTTGTGACCCAACCCCTTGGCGTTGTCTCCTGTATAAAATTGTACTTGATCTCGGGGGTGAGTGTTAAATGAATTGTGATGACAACCTTCTTTTGCATAGAACTCTACTCAGCATCCTTCATCCCTTTAGGTTTCTTCTCCTGTAAAACTTGATCAACACCTTGCTGCACAAGAAGATCTTGAACTATACATTGCCATACTACAAAATTTATTTTACCATAAGTAGAAATATGTATGACTATAAAGCTGGGATACGAGGGGAGAGGTACTAAGATTAACCCTCTCTTACAATACTCTTGAACCCGGTTACACCCTCTGTTAAATTATGTTATAAGAATATTGTATCTCTCTCTACTAAAAAAAACCTTGAATTAGGATACCTTAATTAAAGACATCACATTTAAAGACATCACCAACTTGCCCACAAAGTCAACTTGGTCTATAAGAAAACTGTTAGTTTAACCTCTAAGAAAGGTACTAAGACTGAGCCTAATCTTCAAATCTTGATCCAACTTAGAGTTTAAGTCGGCACCCAACATATACTCCCTCGACGAAAATCTCTAAGTATCTCAGCAACTTTAAAAATAATCACAAAACTAGGTGCACGGTGCATGTTCATGATAATTATGCAAGCAAAAATAATCACAAAACTAGATTAGCAAGATATAAAAGCTTTGATCTTTGACTCTAGGTGGTTAAGCCACAAATCAAGAGCACCAAGCTCTAATACCAAATGAAAGTTCCCTAGAAGGGGCGTGAATAGGGTAATTGCTAATCTAATATGATTTTAATGTCAAATTAAAAACTTATTAACTAATATCCTTACAATATGATATACAAGATAAATATGCAAGGATAATAAGAGATAATAGGTGATATAAATAATGAGACAATAATAGAGCGCCAAAACAATCGCAAACACAATGATATGATCATGAAATTCGATCAACCCTCGACCTACCACTACAACAGAAAAGCTAATCCGCGAGGAACAAGTTTGTCGTTGAAAGTCAAGATTTCCTCACCGTAGTGTGTTGGTGAGGAAAAAACTTTGGTCACCATTTCCTCGCGGTAGGGTGGTCAACAAACATTTCTGCGAGGAATATTATAATTTCTCGCAAAATCCTTTTTGTGATGAATATATTCTTTTCTCGTTGTTACTCTTTAGCCTCAATATTTTTCCTCACCTAATCTCATACCTTTTTTATCACTAAACTACAGTTTCCTCGCTAATGATATTGTATGCAGGGAAAATTGCAAAGAAGAGAATAAAGAAAATTTGATTTTTGATTCCTTTGATCTCGGTTACAACTTGATTACAAAAGAGAGGAAAACGAAATTGGTTCTTCCTCTTTGTTTAAAACTGGGTTCTTCACGGTGGCGATGGAGTGCCTCCCCCGAATGCTTGCGTCGAGTTTGCTCTCCGTTGACGATCCGCACGTTTTGATTCACTGGAACGATGTCTTCTCCTCACGATTTGACGTTGTGGAGAACTTGCGTGGCAAGTTTGAGAACTCTGAACGAGTTTAGAAGAACTCTGTAAAAGAGTTGATTTGAACCGAAGATCGGTTAATAAGCCAAGGACAGAGGCTCCCTGTTGCTGAAGTTGAAGATGATCTTCGTTGGAAGATGATGCCGATCTCCTCAAAAAACCTCTCTCCAGTGGTCGATCCAAGCCCAGAAAATCCAACCGAAAAAGGAGAGCTTGAACTGAATTGATCTTCAGTTATTTATAGAGGATTAAGGGGGTGAAACCGCCCCTTAAATCTCTCCTAAGTGGGGTGTAACCGCCCTCAAATCGTGTGAAACGGTTTTAGAACCGTTCAGCTCATGTTGAATGAGTCAAATGCCCACGTTGGCGTTCAGGACCCTAACCTCACGTCTTAGGATTGAGACGCGAGGTTGGGTGTTGGCTGAACATTGATGAACGCGAGGGTCGCTCGCGTTTTGGCTGTTTGTAACGTGGGTCCGACTCCAGCGTTTTTGATGTTGTAACGCGGGTTTCGACCCTGGCGTTTTGATATTGGTGACGCGGGTTTCGACCTTGGCGTTTTGATGTTGTGACGCGGGGTTCGACCTTGGCGTTTTGATGTTGAAACGCGGGGTTCGACCTTGGCGTTTTGATGTTGTGACGCGGGGTTCGACCTTGGCGTTTTGATGTTGAAACGCGGGGTTCGACCTTGGCGTTTTGATGTTGAAACGCGGGGTTCGACCCTGGCGTTTTGATGTTGAAACACGGGGAGGACCTCCGCGTCTTGCCTCTGTCATAGCGTTGCAAAGATCATTGTCTTGTAATCTTTGTCTTGGCTCCTTGAGAATATGAGAGTCGTCAGATTGTAACTCCCGATGTTGATTGTGAAGGCCGTTGATTAGAGCTTTCATCAGTTGTCGTGAAGGTCGTCAGATTGTAACCTTCAGTGATCTACGTGAAAGTCTTCAAATTGTAGTCTTCTGGAAGTCGTCAGATTGTAACTTCCATCATCGGTGTTTGATGGGGGATAAGCTATCTATTGTGATTTTTAGACAGCCTACAGATATGTGAATAATATTTAATTTATATATAATAAAAATTCTAAAAAAAAACTATTTTCGTCGTTGTAAGTATCTTTCAGCGAGAAAACTGCTCCTCACCAAAGGTAAATCTTTAACGAGGAAATTAATTTTCTTCATTATATGTATCTTTTTCTCGTGGAAACAATTCCTAAGTAAAGGGATGTTGTGCTCATCGGAAATTTCGGCAACACTTCGACAGCACAACACTTCGACTGCCTATGTATCCTCCTGACCAAGGAATCAAGCCTCACGTAGTTTACCAAATGGCCTCCAATGACCTCCAAAGGCCTCTACACCGAAGAATATTCAAAAGCTCCAAACAATAACCAAACTTCACACTTGAAACAACTTTGGTCAACATATCTGCAGGGTTGTCCTTCGTGTACACCTTCTCCAATATGATGTCTCCACCATCCAAAACGTCACGAACAAAGTGGAATCTGACATCGATGTGCTTTGTGCGCGCATAATAAACCTGGTTCTTCACCAAATAGATAGCTGACATGCTATCACAATATACCCGAAGGGTCTCCTGTGCAATCCCCAAGTTCTCTAATAATCCATGCAATCACAAAGCCTCCTTAGCAGCTTCAGTCACCGCCATATACTCTGTCTCTGTAGTAGAGAGAGTCACTGTGGACTGAAGTGTACATCTCTAAAATACCAGTGCTCCTGCTAATGTAAACACATATCCTGAAGTAGACCGACGCTTGTCAAGATCCCCCGCATAATCTGAATCCACATAGCTAATAATTTACTGCTCTGTCTTCTCATTCTTCTCGAATACTAAACCAGCATCCACGGTACCTTTGATATATCATAGAATCCATTTCACGGCCTCCCAATGACCCTTTCTGGGGTCGTGCATGTACCTCGATATCATGCTCACGGCCTGTGATAAGTCTGGTCTCGTACACACCATCGCATACATCAAGCTACATACTGTATTGGCATATGGGACCTTCGACATATAATCTATGTCCTCAACTAAAACAGGTGACATACTGGCTGAAAGCTTAAAGTGGGGAGCTAATGGAGTGTTAACTGCTTTTGAATTGTCATCAAAGCTGAATTTCTTCAACATCTTCTGCAAATAGCTCTTCTGTGTAAGCTTCAATCTCCCCTTCACCCTGTCTCTCTCAATCTCCATACCCAATATCTTCTTTGCCTCTCAAAGATCCTTCATCTCAAACTCGGATGACAGCTCCTTTTTCAACTTTTGAATAGTCGAAGAATTCCTGGAGGCAATAAGCATATCATCAATATAGAGTAACAAATAGATATACTCACCATCCTGTAGCTTGTGCATGTAAACACATGGGTCATATGGGCTCCTCGTGTACCCTCGGCCAATCATAAAGTCGTCGAATCTCTTGTACCATTGTCGCGGTGATTGCTTTAATTCGTAAAGAGACTTCTTCAGCTTGCACACTAATTCTTCCTTTCCTGCAGTTTTGAACCCCATAGGTTGTGTCATGTGGATCTCCTCTTCTAAATCTCTATGTAGAAAGGCTGTCTTAACATCCATCTGGACCAAATCTAAATCTAGTTGTGCCACCAATGCCAACAGAATCCTAATCAATGAATGTTTCATAACGGGTGAAAATACATCATTGTAATCAATGCCCTCTAGCTGTGCATATCCCTTGGCAACTAATCTAGCTTTGAATCGAATGTCCCCAATAGAAGATCCCTCCTTCTTCGTATATACCCACTTGTAACTAATAGCTTTCTTACCCTTAGGTAGCTTTGCAAGTTCCCAAGTGTCGTTCTTTTGAAAAGATCGCATCTCCTTCTCCATAGCTTCCCTCTACCTAATCGAATCGGGGCTAGACTCTACCTCTCTGAATGTGGATGGAACCATATCATCAACGACCTCCACTGATAATGCATATGCGACCATGACATCATTACACCTAGATGGCCGACGAATCACCCGTCTAGGTCTATTCGCTGCAATAGACTCCTGAACATAACCCTGCTCCTGAGTCTCACAATCCACTGTATCCTCTATCTACCCAGCTGTCATCATAGTGTCACCTCTGTAGGAGCCTCGATGGATACAATGCTCTCTGGAGTGAGTGGAGTCACATCATCCTCTACCTGCTGTGATATCTCCCGAATCTTGTCTTCCTCCACCTGCTGAGGAACTTGAGGCTTCATCATATACGCCTCATCAAATGTGGTATCCCTGTTAATAACTATCTTCTTGTCCTGTGGATCCCATAACACTTCTTGTCCTGTGGATCCCATAACTTGAAGCCTTTAACTCCATCTCTAAATCCTACAAAGACTGCTTTCCTCACTCTCGGATTCAATTTATCATCACTGACATGGTAATAAGCAGGACACCCAAATATCCAAAGCGACTCATAGTCACTAGCTACCGAACAAGACCAATGCTCCAACGGAGTCTTCCCCTGTATCGTAGTGCACGATAACCTATTCACGAGATGGCTCATATAAACCAACGCCTCGGCCCAAAAGGATCTAGGCAATCCACTCTACATCATCATACATTGCACCTTCTCTAGCAAGGTATGGTTCAATCTTTTAGCCACCCTGTTCTGTTGTGGTGTCTCTCGAACTGTGAAGTGTCGCCTAATACCGTGATCCCGGTAAAACTATAGAAACAGATCACTCTTATACTCTCCACCGTTATCTGAATGTAAAGTCTTTATCTTTCTACCTGTCTGCAGCTCCACTTTCTTTTTCCACTCCACAAAAATATCCAGGACCTCATGTTTATGCTTCATAGGGTATACCCAATTTCTCCTGGAATAATCGTCAATGAAAGTGACAAAATAGTTAATGTTTATGCTTCATAGGGTATACCCAATTTCTCCTGGAATAATCGTCAATGAAAGTGACAAAATAGTTAGCCCCACCAAGTAATGTGTTCTTGGAAGGACCCTAAACTTCTGAATAAATATAATCCAGTGTACATTGGGTGTTGTGAATAGCGGTGCCAAACTTCACTCTAGTCTTCTTTCTAAGTACACAATGCTCACACAGCTCCATCTTGCAGGTCTTAGCACCTTTCAATAGCTCATGTTTCGCCAATGACTGTAGGGACTTATCTCCTCTGTGTCCTAGTCTCATGTGCCATAATGTGGTAGTGTCCTCCTCTGTAGTGATAGAAGCTGCCAGACCCCCTGTAACTGTCTTACCCTTCAAGTAGTATAGGAAGTTTTCCCTGACTCCTCGCATCATCACCATAGAACCCTTCGTGACCTTCGCTGTATCCTCTAAGGTCACCCGATAACCAGCTACCTCCAAAGTACCAAGAGAAATAATGTTCTTCCTCAACTGCGGCACAAACCTCACTTCTTTCAATTCCCTCACTACTCCGTCATGCATCCAAATACGAATTGAACCAATACCACCAATAGGACATACGTGGTCATTTCTCATAAGCACGACATCCCCTCTTTCCAGCTCCTCAAAGCTAGAAAACCAATCCCTCCTAGAGCATATGTGATATGTAGCTCCTGAATCCAAGATCCACTCCATGGAGTCGGTATAGCAAACCTACGATAGTACAGGGTATGAATGGCCCGAAGAATCTGACTTTGAATGTTTATCAATAGCTTTTGTAACATTTACTTTTGAAGCTTGTACAGCTTTCCCCTTGTTCTTCCCAGCTTTGTCCTTCAACTTTAGGCAGTCTATCTTCCAATGTCCATCTTATTTACAAAAGTATCATTGATTTCTAACAATACTCTTATAGCCACCTCTATTCTTTGATTTTGAGTGGTTGAACTGGCGGCGGTTAGGATCACGGCCTCGAACTACTAATGCATCTCTTGATGCCTTCTCGGAGGGTTCACCATCACTCTTCCTCAACACATAATTCACCAAAGCTGAGGTCACCGCCTTATAGCTAACAGTAGTTCTTCCATTAATCATAGTGAGAACGAATGTACCGTAATTATCCTCAGGCAACAAACACAAAAGTAACATCACCTTGTCTTCATCCTCAACCATAATATCCACATTGGCCATATCTGAAAGTAGCTTCGTAAAATTATTGACATGCTCCCTAATGAAAACTCTCCTCTTCATCTTGAATTGGTAAAACCTCTTCTTTAAGTAAAGCTGATTCTCAATGCTCTTCGTAAGATACTTCTTATTGAGTGTTTCCTACATTCTCTTCGCTGACGTCTCGTTCATTACGTCATAAATAAGATCCGGCGTCATGCATGACCGAATAACTCCACAAGCCCTACTATTCATCTTCTTTCAAACATTGTCCTCCATATCAGCGGGTTTCTCTTGTAACTCAAGAATCTCCTCCAAATTTTGTGCATCCAAGACGTCCATCATCTAACACCTCCACAATCCGAAATTAATCTTATCGTCGAACTTCGGAACATCAATCTTCGTGTTATTGATGCTCAGACCTCCACAATCCGAAATTAATCTTATCGTCGAACTTCGGAACATCAATCTTCGTGTTATTGATGCTCAGACTCTGTATCGCCTTTGTAAGAGATGGAACATCAATCTTCGTGTTATTGATGCTCAGACTCTGTATCGCCTTTGTAAGAGATGAACCTGATGTGCTTGCTTCTCCCATGTTGTCAATCTAACTCTTCAAATAGGAATCCTTCACCGAATCCTTCGAACAAGCCTCAAGCCAAACCTGAAGCTCTGATACCACTTGTTATGCACAGTGGAAATTTCGACAGTACTTCGACAGCACAACAAGATAATAGATCATAACGAAATTCCCGTTTCACAAAGGAAACAAGAACTGAAAGTAAAATATCACAACAAAGTGAGATATCAGCTCTTCCTCTTATCAGTTCTAGGACTTACTTATCGAGGGAACCTACAAGCTATTACAAATCATAGCAAGACAAATAATTTTACGTGGTTCAGTAAATAGCCTATGTCTATGCGGCAAGGAGGGGGGAGATCTACTATTAGAAGCACGAGTTATGATCTCGGGTCGTGGGCCTTCATTCACAAAAACAAATCCCGCTCGTGGTCGATCTCCCATGCTTGTGGCCCCCACAAAACACGTGAAAACGCAAGCGTTCACAAGAGACTCAAAGATGAGGAAATTTTTAAATTTGTTGTTGTAGGTTGTACCCCATATTCCTCTCCAAAGAAATTTAATTACGAGGAAATTTACATTGATCGATATAGGTTATATGGTCTATTGCGAGGAAAATTACTTTTGCCGTTATAGGTTGTATCACTATAGCGAGGAAATATATTTTTGTCGATGTAAGTAATATACTCTATAACGAGGAAATATTCTTTTGACGACGTAAGTAGTATACTTATAATGAGAAAACTTTATTTCATCAATAATAATGCTATTACGAGAAAAATGCTCAAAACATAAATAATTATCATCAATTGTCACCACATTACAACAAAATAATTAAAATAAATAAAGCAAATAAGTTTCTACCATAAGTAACAATGCTACTCTATAGCAATAACAATTGCAACACGGTCGAAGAAACATTTCTCCAAGTTTAAGTTCACTAAGAATACTAAGCTGATGGGTGTTGCCTGGAAAAATTAGCCATAAACACCTCAAACTTTTTGGCTTACTCCTCCAATCTTTGGATTACCTCATTTTGCACATCGATCTTTTGTTGTTGAGTTCCTACAAGTTTTTAGGTCTCTTGAAGCTATTCTTGCAACTCTTTATTCTTTTCAGACGTTTCACTCATTGAATAACGAGAGAACCTTAATGGTGGTGGTTTAGGGCCAAAACCATAACCCTTAATGTAGCCTGATTTGACTTTGAGAACTTTTGCACAAATTTCCTTATCTGACATTATTCGAGTTCCATCAGGTTGAGTGGTATCTGCTCGCATTCACTCCTCTTGTCTTCCCTCGTACCTTTTTGGTTGTACCTTTGACATAATTTTTATTAAGAACATAACACATACATATATTTAATTCTCAAAATATATGTATATAATGTTTTATATACCTGGAGGAGGCTCCTGATTAATATCTGACATCACATTATCATCTCACTCTTCAGCTATGGTGTTTACCACTGGCTGATCATAGCACTTTGTTGCTGAAGACGTGCACTAACTCTAATCCCTGTCATTCGAGTTTGTAGTTTAGGTATACCCTTCTAATTTGCAATTGATGAAAATAAAATTCAATTCAGCTTCTCTACACCTTTTAGAGGAAAATAATTCAATTCAGCTTAATTCAACACCACTTACCAGTAGTAGTTCATTCTATGGTGACACCAGTACTACTAGAATTCAGTCCATCTACTACAGAATTTTGGCATGCTTGATTGGAAGTTTGCAGACGAGTACGTTTTGTACCTATTAGCATACACACTTGTTAGATAAGTAAAAACTAACGGTACTCAAATATTGTAGCAGTAAAATAAAGATTGCATATTTACTCGTATTAGAACCGGATACATCGAAACATAGAAAAAAATGAAACTGAATCACATCATCCCTTACACTACCCATGATTATCTTTTGTTGTTAACCATGGTAACAATTGACCATATACGCTGCTAAAAAAAGTGGATCTTAACTCAAACTATACTTAATAATGGCCATTTCAAAATACAATATTCTATTTGAATAATGCCAATAATATAGTCAGTCAATAACAAGTATAGTTCCTTTTGCCACCAATAGGAAGTTGCTCATGCAGATAAAATTCTGTGGATCTTTTCCGATTTAAAAACACAACATGTAGATATCATCCCATTAATATTTACTTTAATATACAATTACAATGTTGCTTGGTGCAAAATAACCTCTTATCTTGAACTATGAGGCTTAGAGGCATATCCAAGTCTGTTGAAGCATGCAAAAACATGATATACTAGCAACAAAAGATTAAACAACTTGTCAACATGTGCATGCAGGATCTCCACACAAAATAGGTGCTTATTAATTTTCAACATCAATTTAGAATATTTAAATACCGAAAACAAGTTATACCATGGTACATTAAGAACATTAGTAAAAATAATTTTACAGATCCAACCAACAGACTCAATTATTCTAGGTAGAGTAATAGTTAAATAGTATATAACAGCAACATAAAGTCCAAGAGTGTTATTTTAAATCCTCATTTACTTATCTTTACTATGTTCCATTGCCTTCTCTGATAATTTCCTCTCATGGTAGAATTTTTGTCATGCTCTGAACTTGGTGGCAATATACGCAACATTCTATGTACAACTACACTACACATCCAATTTTGCCCCCTTATTTGTTCATGCAACTAGCCCTAATAAACGTGAGATTTAGAAGCAAATCTTAAGAACAAGGTCTCATCTTTTTCAAAACCCACAAACATATCCTAAGAACCAGAGATTTACACAAAGAAATTAAGAAAATAGTAATTTACTAAATTCAAACATAGAGAAGAAAAAAAGGAAAGGTTACCCTGATTGAGACAATAGCATCAAGAATCCAACCAAGCTGCCCAGTCATTGAAAGATAAGTCTAGCCCACTGCCAAAGCAAGATTACCCAAAACCCTGTTTGTACTTCCCTTATCCCAACCGCCGCCATCGCCACCATTAAAGCTCATACCTAAATCATTGAGCAATAAAATCAAAAATCCCTTCAAATTTAAGAACAAATTACTCTTCATATCCCAAACTAAGAAAAATCAATGAAATTACAGTTACTACGTACCAAAAACAAAAAGAGAGGAGGAGGAATGAGCGACATCCTCATTCGAGAACCCGAAGCTCTGAAGCAACCTGATGTTGGGCATTACCGATTTCTCGATGTCGTAGTTATCGCTTCAACGCATTCAACAGGCTCTCGTCGCTGTGGCCGAACAAACCTCTCCAGAACTGAAGCCAAGGAACTGCCTTCTGATCCCAAAAGACTCTCAGGGTTAAACTGGACGATTTGGGTCAGGATTTGGCTGTCGAAGCACGCGAGCCTCAGCGCGTTGAGCTTGGGACTGAGGGTCTTGTTGAGGTCGGCGTACAGGAGCTTGGGTTGCCATGAGATGAGGGTTTTGATGTGGGAGGTTGTGAGGCTGATGGACCTGAAGAGGGCGACGACAGAGTCGGGGTTTTGAGGGGATTTGATGTAGGTGAGGCTGGCTGAGGATTTGAGGGCTTGGGCGAGGGGGAAGCCCAAGGAGGTAGTGAGGTATTGGACTATGAAGTGATATGGGTTGGGCTTTTCTGGGGGTCTTGTTGGGGGTTTCATGAAGAGTCTGGATCTGGGGATGGCTGAGGAAAGGATGGTAGAGTTTTCTCAGGAGGGGGTGGGAACGAGAGAAATGAGTTGGAGGCAGGGGGAGAGATAGGGTTAGGAGGAACGAAAGAAATTTTGTGGGGAACGAATGAAATTTTGGGGGCGGCGGGGGGAGAGTAATAGGGTTATGTTTTTTTATTATTAAACACAACCTAGACAGAAATTCCGTCTAGGTTGGTAACCTAGACAGAATTTCCGTCTATGTTGATTTTTATTTTTTTTTTTAAATAAAAATATTTCGTCTAGTTTGTCATTCTAGACGGAAATTTTTATCTAGAATGCACTAAACTAGACGGAACAGGCTAGATGAAACACATTCCATCTAGTTTAGAGCAACCTAGACGAAATATTTTTTCGTCTAGGTTGTTTTGTCTAGTTTATTCAATTTTCTACTAGTGATTCTCAGTACTTACAAAAATTGAAAGCTCAATAGATCGGTGGGATGTAGATGAGAACCTCTAAGTTTCAAAGTGCAGCACTGCAGCGCCGTGTTGAGATTGAGAGAGATATTAGGGTAAATCTATTCATTCTTTTTTGTTCAAATTTATTTTGTTTTATTTTTTAGATTGGTCGCTATATCTCCCTCTATTTTTTCGATACATGCAATTTCTCCCGCTTCCTCACCAGGACATCCCATTTTTCTTTCGAAGGTATATATGTTAGCTTTGACTCTTTCTTGTTTAAATTACATATTTCTCCATGTACATGGCATCAAAGAGAGTATATCTATTAAGAGGGTTAAATTTGATATTTTACTCTGACCATGTTTAGAGTTTAGTGTTTAGGGGTTAGGGGTTAGGGAAAAATATAAACATATGTATATGTTTCAGCTATCTTTTCAAAGAGAAGATTTGTTGTGATCAAGCTTGAAAGATCTTATTACGATAGGATACCCGGTTGAGGCATTAATACATATTCAAAGTGGAAATATCTTGTTGAGGCATAAATATCTAATCGAGGCGGATATATCTAGACAAGCTCAGAATGTATAATTAATGAGTGTTTAGAATCGAAGTAATGCCTAAACTTGCGAGGAGAATCTCCCACATCTCAAAGCTAATGTAGTTTATATCTATTTTCATTGCCAAATAGGAATAAGATATTTCATTGCATGTTTGGTTTAATCTATTTTCATAAGTCAATATTATCTATTAACATAATCTGTTTTCAGAAGTCTGAAATCAATGTATATTCAAAAATCGCAAATAGTTCACACACACACAAACACACACACACACACATACGATTCTCCATTGATATCGGAGCATGGTCACCATATACCTTAAACATTATGCCAAATAGGAGTAAGAGATTTCATTGCATGTTTGGTTTAATCTATTTTCAGAAGTCAATATTATCTATTAACATAATCTAATTTCAGAAGTCTAGAATAAATGTATATCCAAAAATCATAAATTGTTTAAATATCAGATTTGTGAGCAATCCTTTATCATTGGGATCCTTTGAACCGGAATAAATATTAACTGGTTGTTAATCTTCATGTGAATTGTGCAAAAACCTACAAAAAGGAACCATCAACCAGACAAACCAAATCTTCATGTGAATTGTGCAAAAACCTACAAAAAGGAACCATCAACCAGACAAACCAAATCCTTATTTCTATCCATACTGCATCAACCAGACAAACCAAATCCTTATTTCTATCCATACTGGAGCTTTACCTCGTGCTGGATATTTATTCAAAAAAAATCTAAATTGGCCCATGATTGTTGACTTGTATATGGACATTTGTTAGGCCATTGATATTAAAGGCCCGCTCTTTTCTTTGAGTACCCGCCTACTTTTTACCCAAATTTCCACCAAAATTTTTACCAACGAATAATGATGATATTATTATTTCCTCGCTTATTGGTTTTTAACAAGGAAATAATTTCTCATAAAACAAAATCTTTTAGCGAGGTAGCCTTAAATTTGTCGCCATTGAATTTGGCGGGTTTTGCACATTTTTCCACCAAACTAATAATGAGAAAAGTATTATTTCCTCACTAATTTATTCTTTTAACGAGGAAAGGGTTCCTTGTAAAGCAAAAAAATTTAGTGAGAAAACCTTCAATTTATCGTCAATGAATTTGGCGGGTGTTATATATTTTTCCACCAAATTAATAATAAGGAAACTATAATTTCCTCGCTAAAAGTTCTTTTTGACAACAAAACGGTTCTTCGTAAAACAAAAACTTTTAGCGAGGAAGCTTTAAATTTGTTGCTATTGAAATTGACAGGTTTTGCACATTTTCCGCCAAACTAATAATGAGAAAACTATTATTTCCTCACTAATTGGTTTTTTTAACAGTTCCTCATAAAACAAAAAATTTAGCGAGGAAACCTTTAATTTTTCGTCAATGAATTTGGCGGGTGTTGTAAATTTTTCTGCCAAATTAATAGTAAGGAAACTATAATTTCCTTGCTAATATATTCTTTTTAACGAGGAAATGGTTCCTCGTAAAAACAAAAACTTTTAGCAAGGAAGCCTTAAATTTGTCACCATTGGAATTGACAGGTTTTTTTCCCGCCAAACTAATAATGAGGAAACTATTATTTCCTCGCTAATTGATTCTTTTGATGAGGAAACGGTTCCTTGCAGATTATGGATCTTCATCGAGGAAACCATACTTTGTCGTTGTTACATTTGACGGGTTTTTCTCTATTTTTCACCAAAAGAACAGTGATGAAATAATTATTTCCTCGTTAAATGTGCATTTCGTGATGAAAAAGTTCATCACCAAAATCTCATATTTCCTCGCTAATAAAATAACTAGTTAGGAGACCAAATCATGATCATCTTTAGTGAGGAACTAAAATTTTTATCGTAGAAGGTGGTCTACTGTGAGGAAAATATATTCCTCGTAGAAGACCTACTGATATTTACCAAGGAAACAATATTTTTCTTGTCGAAAGTGATATTTGTTGAGGAAAATAATTTTCTCGTAAAAAAGTTAGTCGCTAAAAGACCTATCTGTTGTAGTGTACGTCTCCTCTCCTCGCCTCAAGGAGATTCTCCACTATCACAACAAATCTACACAATTTAGTTTCCAAAATCTCACCAAAAACGTTTACTATATACACGTTGATAATCACACAATATACTTCTCTAAGTGTTGGCCGACCCGTGTCACCTTCCTCAAGTGCTTGGAATTACTACCTCTCTCTAAACTTTTATAACCAAGCTACTCCTCTTAGAATTGACCACGTTCTTCTCCCAACCACTTCTCTAAGTGTCTTTGTGATTCGACAATAAGCTCAAGTAAATGATTTTTGTTCTCTAACAAGATGAGAATGAAATTTAAACTCACTCAACTATACAACCCCACAACCCAAATATACAATATATGAAATACTCAAGCTCAAGTGGTTGTGTGTGTAGACAATGAGTATAACGAAAATTAAACTCAAATTGATCTAGCAAATATATATAAGAATCAAAATGAAAAATAAGCTAGATAATGAGTTTAGAAAAACTTCTCTAAACAAAGAGGGATGAAGAATTGAGGTTGAACTCCTCAATGATGAATTTCGATTCTCCTCTTTGTGAAACTCTCTTCACATAAAACAAACTTAATTTTTCTTAAAAACCTTTAAAACAAACTGTCAAAACTATTTTCTAAACATTCTTAGTGAAACAAATGGGTTATGAGACATATATATAGCCTCTACAGCAAAACAGCCCAAAAACTTGTCGTTAATGGGCTTCTGACCATTGATCGATCGACTGATGCTAATCCATCGGTCGCCTGATTGGTCTAAAAACTCAGACGCTAAAAAATTTCTCTGATCGGTCGATTTATGAAGGTGTATCGGTCGACCGGTACTGTTCACAGAACACTATTCACCTAAAAAGCTGATTTTGTAAAATCAATTAAAAATAACAAATCAACTCCAAAAATAGTAAAACTTAGGAAAATATTTATATATATGAAAATAAACATGTTAATTAAGAAATTTTTAAAATATTATTTCTCATTTGTGAAAACTCATCTGGTTTGTAAAAACAGCATGAAACCCGAAAAACTAATTTTCTAAAATCAATTAAAAATAATAAATTAACTCTAAAATTAGTAAAACTTGGGAAAATGTTTATACACATGAAACTAAATATGTTAAAGAAGAAACTTCTCAAATTGCATTTCCTAAACGTGAAAAAACTTACTGTTTTCGCAAAGTGTTCAAAATACGAAATCGTCAAAACTTGATTTTGATGAAATCATTCCAAACAAGTTTTGAAATACTTTCAAATAGAATTATAGACTTAATAAAAGATATAAAATCATGTTGTTAAGTCTATAATCCAAAGACGATGATAAAACAAATAAAAACAAATGTGCATGTATAGTTTGAGTTTTAAATATAACACATAAAGTAAAGCCTAAACTACAAAACTATATACCCAAACAATAGATCTTCAATTTGCTCGTCTTGGTTGCGGATGAAGCGATGATGAATCTTGACTTGAATTGCGATGGCTTCATTCCGTTTTCCTTCCAACCTCCTTTGAATATCGTCGTTAAGCTCAATTCCAACCAACCTCCAATGGAGGATCTTTGTGTAGGATTCCTAACAAGTGAATACAAACACTCGACAAACTGTGTTAGGAATTGTTTGTTAATCATCAAAACTAGATTAGATAGTAGGCTCATAAATATGAGATCTAACATTGATCACTGTTACCTTCACTAATCGCACTACTCGAACATCCATGAACTGTCGAACCCCGCTCTAATACCACTTGTTGAGATTTTTAGATCTCGCAAAAACCCAAAAAACCACCAAACGCAACAAATAGAAACTCACACAAGATTTTAACGTGGAAAACACTTAATAGGGAAAAACCCATGGGATTAAAAGTAATTTCATTATCACCTCCAAATTATAATCCTTGCATGGATAAAGACTGTGAAACCCTCTATCTAATAATATCCTTGAACCTGGTTACACCTTCTGTTAGATCCTAATTACAAGAATATTGTATCTCTCTACTAAAAAACTCTGGAATAGGATGCCTTATTTAAATATACTCCTTACTTGCCAACCAAGTCAACTTGACCTACAAGAAAACTATTAACTTGGCCTCTAAGAAAGCTATTAGGGCTAGGCCTAGCTTTTAAATCTGGATCCAGCTTGGAGTTTGAGTAGGCACCCAACAACTACATCACTCATGTGGACATCTATGGTTCTCCCGACACCTTCTGGCTTCTTCTTCTTCTTCTTTTTAATTACTTGTATCACAATCTTAGCTCTCATACCATTTGTTGGGGGAGAAATCAGGCCCAAAAGAGAGTTGATGAGTCTTAAACAAAAGTTAAGAAATATTTTTCACTCAAAAATTAGAGCTATTAGGTATTGATCCAACTCCTATTTTAAACACATCACTCTTTTTATCCTATCTGATGTGAAACTGTATTCAGATATTAATAACCACAACAAGGATGAGACTAAAAACTTGTATATGCGTCCAATACATATTGGATACATTGAAGATTATTGAATATGAATCCTATCAGAACTCTCCATATGCAAGTGGTGAGTTCATACAACTAAAGGAGACAGTGAAAAACCTAAACTTCCCCTGCTCTGTGCTAAAAAGACATCGATGGAGTTATTGTATACGGGTGGTTCTAATAGAATTAACTGAAGATTGGATAGTAGTATACGGTTGGTTCTGATATAATGAACTGATGATTGGATAGTAGTAGTCGTGAGTGACGCCGGGCATTGCGGAGGAGTCGAAAACATGAGAAAGACGATGTCTGACCAACTATATATCACAAATGGACACAACAAAGTGGTTGTAGTTGTAGGTCAACATTAAGTACTATTGCTAATCCAACAAACTAGCTCAATCATTATTGTTAATGAATGTCTCTTACATAATAATAATAATAATGAATTTCTCATTCTTTTTTGGTAGTCGAATAAAGCTATGTCAAAGCCACATCTCATAAGGCTGCAATGAAATAAAGCATTTGCATTCATACTTGGCAGCGGCTAGATTATAAAGTTTACAATCCTCAATTATCATTGCAAAGTATGGGTTCCGGTGATGTGAAAGGGTCCTTCCACATGATATTAGAACAACTAAAGGTGCAATTCTCATAGACTGTGAATCCATCTCACTCTAAAACTCTATATCTCAAATTGTAGAAGTGACGATTTGAGGAGACTCTTGAGTGAGTATTGTGCATCCTTTTGTGGGAGAATTGTGAGAGGTTTAGAGAGCTTTGTTTTAGGGTTTTGAGTGATTTTGTAACTCTATTTGTATTTCTCTTCATCTCTAATAGTAAGAACTCCCTCCTCCTTGCCCCGTGGACATAGGCAACTTGCCGAACCACGTAATTTGTTCTTATGTTTGGTTGTGATCTTTCTCGTTGTCTTGTCGTGCACTATTTGGCTTTCGAGCTCCGCTGCGCACAACACAAATAAAATCTAACGTAACCTCACAAGAATCTTCGATCATCTCATCTACAAATTAAGGGAAAAGATATCCGCTGCATCCTAACAAAATTTACTACAAAACAAAAGCTCTATTACTTTCTCTATTTATGCGTGATCTTGTGTGAAACTTCAATCAACTAGACAACGTATCGCACATTACATGCTCGATCAAGATGGCGGGCCGTGTCATTGTTAAGCTCGACGTGTCACCCGAATAACAACCGTGGAATCTTCCTCCGATGATGAATCCCGGCCGCTAGTATCCAAATCTTCGACTTAAGTCTACTCAAGAAGGGAGTAGAGAGTAACTCAATACCCTAACCCTAACGGCAAGTTGCCTGACCTCCATGACCATGACATGAGCCATCAAATCAAAATTTAGTATAGACCTAGATCTCCTTTAGTGTGTCAGCATGGACTGATCAACCAGAGAGTACTGAACCCAACCCCACAATCTGATCACTGATCGACCCTTATCAGAATCAGTCCTTTTGGTCGGATCCAGACCCAAAGTTGAGCTCCTAGGGACTTCTTTCACTCTTTTGTAATGGTGGGGGATAAAATTAAAGGAAGAAAAAGTGCAGGGAGGATGAAGAGCAATGACTTGATGGATGGGGTAATGCTTCCTATAAATCAGCATGCATGCATATCTCCTTTATTCACATGCAGTGCTTGAGTAGCTTGTTTGGGATCACTTGGTTCAATTATAACGATTTTCATAATATTTAGATAATTATAGTGAACTTTAATTTATCGCTTTACGTAAAAAAGGCTAAATGTCATAACACCCCTATTAACTATGGATGATTAGCAAATAACCTCCCATAACTTTCAAATAATCACAAAAATCTCCGTAAGTAAGGGTCTATCAGAAAACCTCCTTTAGGTGTGGGATTTTATCAAAAAAGCCTCCTAACAACATTCACAACAATTTTCACTGGCAAATACTTCCCCTTGCCTAACTCACACATGCGAAGGTTATGATCTTTAGACATTTATCATGTTAGGGGGATTTTCTGATAACATCTCAAACTTAAAAGGCATCTTTTAACTTGTAACAGGGTGTGCGCGGGTGGGTTTTGTGGGGTGGGTGGAGGGTGGGAGGGGTGCGGGGGAGGGGGTTCAATACTTGGAAAATTATGAAGGGTTTCTGATATATAATCATCCAAAGTTAGACATTTTCTGATTTTTTTTAGTACATACAAAATTATAACTGCCGTTTTAACATAGTTTTTGATGTTGATGTAGTAAAAGGAATCTTAAGACTATATCAAGTGTAATGTAGTTTCAAATTGTACCAACCCGTTAAAATTAGAATGAAAAAGATATCCTAGCATAATAAGACATATTTTTGCACAAGGAATAGTACACAACATACGAAAATATGTTAAAATACGGAAATATAACCTTTCCACTAGGGCTGAGCATGGTTCGGTCCAAACCGAAAAAACTAACCGAACCGACCCGAACCTACCCGAAAAAATCGGTTTTATAAGTAGGACGGTTCGGGTCGGTTTGAAAACTTTTCAACCCGAACCGACCGAATATAGTGCAATACTAACCATTATGATCTCAAACCCTATCCGACCCGTCCCCAAAGAGTCAAAGACTCAAATCCTAAACTTATTTTCTGAATCATTATGGGTTGAAAACAATATCATTATATCAGTGTTTAATGCTTCATAATCTCCTACTTTGTTGATATCTTTTTTTCTTTAACACAGTTTGTTGTTTGATAAAGTTAGAACCGAATAAACCGAACCGAACCGCACCGAACCGACTTGCAACAGTTCGGTTCGGTTTTGAATTATAGACGGTTCGATTCGGTTGTTCAAATTTTGGTAAAAAATGAACCGAACCGACCGTTACACACCCCTACTTTCCACTGGACCATAACTCCAGAAGTTTGGATTGGTGGGAACTTTTTTTAAAAACAATATGTTGAATCCAAGAAATTTACTTGTTTTCATTATAAACCTAGTATAATCATGATTGTTCATAAAATATTATACAATTATGACTGAACAATATGGTATATTTCCTATATAACGGGGAGAATCTATATTTATGTAAGGGTGTTTTACGGCCTATACGATAGCTAGCTTTGGATACTAACCAATATTTTGCTTTTGTATCACGTGGGATCATTTTATTGTATCCTTCCTTGTGGAAGCTGAGTAGTGAGCCTCTGAGTATCCTTTTTTGTAAGCCTAGGGTAGTATTCACTTGGGGATAAAGGAGGTCCAAAAGTGTGAAAGGAAAAAGGAAAAAAAAAAGAAAAAAGAGAAAAGAAGATCGAAGAGCAGCTGGACATATAAAAAGGAATCAAATTTTGACTCTCTACATTAAACAGTAGAAAGATCACTACAATATCTATTATATCCCCTGATTTGTCTGGTGAATGATTGTGATCTATTATTTGGATCCTAGTGTTATTGCACGTGCACACGCACGTGTAACATATGCGAAAATTTAATTATCCCAAATTTCATATAAAAGGGACACTTGCACTAAAGTTTTATGGAGTTATAGAAGATATTCTTATAATATTTTTTTACTTGAGATGAGTTATTTTAATGATGGATAGGAATGGGAAACAGCAAAGGCGGAGGGACAGAGCACCCTTAACCTTAAGTCCATCTAACCAATCACGAAGAATCCTTGTTTGAGTTGCATAACAGCAAGTTTTGGTCTTTATTCAACTTGTAATTAGCTATGACATAAATTTCAACTTGAATGACGCTGTGATTTTCACAGAATAAATAAAATAGGGTACATCATAATTTGGAGGATTATTTTCAAAGCACCATCCTGAGAACACTTCAAATAATGTTAATAAGAAAAGTGTGTACAGGCCCCAAAAGCAGAAACTTAATGTGATAAGGCCCCTCATAGTTTTCCCCATGTGAATCAGCCCCATGATGTGTGACACTTTATACTGTAATTTTTTTTTATCAATTATTACATGCCAGCTAAGCTAAAATCCCCAAATTATCCTTATCCTCTCTCCTAAATCCCTCAGACCCAGCACTCATCTCCTCTCTCTCTCTCTCATCTCCTCTCTCTCTCTCTCTCATCTCTCTCTCTCAAGCTCATCACCCTGGCCCTCACCCTCCTCGCCGTTGCCGCTTCCGCTTAGGCCCCCAAGGCTCCCCTCGAGTTCGTCGCCACCTCCCCTCCCCTCCTCCACCCGTCCTCGTCGCCGTAGATCGCTGCCGCTCCCCCGCCGTAGATCGCCGTCGCAGAGCTTGAGGAAAACGCTCGAAAAGCTCGAGCAATTGAAGACTGTTGAGGAGTGCAGGGAGATGATCCGAATGTATGATGTTAATGGAGATGGTGTTTTATGCTTTGATGAATTTAAGAAGATGATGCTACGAGAGTAGGTTGGTTTTTAAGATTGATCTTTACCGTAAATGATGATGTTGTTGTGCCCCGTTGAGATTTGGACATTACTTTTTCTTTTTTTTATTTGAGATGACTTTGATCAATTGAGGGTCCATGTTGACAATATATCTATGTTTTTAATTTCTCACATGACTGTGGATTTATCCTTATGAGCTTCTATATTTGTAAATTGTGACCGATTCTGTTATGGATGTTTTTTTAGTCACCAGGCCGAGACGCACAGAGCATTAATCCATTAGCTAGAAGAAGAAAAGAAAAAAAAAGAAAAAATGTTTGACCAGCTACAAATAAATGAACGATTTAATTTTAAAAAATAGTCAAAAGTTATCCCCATTTTTCCACTTTCACGAGACATCCACGCCTTTTTGGAGGAAACTGAATTTGCAATAAACCTAATGTGCACAATCTTTTTGAATTTTAATTTCGAACAAATTTTTAAAATAGACCACTTTTAAAACTTAATTAGCAAAATAGGCTGAAAAAATATTTAATTACCAAAAATCGTTGTAAGCTGGGACGGTAGTTATAAATCGTTGCTATAAATGAGGATACAGTCATGTTTTTATAAATCGTTGTTAATTATATTTGATAATAGTTATACCTAATGATATGTTATTTCTATATGCTATCGTGGTAGTTCTAGTAGCCCTCGAGTTAGTTCTAGCTGCTACAATTGTTAATTCTGGCTACTAAGTTAGTTCTAACCACTACTTGTTATTTTTGCTTCTACCTTAGTTCTAGCTTCTATTACCCTACTTCTAGCTTGTATACAGCCAGTTCTAGCCCACATATTACTAATTCTAAACTCAGCCCGCATTTTTTACCTTCACACTTGTTAATTCTAGCTTCTACCTTAGTTCTAGCTTCTATTATCCTAGTTCTAGCTTGTATACAGCCAGTTATAGCCCACACATTGCTAGTTCTAAACCCAGCCTTCGTATTTTACCTTCACACTTGTTAATTCTTGCTTCTACGTTAGTTCTAGCTTCTATTACCCGATTTCTAGCATGTATACAGCCAGTTCTAGCCCACACCTTGCTAGTTCTAAACACAGCCCGTATTTTTTACATGCACACTTGTTAATTATAGCTTCTACCATAGTTTTAACTTCTATTACCCTAGTTCTAGCTTGTTTACAGCCAGTTCTAGCCCACACCTTGGTAGTTCTAAACCCAGCACATATTTTTTACATGCACACTTGTTTACAGTCAGTTCTAGCCTACAGCTTACTAGTTCTAAACCCAACCCGCGTTTTTTACATGCACACTTGTTAATTCTAGCTTCTACCTTAGTTCTAGGTTCTATTACCCTACTTCTAGCTTTTTTACAGCCAGTTTTAGCCCACATCTTGCTAGTTCTAAACCCAGCCTTCGTATTTTACCTTCACACTTGTTAATTCTTGCTTCTACGTTAGTTCTAGTTTTTATTACCCTAGTTCTAGCTTGTATACAGCCAGTTCTAGCACACACCTTGCTAGTTCTAAACCCAGGCTTCGTATTTTACATTCACACTTGTTAATTCTTGCTTCTACGTTAGTTCTAGCTTCTATTAACCTAATTCTAGCTTGTATACAGCCAGTTCTAGCCCACACCTTGCTAGTTCTAAACCCAGCCTGTATTTTTTACATGCACACTTGTTAATTCTAGCTTCTACCTTAGTTCTAGCTTCTATTACCCTTGTTCTAGCTTGTATATAGTCAGTTCTAGACCACACCTTGCTAGTTCTAAACCCAGCCTTCGTATTTTACCTTCACACTTGTTAATTCTTGCTCTACGTTAGTTCTAGCTTCTATTACCCTAGTTCTAGCTTGTATACAGCCAGTTCTAGACCACACCTTGCTAGTTCTAAACACAACCTTCGTATTTTACCTTCACACTTGTTAATTCTTGCTCTACGTTAGTTCTAGCTTCTATTACCCTAGTTATAGCTTGTATACAGTCAGTTCTAGCCCACACCTTACTAGTTCTAAACCCAGCCCGCCTTTTTTATATGCACACTTGTTAATTCTAGCTTCTACCTTAGTTCTAACTTTTATTATTCTAGTTCTAGCCTTTATATAGCCAGTTTTAGCCCACACCTTGCTAGTTCTAAACCCAGCCTTCGTATTTTACCTTCACACTTGTTAATTCTTACTTCTACGTTAGTTCTAGTTTCTATTAGCTTAGTTCTAGCTTGTATACAGTCAGTTCTAGACCACACCTTGCTAGTTCAAAACCCAGCCTGCGTTTTTTACATGCACACTTGTTAATTCTAGCTTCTAACTTAGTTCTAGCTTTTATTACTCTAGTTCTAGCATGTATACAGCTAGTTCTAGCCCACACCTTGCTAGTTCTAAACCTAGCCTGCATTTTTTACATGCACACTTATTAATTCTTGCTTCTACGTTAGTTCTAGCTTCTATTACCCTAATTCTAGCTTGTAAACAGCCAATTCTAGCCCACATCTTGCTAGTTCTAAACCCAGCCCGCGTTTTTTACATGTACACTTGTTAATTCTAGCTTCTACCTTAGTTCTAGCTTCTATTACCCTAGTTTTAGCTTATATACAGCCAGTTCTAGACCACACCTTGCTAGTTCTAAACTCATCCCGTATTTTTTTACATGCACACTTGTTAATTCTAGCTTCTACCTTAGTTCTAGCTTCTATTACCCCAGTTCTAGCTTGTATACAGCCAGTTCTAGACCATACCTTACTAGTTCTAAACCCAACCTTTGTATTTTACCTTCACACTTGTTAATTCTTGCTCTACGTTAGTTCTAACTTCTATTACCCTAGTTCTAGCTTGTATACAGTCAGTTCTAACTCACACCTTGCTAGTTCTAAACCCAGCCCGTGTTTTTTATCTTCACACTTGTTAATTCATGCTTCTACGTTAGTTCTAACTTTTATTATCCTAGTTCTAGCTTATATACAGCCAGTTCTAACCCACACATTGCTAGTTCTAAACTCAGCCCGCATTTTTTACATACATACTTGTTAATTCTAGCTTCTATCTTAGTTCTAGCTTCTATTACCCTAGTTCAAGCTTGTATACAGCTAGTTATAGCCCACATCTTGCTAGTTCTAAAGCCAGCTTTTGTATTTTGCCTTCATACTTGTTAATTCTTGCTTCTACGTTAGTTCTAGCTTCTATTACCCTAGTTCTAGTTTGTATATAGCCAGTTCTAGCCCACACCTTGCTAGTTCTAAAGCTTCTATTACCCTAGTTCTAGTTTGTATATAGCCAGTTCTAGCCCACACCTTGCTAGTTCTAAACCCAGCCTTCGTATTTTATCTTCACACTTGTTAATTCTTGCTCTACGTTAGTTCTAGGTTTTATTACCCCTAGTTCTAGCTTGTATACAGCCAGTTCTAGCTTGTATACAGCCAGTTCTAGCCCATACCTTGCTAGTTCTAAACCCATTCTGCGTTTTTTTACATGCACACTTATTAATTCTATCTTCTACCTTTGTTCTAGCTTCTATTACCCTAGTTCTAGCTTGTATACAAGCTAGAACTAGAGTAATAGAACCTAGAACTAATGTAGAAGCAAGAATTAACAAGTGTGAAGGTAAAATACGACGTCTGGGTTTAGAACTAGCAAGGTGTGGACTAGAACTGGCTGTATACAAGCTAGAACTAGGGTAATAAAAGCTAGAACTAACGTAGAAGCAAGAATTAACAAGTGTGAAGGTAAAATACGACGTCTGGGTTTAGAACTAGCATGGTGTGGGCTAGAATTGGCTGTATACAAGCTAGAACTAGGGTAATAAAAGCTAGAACTAACGTAGAAGTAAGAATTAACAAGTTTAATGGTAAAATACGAACGTTGGGTTTAGAACTAGCAAGGTGAGGCTAGAACTGGCTGTATACAAGCTAGAACTAAGATAATAGAAGCTAGAACTAAGGTAGAAGCTAGAATTAACAAGTGTGCATGTAAAAACACGGGCTGGGTTTAGAACTAGCAAAGTGTGAGCTAGAACTGGCTCTATACAAGCTAGAACTAGGGTAATAGAAGCCAGAACTAACGTAGAAGCATAAATTAACAAGTGTGAAGGTAAAAAAGCCGGGTTGGGTTTAGAACTAGCAAGGTGTGGGCTAGAACTAGCTGTATACAAGCTAGAACTAGGGTAATAGAAGCTAGAACTAAGGTAGAAGCAAAAATAACTAGTATCGGTTAGAACTAACTTAGTAGCCAGAATTAACAATTGTAGCAGCTAGAACTAACTCGAGGACTACTAGAATTACTACGATATCATCTAGAAATAACATATCATTAGGTATAACTATTATCAAATATAATTAACAACAATTTATAAAAACATGACTGTATCCTCATTTATAACAACGATTTATAACTACCGTCCTAGCTTACAACGATTTTTGGTAATTAAATATTTTTTCAACCTATTTTGCTAATTAAGTTTTAAAAGTGGTCTATTTTAAAAATTTGTTTGAAATTAAAATACAAAAAGATTACGCACATTAGGTTTATTGCAAATTTAGCTTCCTTCAAAAAGGCGTGGATGTCTCGTGAAAGTGGAAAAATGAGGATAACTTTTGACTTTTTTTTAAAATTAAATCGTTCATTTATTTGTAACTAGTCAAACATTTTTTTCTTTTTTTTCTTTTCTTCTTCTAGCTAATGGATTAATGCTCTGTGCGTCTCGGCCTGGTGACTAAAAAAACATCCACAACAGAATCGGTCACAATTTACAAATACAGAAGCTCATAAGGATAAATCCACAGTCATGTGGGAAATTAAAAACATAGATATATTGTCAACATGAACCCTCAATTGATCAAAGTCATCTCAAATAAAAAAAAGAAAAAGTAATGTCCAAATCTCAACGGGGCCTGGAGGAGGGGAGGGGAGGCGGCGGCGAACTCGAGGGGAGCCTTGGGGGCCTGAGCGAAGGCGGCAACGGCGAGGAGGGTGAGGGCTAGGGTGATGAGCTTGAGAAAACTCTCAGTTTTAGAGAGAGAGAGAGAGAGAGAGAGAGAGAGAGAGAGAGAGAGAGGAGATGAGAGAGAGAGGATATGAGTATTGGGTCTGAGGGATTGAGGAGAGAGGATAAGGATAATTTGGGAATGTTAGCTTAGCTGGCATGTAATAATTAATAAAAAAGGGCTGCAGTATAAAGTATCACACATCAAGAGGCTGATTCACCCGGGGAAAACTATGAGGGGCCTCGTCACATGAAGTTTCTGCTTTTGGGGCCTGTACACATTTTTCCCTTTGTCTTATAATTATTATATGTAATATTTTTAACCCAAGTATTGGTAATATTTATATTAGAACATATTAAAATTCTAATTGTTGTATTTATATTCATTTATATCTAATAATTTTTTTATAAATATTAACCTTATCTTTTTATATTATATACCTTACAATACTAATTGGGATAGATATTTAATTAGTGAGCTCTAACTATATAGTATTTCATAGACTCACAGTGAATGTACTCGAAAAAGAAAAGAGAAAAGAAAAGAAATAAAAAAATCTTATCGACAAAATTACCTATACGCCCCTCACATTTCTATTGAGATGTAAAATGTCCTTCATACTAAAATGTTCTTCATACTTTTTGACACCCCCACTAACTTTTTAATATTATAGTACAGAAAATATATTCTCCAATTACATTGTCAAACTATTAAAAATAACTTCATTAAATGTTGATGGAGTTTTCTCAGTACTTCTCATGACTCGAGTGTAGGTGTGGTAATTCGTCATGATCTCGGTAAAATTTTAGTGCAGTTTTCAATTCCTAAAGTGGGAGGAGTTGCTCCGGAGCATGTTGTGCACAGCGGAAATTTTAGCAGCACTTTGGCAGCATAACAAGATAGTCAGGTCGCAATAGGAATTCCTATTTCACAAAAGAAACAAGAACCTTAAGCAAAATATCTTAACCAAGTGAGATATCAGCTCTTCCTCTCATCAGTTCTAGGATTGACTTGTCGAGGGAATCTAAATAAGCTATTATAAATCATACAAATAGCGAAACAACAAATTTTACGTGGTTCGACAAATAGCCTACGTCCACGGGGAGAAGATGGGGAGATTCGACTAAATCAAGGAGAGTACAAAGAGTTACAATCTCACAAAACTCACAAACTAACCATTAACCAAAGCTCTCAACTTGCTCACAATATCTCCCTCTCACAATGCTTAAAAGTCTCTCTAATCTCTGATTACAACTCTCCTCCATTTTGATGATTGATTCTAATCTCCATATATATAGAAAAACTAAAACCAAAAAAGACTAGGAATCCTAAAACCAAAAATAAAACAAATTAGGAATCCTAATAACCTCATTTTACCAAAATAGATTAGGAATCCTAATAACCTCATGTTACCAAAATAGATTAGGAATCCTAATAACCTCATATTACCAAAATAGATTAGGAATACTACTATCCAACAATTCTCCACATCGGCGAAGTATTCCCAAAACTGAGCCGACACCAACATGAGCACAAATGCGTCGTCTCACCAAATTCGGTTGCACCAATATGGTTTCCTACGTACCCCCTCTCCTAAGGTATCAAGTTGCCCGTAGTTCATCCAAATGGCCGTCAATAACCTTAACAATCACGAATGTGCAATAAGTTTTGACAATGATCAAACTTGTTGCTCGGAACCACCTTAGTGAACATATCCGCCGGATTATCCTTCGTGTGGACTTTCACAATCTCCACATCGCTATCTTCAAGAACATCTCGAACGATGTGATAACGAACGTCAATATGCTTCGTCCTCACATGAAAAACCTGATTCTTCGCCAAATAGATAGCACTCATGCTATCATAATGAATAGTAACGGACTGCTGCGATATACCAAGTTCCCCCAAAAGTCCTCGAAGCTAAATAGTCTCCTTCACAGCCTCTGTAATAGCCATATACTCTGCCTCCAACGTAGACAAAGCCACTGTCGACTGTAAGGTGCATCTCCAACATAACGACACAGGGTCAAAGTAAACACATACCCCGTCGTAGATTGGCGCTTATCCAAATCCCCGACATAATCCGAATCAACATAACCAATGCATAACTGTCCACCTGTAGTATCCCTCTTATAAACCAAACCAACATTGAGCGTACCTCGAATGTACCTCAAAATCCATCTCACGGCGTCCCAATGACCCACTCCTGGATCGTGCATGTATCTCGAAACCATGTTCACCGCCCGTGACAAATCCAGCCTCGTACCATCATGTACATCAAGTTCTCAACCGCGCTCACATATGGAGTCTTCGACATCAACTCTCGATCTTCAACTGACTTTGGTGAAAGGTCAGCTGAAAGCTTCAAATGGGCTCTCAATGGTACACTAATTGGCTTCGTATCCATGCTAACATAAAATCGCTGTAGAACCTTCTTCAAATAAATCACCCGTGTCAAATAAATTATGCTCTTTTTCTTGTCTCTGTCGATCTCCATCCCTAAAATGCTCTTCGCCTCACCCAAATCCTTCATCTCAAACTCCTTTGAAAATTGTGTCTTCAACTCATCTATAGCATATCTGAAAATAGAGGCAACCAACATGTCATCGACATAAAGCAACAAATAAATATACGCACATTCTTTCAACTTGTGAAAATATACGTAAGGATCAATCTGGCTCCAAGTGTACGAATGACCAATCATAAAACCATCGAATCGCCTATATCACTGTCGAGTAGACTGCTTCAAACCGTATAGCGATTTCTTCAATCTGCAAATCAATTTTTCTTTCTCTGTAGCTCGGAATCCCAATGGCTGAGTCATATATATTTCTTCATCAAGATCACCATGAAGAAATACCATCTTCACTTCCAACTGATCTAACTCTAAACCATACTGTGCCACCAAATCTAGCAAAATCCGAATCGAAGAGTGCTTCACCACCGGAGAGAAAACCTCATTATAGTCAATACCTTCCTCCTGTGCATAACCCTTCACAACTAACCTAGCTTTGAACCTCAATGAAGTGTCATCAATGCCCTCCTTCTTTGTGTATACCAACTTATAACCAATTGCCTTCAGTCTCTTTAGAAGCTCAACCAGCTCCCATGTATCGTTCTTATAAAGAGACTCCATCTCCTTCTGCATAGTTACCTGCCACGAATCAACCTCTGAATTCTGCTCGACTTCTTTGAATATAGTAGGCACCATCTCATCGATACTCTCCACCGGAAGTGCATACGCAACTGTGTCGGCATACCGTGCCGGCATCTGTATGTCTCTCCTCTGTCTCCGAACCATAATAGAATCCTAAACCTGAACCGTCGGTCCATGATCCTGCTTATTAGTACCCGTATCCTCCGTGTCACCGTCGTGCGCCTAGCATCACCTCAGTCGGTACTCTAATGGATACTGCACCATCTGAACACTGTGGAGCTGCATCGATCTCCATCACCTACGATATCTCCTCCGTCGGGTCGCTCTCCACCTGATGAGAGCTAGGAAGCTTCAAGATAGAAGCCTCATCGAACGTGACGTCTCTACTCAGCACAATCTTCCTATCAACTGGATTCCAAAACTTGTATCCCTTGACACCATGCTTGAATCCTACAAATATGGTCTTCCTAGCTCAAGGTTCCAATTTATCTGTTCTCACATGATAAAATGTAGGGTACCCAAATACCTTGAGCTGGTTATAATCATGTGCTAGATCTCCCGACCACTTCTCCATAGGGGTTTTCCCCTCAATCGCAGATGAAGGTAGCCTATCAATGAGGTGGCTCGCATATGTAAGTGTCTCAGCCCAAAAGATCTTCTCCTAACCACTCTGCGATAATAAACATTTGACCTTCTCCAGTAAAGACCGATTTAACCTCTCTGCCACCCCATTTTGCTATGGTGTATGACTAACCGTGAAGTGCCTCTCTATACCCTCATCTCGACATAGTTGCAGAAAGGGGTCTAATGTGTATTCATGATGCGGCATAAACATGTACCAAAAAGGTTGCAAGTGCACAACCGTGTCAAGTTATAGTATTTAAGATATCGACCCCACAAGGAAGGTGTTTTGTAGGAGAAAATATGAATTCGGTTCTTATGTTGTGTGCGTGACAAATAGGAATGATAAGTGAATGTGATTATGAAGAGATTGAAAGAGTGAAAGTGGTGTGTAGGTGAGAGTGGATGTAAAAGAGAATGAGTATGATCAATAAGGTGAGAAGGAAAAATGAATAAAATCAAGAAACAAATAAAAAATCAAGAATGAAGAACAAAATTCTAGAATAAAAGAAAATGCAAGAAATTAAAGATGGTGGATTCAATTATAGATCTGGGTAATCTAAAATTGAACACACTTCTTAGAATAGGATGATTCCCTAGAGGGTTCTAGCCTAAAGGCGAATCAAACAAAATAAAAATAAACAAAAAGAAAAACTAAACCCAAGAGGGTTCTAGCCTCAAGGTGAATAGTATAAGAAATTAAAATCTAGCTACAAAATAAATTGTAAAATCTAAACTATAAAATAAAATTGCAAAAATTAAATGCAAAAAAATAAATCTATTCTATAAGTATGAAATAAATCTAAGGCAAGAGGGTTCTAGCCTCTTGGCTATTTAACAAGAAAATAAAATCTAACTACAAGCATAGAAATAAATCTAAACTAATAATCAATAAAAGAGAAAAAGAAAGAAATGCAAACCTTCAAATAATTTTCCATCTTCATCTTCATCTTCATCATCCAACAAAGAGAAGAAGAGAAAAATTTAAAGTGGTGAAAAAATTATTATTATTAATTGCAACTAAAAGTTACAATTTTAGAAGGCCTTCTCAATTAAGAGTAGCCCTCCTCTCCAAAAGGAGTTTGTAAAATTTTTCACACCCTTAACCCCTCACTCTCTACCCCTATTTATAGTAATCTTCAATGAATATGAGCCATTGGATTTGTCTTGAGCCCCAAGCAACAATCTCCACCTTTGCTTTTTGTTCTTCTTTAGCCCAACATCCATATGATTTTCAAAAGAAAATGAAAGTACAAATATTTGCTGCAGGTCCGGCCCATTCATGTCATTTGATTTTTAAAATATGCAGCACAGTCCATTTGAGAAAATGATTCATGTAAGCAAGTTTGGCCCAATGACATTTCTTTGATTTTGAACATTTACAGCACAAAGTCCATAAGCAAATCCGGCCCAATGACCTTTCATTTGATTTTGCACAATTGCAGCACAAAGTCTGGTCTTTGATTGTGATCCGAATCTGCAGTAAAGAGCAAGTCCGGCCTTGATGAAAGAAACAAAGCTCATATGATTTTCGGCCCATGTGCAAACAAATCTCCAAATCAATTCAGCCCATGTCCGGTCCTTTTGATTTTCAAAATAAAAGGTGAAAAGCCGGCCCATTGAGTTGAATTTAGAATGCAGCCCATCAATTTATTCAGCTATGCAGCAGTCCAGTTCGTCATCCATTAAATCCGATCATGTATTCTTTGCATAAAAGCCCAATTTATTCTACTCTTTGCATCCAAGTCCAATTCATTCTAATTACTTATAGCCAAGTCTGGTCCTTGGGTGTAGTCATTTGTTGATGGGCTTTGGGCCTTCAAGGAGCTTGATTTTGTGGCTTCTAAAATGCTACAAAATAGAGAAGAGAGATTTTGAGGGGTTTTTACATTTAATAATATTTATTTATATTTTTATTCAATTATGTGCAAACTAAACTAATAAATAATTATTAGTGGTATATTTATTCATATAAAATAGATAATGAGGGTATAAAATTGTAATAAAATATGATTATCAAATACCCCCACACCTAAACTTTTGCTAGTCCTCTAGCAAAGAAAATAAAAAGAAAATCCTAACTCACTTTCGCAGGAATCGCGGTTGTATTTAATGCATACAACAAGCCTTTAAACCCCTAGGTTACCCTAGTGGACGAGTTGTAGTCTCGTGAGGGTTTGCAGTGAATATACCCACAAAATTCGGTCAACTTGCCAAATTAAAGAAGTCAGTAAATAACTAAGTTCACTTGATAACTTTTAGATAATATAATTGGAGCCAGTTATCACTCAAGAAAACATTTTTATATATAACTCTAAGGTATATTTTTAAGAAAATCTTCTCATTGTAGCAATACAAAACCAAGCTAAACTTAGAAATTTAATTTAAAAGTTTTTTAAAGAACATGCTAACTCTTTGTTTTAAATAATTTTCAAGTTGCTTGATTTATAATATTTTCCAAGACCATATATACAACTATAAAACATTTATTATTATTATTATTATTATTAACTCTTTCATCCTTGGTGATTTTTTTCTACTTTAACGGGCTTTCTAAGTGATCTTTTAACGAGTTTTGGGCCAATGGATCCCAACTCAATTGGGCTTAGGTCATTAAGTATGGAAATACTCCTTGGGCTTAATTACTCGGTCAGCTTAGGCTTTATAAGATAGAATCACGTAGAATTCAAGAGTATTTTTTTTTTTTTTTTGTGCCGATTTTTCGCACTCTTCTTTTGATTTTTTTTTGTATATGTATATATATCTTGAAAATATGTAAATCAAGACACTTTTAAAAACATTATTTTTAACTCTAAGTTAAGCATGCAAAAATTTTATTATTTTAAATAAAAGTCCAAGTTAAGGCTTAAGTAAAGTATACTACTTTGAAAATCATTTCTTAAGAAATTTATTTAGAGTTATCATAAAAAGTGAACTTAAGTAAATAACCAATTAAGGATTAGAAAATTTCAAATGTATCAAATAAATCAATTATTATATAACTCTATCAATTTGGCAAGTGACGATATTTTTATAAAAATTTTTTTAAGGAAAAGGAAAAAAATGACAAAAATGCACTAAAATTGTAAAATAAAGAGAAAAAAATAACTAATTCCCACCCCCACATCTAAATTTTGCATTGTCCTCAATGCAAACTCTATGATGCATAAAGTAAAACAGATAAGAAGTGAAGCACTTACATTTGGTCGGTTGATAAAAATCTGCAATTACCTTTGGTCCGAGGAGGAGGAAATCAAACATTTATTCTTTTCTTTTTCTTTTTTTTCTTTTCTTTTTTTCTTCTTTTTTTTCTTTTTTTTCTTTTTTTCTTTTCTTTTTTTCTTCTTTTTTTTAACAACTGAACAAGAAACTCTCAAATGAGAGAAGAATAAATTCTTTTTATTATTCTGAAATAAACAAAATAAACAATGTAGAATGAAATATTCAACATGAAGAGCTCATGTTCTACATTGAATCCTACCTTACTGTTGAAAATTCTTCCCCGGATTTTAAACAAATTCAGAATGATATAATTAATAATGTGAATTTCCAAGCATTTCGGGGTGTTCAGTAATTCATGCAACAAGGTAAGGTAGGTATTATTGGTGTCATGCATTTTGTATTTCTTAATGAACTTAGACTCTTGTACTGTGAAGTTTTGTTTTCCAACAACCAATTCTTCTGTGAAGTTCTGAAAATTTGGTTGTTGATTATTCTCCAAGAATCTAAGTTCATCAAGAAAGAGTTCTTCAAAATTTAATTCAAAGCAGCAAATGTTTAACACAGTTTTATTATTCTCAAGGACCTGATCTGCTTCTTCTAAAAACTCTAACTCTTCATCAAAAATTTCCTCAAAACTTAAATCACACTCTTCTTCTTCTTCTTCTTCTTCTGATCTTTCCTGAATGTAGTTTATTTCTAGAGGCTGATTATTTGGTTGGTCCCCTGGATTAAAAATGTTGAGATCAGCAGTCAAATTCCCAAAGGACAGCTTCATTTGACCAGTTCTACAGTTGATGAGAGCATTAGAAGTGGCTAAGAACGGTCGTCCTAAGATGACAGGTGTCTGTCCTTTGGGATTGGAAACAGGCTGTGTTTCCAAGACTACAAAATCTACTAGAAAAATAAAGTCTCCAACCTTAATCAGAACATCCTCTAACTCACCCATAGGGACCTTAACAGATCTATCAGCCAACTGTAAGGTGCATTTGGTTGGGTTCAGTACACCTAGACCCAATCGCTGATAGACTGAATATGGAAGCAAATTGACACTGGCCCCTAAGTCTAAAAGCACATTATCAATGTGAGTATTACCAATGATACATGAAATGATGGGAGAACCTGGATCTTTACGTTTCAAAGGTATAGGATTTGACAGCCAAATCAGACTCTTCTTCTTCTTCTTCTTCTTCTGATCTTTCCTGAATATAGTTTATTTCTAGAGGCTGGTTATTTGGTTGGTCCCCTGGATTAAAAATGTTGAGATGAGCAGTCAAATTTCTAAAGGACAGCTTCATTTGACCAGTTCTACAGTTGATGAGAGTATTAGAAGTGGCTAAGAACGGTCGTCCTAAGATGACAGGTGTCTGTCCTTTGGGATTGGAAACAGGCTGTGTTTCCAAGACTACAAAATCTACTCGAAAAATAAAATCTCCAACCTTAATCAGAACATCCTCTAACTCACCAATAGGGACCTTAACAGATCTATCAGCCAACTGTAAGGTGCATTTGGTTGGGTTCAGTACACCTAGACCCAATTGCTGATAGACTGAATATGGAAGCAAATTGACACTGGCCCCTAAGTCTAAAAGCGCCTTATCAATGTGAGTATTACCAATGATACATGAAATGATGGGGGAACCTGGATCTTTACGTTTCAAAGGTATGGGATTTGATAGCATTTCACTGATATTGGCGGCTAAAAAGACTTTCTTTGGAACATTTATTCTCCTCTTCTTAGTGCACAATTCTTTTAAAAATTTAGCATAAGATGGAATTTGTTCAATTACATCTAAGAGAGGAATGTTGACCTTAACCTGCTTGAATGTCTCTAGGATTTTCTCCTCCTGAGGAGAGTGTTTCCTAGACCTGAGTCTATCTGGAAAGGGAGCAACCGGTCTAAATCTATCAAAAGCAGGCTCAGGTTCGGGTTCAGGTTCTTGGTCATCTGAGGGGAGTGATTGTTGAATAGATTCATCAGAAGGAGAAGGAGAAGGAATTTGTACAGGATCAAGAGTTTGACTTGGAGGAGTTCTCACTTGATTATCGACCTGTCTACCTGACCGAAGTGAATGGATTGCATTCACTTGGGCTTCATAGGATGAACTGCATCCTGTGTTCTTAGGGTTGACCACAGGTTGACTCAGAAATTTTCCTTTCTCTCTTTCACTCACGGCACTAGCTAGTTGACCAAGTTGGGATTCTAATCTAGCTATAGCTTGAGTGTTGGAGTTGAGCATTTGTCCAGTTGATTGCATGAAGGAATTCAGCATGCTAGATGTTTGCGTCAACATATTCGTGGTTTGAGTAGAGGCCTTAATTATGGTTTCTAAACCCCTTTCCAAGATATTGAGACGTTTATCCTGATCTGGATTGTGAGGAGTCTGAATTACAGCTTGATGAAGATGAGACTGGTTTTGATACGGCAGATTGGGTTGTTGAAATTGTGAATGAGAATTGAACGGAACTGTGTTTCCCTAGGAAAATGTTGGGTCGAAGTGGGAGTGAAGTGTTGAGTTCCGGGAGAATTTCCTTGATTCCATGCAAAGTTGAGATGATTTCTCCAACCTGGATTGTAGGTTGGAGAAAATGGATCATTTCTAGGGTGCTGGAATGCAACGTTTATCTGTTCTAATGTATTGTTGTTTCCTAGGAGAGGACATTCCTCTGAAACATGGGTAGGAGACTGACAATTATGACATCTTGAGGCAGAAACATGATTGATTTGAGCTGGAGCTCGTTCCTTAATTTCTAAAGCTTCTAACATTCGCAGAATCGTCGCCATCTTCGCTTCAGAAGCAATGTTTGACTCCAAGGAAAGACCACTAGACTTAGAATGGGGAACTGATGAAACCCTGTCATCGCACTGTTCCCATTGCATTGTTTTTTCAGAAAGACTCTCCAAAAACTCCCAAGCTTCATCAGCATTTTTCCTCATAAAATCCCCGTGGCACATTGATTCTAAGGAAGTTTTTGCAGAATAATCTAATCCCTCATAAATTATTTGGCACAATCGCCATTTCTCTAAACCGTGATGAGGACATTGGATGAGAAGATCTTTAAATCGGTCAAAATACTTCCAAAAAGGTTCTCCCGGGATAATTTTAAAGTTTTGAATGCTGTTCCTAAGCTTTACCGTTTTATGAATAGGAAAAAATTTCTTAAGAAAAACGGTGACAAATTCATCCCAAGTTGAGATGGAATTTGTTGGTAAGCTGTACAGCCATTTTTTAGCTTTATCCTTAAGAGCAAATGGAATAAATCTAAGCTTAACCGCATCTTCATTTAATTCTCTCATTTTAATCATAATACACACTTCCTCAAATTCCGAAATAAAAATATATGCGTCTTCTGTTTCATTACCAAGGAATTTGGGAAGCATGTTTATGTATTGCGGTCTAAGCTCAAAATTTATTCCATTTGTTTCGGGGAGCCTAATGCAAGAGGGGATTGGATTCCTAATGGGATAGCACATATCATGAAGAACGGGTGGATTAGGATGCTCCATTTCTATGATTGGTTCAAAGCGAATTAATCGATGTGTATTATCCCTAATCCACTGTTGCATACACCAAAATATTTCTTTTTTTTTTATTTTTATTTTTATTTTTTATAAAGAAAAGAAAGAAAATTAGTTTTTTTTATGAGAAGATAAAGAAAAAGAAAAATCCTAACTAAAACAAATCAAAGCAATCACTTTTTAATCAACTCTAATTCTAGGGTTTAGCCTAACTCAACTAGACCAGCTCCTAACCAAAAACTCCTACAGTGAAAAGATCAAAATTTTACCCAGTAGTTAGCCAGGTAAGGATAGTACTAGAGGGTGATCAAAGATCAATTAAGTACCTCTTTCCTTGCGGAGCGCTTTACGCAACCCCTAAACCTTGCCTTAGACACCAACTAATCTGAGAAAACTTAAACCGGTTCACTTAAGGATTTCTTGTTCCTTATTGAGCTCGAATCCTTAGGGGCCAACGTCTAATGAGTTTTATTAGGCTTGGGTGGTGTAGTGAGGAATTAGTGATTTTTGGGCTAAGGAAAGGGTGATGAAATCCCTCACCTTATCTTGATTATGGGGTTTTGCCCTTAAAAATATTTTTAAGTGTGTGTCAAATCAAGATGCTCAAATCACTTGGTGAATTCCTACTATCAATATGAAATGCAACCCTATGAATTAAAAGCAACTAAAAAGAATGGAAAAGAAAAATCTTTTTTTTAATTACGGTTAACAATCAAACAAATGAGAATGGGGGATTTGTTTGAATTTATTATCTTGTTAGTAAATGTCAAAGTAGATGGTGAATTTTATTATGGTCAACGGAAAATATTTTTTTAGTCCTAATTGTCTCTAATTGTGAAGAAGTAGCTAACGGGTGGAATTAAAAACTAGAAAGAGGACTTACCCGAAAGCAAATCTTCAAATCCTAGCTCTCCAATCTGTGATCTTCAAGCTCCAAGCGTTTCCTTCACAAAAAACACACAAGTTAAAGAACCAAAATAATTAAAACCTACTTAAGCACCCTCCCCGGCAACGGCGCCAAAAACTTGATGCGGTATAAACATGTACCAAAAAGGTTGCAAGTGCACAACCGTGTCAAGTGTTTTGTAGGAGAAAATATGAATTCGGTTCTTATGTTGTGTGCGTGACAAATAGGAATGATAAGTGAATGTGATTATGAAGAGATTGAAAGAGTGAAAGTGGTGTGTAGGTGAGAGTGGATGTAAAAGAGAATGAGTATGATCAATAAGGTGAGAAGGAAAAATGAATAAAATCAAGAAACAAATAAAAAATCAAGAATGAAGAACAAAATTCTAGAATAAAAGAAAATGCAAGAAATTAAAGATGGTGGATTCAATTATAGATCTGGGTAATTTAAAATTGAACCAACTTCTTAGAAAAAGGTGATTCCCTAGAGGGTTCTAGCCTAAAGGCAAATCAAACAAAATAAAAATAAACAAAAAAAAAATCTAAACCCAAGAGGTTTCTAGCCTCAAGGTGAATAGTATAATAAATTAAAATCTAACTACAAAATAAATTGCAAAATCTAAACTATAAAATAAAATTGTAAGAATTAAATGCAAGAAAATAAATCTATTCTATAAGCATGAAATAAATCTAAGGCAAGAGGGTTCTAGCCTAAATCTAAACTAATAAGCAATAAAAGAGAAAAAGAAAGAAATGCAAACCTTCAAATAATTTTCCATCTTCATCTTCATCTTCATCATCCAACAAAGAGAAGAAGAGAAAAATTTAAAGTGGTGAAAAAATTATTATTATTAATTGTAACAAAAAGTTATAATTTTGGAAGACCTTCTCAATTAAGAGTAGCCCTCCTCTCCAAAAGAAGTTTGCAAAATTTTTCACACCCTTAACCCCTCACTCTCTACCCCTATTTATAGTAATCCTCAATGAATATAAGCCATTGGATTTGTCTTGAGCCCCAAGCAACAATCTCCACCTTTGCTTTTTGTTCTTCTCTAGCCCAACATCCATATGATTTTCAAAAGAAAATGAAAGTCCAAATATTTGCTGCAGGTCCGGCCCATTCATGTCATTTGATTTTTAAAATATGCAGCACAGTCCATTTGAGAAAATGATTCATGTAAGCAAGTTTGGCCCAATGACATTTCTTTGATTTTGAACATTTACAGCACAAAGTCCATAAGCAAATCCGGCCCAATGACCTTTCATTTGATTTTGCACAATTGCAGCACAAAGTCCGGTCTTTGATTGTGATCCGAATCTGCAGTAAAGAGCAAGTCCGGCCTTGATGAAAGAAACAAAGCTCATATGATTTTCGGCCCATGTGCAAACAAATCTCCAAATCAATTCAGCCCATGTCCGGTCCTTTTGATTTTCAAAATAAAAGGTGAAAAGCCGGCCCATTGAGTTGAATTTAGAATGCAGCCCATCAATTTATTCAGCTATGCAGCAGTCCAGTTCGTCATCCATTAAATCCGGTCATGTATTCTTTGCATAAAAGCCCAATTTATTCTACTCTTTGCATCCAAGTCCAATTCATTCTAATTATTTATAGCCAAGTCTGGTCCTTGGGTGTAGTCATTTGTTGATGGGCTTTGGGCCTTCAAGGAGCTTGATTTTATGGCTTCTAAAATGCTACGAAATAGAGAAGAGAGATTTTGAGGGGTTTTTATATTTAATAATATTTATTTATATTTTCATTCAATTATGTGCAAACTAAACTAATAACACTTATTAATGGTATATTTATTCATGTAAAATAGATAATGAGGGTATAAAAATTGTAATAAAATATGATTATCAATTCACCACCGTTGTTGTATCGTAACGTCTTGATCTTTCTCCCAGTCTGTAGTTCCAACCTCTTCTTCCACTCCACAAATATATCTAGGACTTCACTTTTCTTTGTCGTGGTGTACATCCAACATCATCTAGAATAGTCATCAACGAACGTGACGAACAAATGTCGACCACCAAGTGATACAGTCTTGGTGGGACCCCAAACGTCTGTGTGCACGTAGTCCAGGATGTCCCTCGTCCTATGAATGGTCATCCCGAACTTCACTTTCATCTTTTTGCCAAGAACACAGTGCTCACAGAATTTCACTTTATCACTCTTGGATCCTTTCAATAGCCCCTGCTTGCACAAAGTCTGCAGTGACTTCTCTCCTATGTGCTCCAACCTATAATGCCAAAGCCTACTCATGTCCATCTCTGAAATAGCCGAATCAACCTAGCGAATCTCCATGCTCCCCTTCAGATAATACAAGTTTCGACTGCGGACTCCCTTCATCATCACCAAAGATCCCTTAGTAACCTTTGCTACAGCGTCTTCAAAGGTCACCTTAAATCCTTTTGCCTCCAAAGCTCCAACTGAGATAAGATTTTTCTTCACCTGAGGAACAAATCCCACCTCCTTTAATTCACAAACTACTTCATCGTGCATCCGAATCCGCACGGTACATATCCCACAAATACCATAGGATTGATTATTTTTCATGACTACAACTCCCCCATCGAGCTTCTCAAAAGATGCAAACCAATCTCACCTAGGGGTCACATTATAAGTAGCGCCGAAATCAAGCATCTAATCTAAAGCATCCAAGTGCTTCACCTCCGGAGTAATCAGTAGAGTAAAGCTCGAATCATCGGAATCATCATCTTTCGCAATATTTACCTCATTTGCCTTTAGGCACTTTTTCTTGCTATTCTCTTTCTCTTTGATCTTTGGACAATCTCTTTTTTAATGTCCCTGCTCCTTACAGAATGCACATTGGTTCTTTCCAAGATGGTGACGACCTCTTGATTTTAACCTTCCTCTATTATCACCTTTCGGATATGGGCTTCTACCTCTCGTCGACAAGGCCTCGCCTGAAGTACTAGCAGGGGAAGTCTCGTTGTCCTTCCTCCTCAAATCATAATTTGTCAATGCATTAGTAACTTTACTATAGCTGATAGAAGATCTTCCGTTCAACAAAGTGAGCACAAAGGTGTCATACTCCTCATCTGGTAAGGAGCCCAATAAGATAATAGCCTTGTACTCATCCGAAATCTTCTCATCAACATTCGCTAAGTCCGACAACAACTTCGTATAGTTGTTCACATGAGCCGTAAGCGAGATGCCTCTGGACATCTGGAATCTAAATAACCTACGTAGTAAATGCAACATGTTCTCAACACTCTTCGTAAGATACTTATTGTTTAGAATTTCCCACATCTTCATCGCAGACGTCACCCCAATCACATCATACTTCAGCTCATGTTCCAAACAGGACCTGATCACCCGACAAACGTTTCTATTCATCTTTTCCCATATCGCCTCTTCATATTTTGGTGGTCTTTCATGGACCATGGAGGTCTCCTCCAAGTTCTGAGTATTGAGCGCATCATGTATGTCGCTCATCCACAAACCAAAATTAATTTTACCGTCATACTTCACCATACTAATTTTCATGTTCTGAAAACCAACTTGAACTGTACTCGCCATCGACTTGCTGCTTTCACCTTCTTCTCCCATTGCAACTCGCCATCGACTTGCTGCTTTCACCTTCTTCTCCCATTGCAAACTAACTCCAAGTTGTAGAGAAAGAACCAAACTTTGATAGAAATTAAGAATTACTCTTCTCCCATTGCAAACTAACTCCAAGTTGTAGAGAAAGAACCAAACTTTGATAGAAATTAAGAATTACTCAACTGAACCCTAGATTAGATTCCAAATAGATCTCTTGTCCACATGAGGAAAGCAAAATCTCCAACGGTAACTCCCAATGCTATCTCCACCGAAGCCTAGAACTCCAAGAACCAAGCTTCAAACAAGAATCTTCCTCCACCTAATTCCAAAACCCTAGATCTTAAATCTGGGCTCTGATACCACTCGTTGCGCGCAGTAGAAATTTCGACAGCACTTCGGCAGTACAACAAGAGAGTCAGGTCGCAATAGGAATTCCTGTTTCACAAAGAAAACAAGAACCTTAAGCAAAATATCTCAACAAAGTGAGATATCAGCTCTTCTTCTCATCAGTTCTAGGACTGACCTGTCGAGGGAACCTAAATAAGCTATTATAAATCACACAAATAGCGAGACAATAAATTTTACGTGGTTCGACAAATAGCCGACGTCCATAGGGAGAGGATGGGGAGATTCCACTAAATCAAGGAGAGTACAAAGGGTTACAATCTCACAAAACTCACAAACTAATTCTCAACCAAAACTCTCAACTTTCTCACAATATCTCCCTCTCACAATGCTTAAAAGTCTCTCTAATCTCTGATTACAACTCTCCTCCATTTTGATGATTGATTCTAATCTCCATATATATAGAAAAACTAAAACCAAAATAGACTAGGAATTCTAAAACCAAAAACAAAACAAATTAGAAATCCTAATAACCTCACGTTATCAAAATAAATTAGGAATCCTAATAACCTCGTGTTACCAAAATAGATTAGGAATACTGCTATCCAACAGAGCATACAGAGGTGTTTGCCATTTTTTAGGGTCTTTATTTTGGTGTGAAGAGTGGGTTTCAACTTGATGCCGTTGAGTCAGATCGTTTGGGGATTGTTCGTGTTCTATGTTCGGAGGAGTTTGACCGCCATTTGGTGGGAGGTGCCCTTGTAGGAGCTCGACGGATGTTGTGTGCTTGTAGTTCTTGCTGTCAAAACAATAATAATATAAAACAAATTAAGGAGTTAGAAAATTCAGGCCTGATTGGGAGCAGTCGTGATATCACTGCCCTAGAAGATTAAGGACCCGCCTATCGCCCTGGCGCAGTTTGTCCTCTCTCCCCTAGCGGTAAAAACCCCCGGAATCGGCCGGCCTCTGCACTCGGGCGTGAGACACAGAGCTTATGCTCAGACGAAAACAGTTGCCCAGAAAATAGAATATGTAAATATGTAGCCGAAATCTTTGGAGGTATAAGAGTAGAGAAGAGAAGAGAGTGTAGAGATTTTCCTCTTCGTTGGTGTGATTCTGAATGAGCTCCAAGCCTCCTTTTATAGGTGATGAAAGGTGTAACCCCCGCTGAATCCAAGGGACCGTTACGCACGGTTAATGCTTCCGTTACCCGCATGCAGCCGTTACAAAATGTGTAAAACGTGCAAAAATGAAGGCTTGAGAAGCAAAAGGTGTGCGGCTGCGGCGTGCGGGCGCGGCGTGGCGTGCGGGCGAGGCGCGGCGTGGCGTGCGTGCGCGCGCGCGTGTGTGGTAGAA
>NC_033796.1:56015452-56037200 GCF_001876935.1 Asparagus officinalis
TTCTAGATTGTTGGAAATTTATCAAATAATTAAGATTATAGCATGCAGATAAATCCGAAAAAATAAACAATTAAATCTGGCCTGATCGGGAGCAGTCGTGTATTCACTGTCCTAGAAGATTGAGAACCCGCCTATCGCCCTGGCGCAGATGGTTCCCTTCCCCTAGCGGTAAAAACCCCCGGAAACGGCCCGGCCTCTGCACTCGGGCGAGAGTGCAGAGCTTCAGCTCAGATGAAGGAAGTTGCCCATAAAATAAAACTAAAATGTAGATGAAAATAATATGTAGGGGAGAGAAGAAAAACAAGAGAAAACTTGTTGTATATTTTTTCTTGTCATTTTGAGCTCAACATACGGATATATATAGGGTTGGAAAAGATGTTACAAAACCCGTAATTAATTCTGTAACGTTCGTCATAAATTTTGTAACGTTCCCCATAATTATATAGCCGTTACACATATTTTTAATTGCTAATTAAAACATGTTTTAATTACAAAAATTTATTATTATTCATGAAGGCAAAATTGTCTTTTCTTAACAAAATATCTAACAGTCCCCCCCCAAAAGGCAATATTGACTGAAAATAATAAATCAATAAATAAATCACAAAATAAATATAGGTTGGGCAACCTTTCGTATCGTGAATTCGGGAGAGGTAGCTCTCGGCTTTGAACCTTTCCTTAGTGGGTTCATCGCCACCTGAGGGACATAATGGACTAGGCCTTGAATTAGGCCCCTTTAATCAGGTATTGATGAAAACACACACAATACGCTTCATCTATTGAGCAAAGCGGGTTGAGCGTTAAAGGCCATGCTCACAAAAAACCGACTCATGAGAGTTTCTAGGGGTCAGCCCTGTCCCCCCCAACCGCGGCCATCACGGTTCCTCTCACGTAGGTAAGTCCTCAAAGGGTACTACAGCTGTTTATTTAATACCCCCCACAATACACGCGTTGGACTTATTAAGAGTAAAACTCAGCCTAGCCAGCTGTATCATAAGAGCATCGTCACCATAGAGAAGGGGTAGTAGCAAATGCTACATAATGATATATAAATATATCTAGGTCGATGCTCCACACGAGAGTCACTTGTCCAGCTTGTTTCTACCACATTGAACCGACATTGGGACTACGTCTCCAAATAAGGGTTGGGTTGCCGCTGTCAGTGACCTCATTTATGGGCTTAACCCCATCTCCCTCGATGAATCCAGAACCACACTCCTGGATAATCCCTTAGTCAAAGGGTCAGCAAGATTTTTCTCAGACTTTACAAAGTCCAAGATCACAACTTTGCCTAATAGGCGTTGTACAGACTTATATCTTATTTGAATATGTCTGTTATGTTTTTTATTTACATGTACTTGCTTTAGAAGCTCTATGGTAGATCTAGAATCAGAGTGAATGGAAATAGGAGGAGAGGGTTTAGGGACCAAAGGAAGTTCAGATAGAAGATCTTTTAACCATTCGGCTTCTGTGCAAGTAGTATCAAGAGCAATTAGCTCAGATTCCATGGTGCTCCTGGCAATTATTGTTTGCTTACATGATTTCCAGGATACAGCAGCACCACCAAAAAGAAATACATATCCAGATGTAGACTTTACACTGTTGGAATCCGTGACCCAATTGGCGTCACTATACCCTTCTATAGCATCAGGGTAACCAGTGTAAGTCAAGCAATAGTCAATTGTGCCTTTTAGATATTTGAATACTCTTTCTAAGGCAGACCAATGATCTTTGCTAGGGTTGCTAGTATACCGACTCAGTCTCCCTACAGCATAAGCTATATCAGGTCTGGTTCGGTTGGATATGTAAAGAAGAGATCCAATCATCTGAGAATATTTTAGTTGGGAGACAGGTTCACCTTCATTCTTCTTCAAAGGTATAGAAGAATCATAAGGTGTGGAAACAGGTTTAGAGTTATGAAAGTTGAATTTGATTAGCATTTTATCAATGCTATGGGAAAGACTCAAAGATATTCCTCTAGTGTCTCTAGAGATTTTCATTCCAAGTATCATGTCTGCAAGACCTAAGTCTTTCATATCAAAATTTTTTGGAAAGATAATCCTTTACCTTTGAAATTAATTCAAGTGTTGTTCCAAAGATAAGGATATCATCAACATAGAGACAGAGAATGACATAGTCATTGTTTATCACTTTAGAATAGACACATTTATCGTATTCATTCACAGTGAAGCCATATTGTGCAATGACGTTGTCAAATTTCTGGTGCCATTGTTTAGGAGCTTGTTTAAGACCATACAAAGATTTAACAAGCTTACAGACTTTGTTTTCCTGACCCTTGGCAATGAGGCCTTCAGGTTGGTGCATATAGATTTCTTCATCTAAATCACCATTCAGGAAAGCAGTCTTGACATCCATCTGATGTATGATAAGCTTATGGATAGCAGCAAAGGCTAGTAATACTCGGATAGTTGATATTCGGGCTACAGGAGAATATGTATCAAAATAATCAATGCCCTTTTGTTGAGTAAAGCCTTTAGCTACTAATCTAGCTTTAAATTTATCTATGGAACCATCAGCTCTGAGTTTCTTCTTGAATATCCACTTACAACCAATAGGTTTACAACCTGGAGGTAAGTCGGTGAGTATCCAAGTATGGTTTTCCATGATAGATTTAATTTCATTATCAATGGCTTCTTTCCAGAAAGGAGATTCAGGTGAATCCATTGCTTCTTGGAATGAGCTTGGATCACCTTCAACAAGAAAGGTAAGGAAGTCTTCTCCAAAATTCTTTTCGATTCTACCTCTTTTGCTTCTTCGAGGTTCAATATCAAGAGGTTGAAAAGAACTGGAAGATGGAAGATCAGAAGGAATGGATGATCTGGGATTTTCTGAGATTTTAGATTTGAAAGGAAAGATGTTTTCAAAGTAGACTGCATCTCTTGCTTCAATGATGGTATTGTTGGATATGTCACTGATTTCAGATTTGATGACTAAAAATCTGTTAACATTGCTATCAAGTGCATATCCAATAAAAGCAGCATCTACAGTCTTAGAACCAATTTTTCTCTTCTTAGGTTCGGGAATAGCTACTTTAGCCAAGCAACCCCAAACCCGGAAGAAATTTAGATTAGGAGATCTCCCCTTCCAATATTCATAAGGAGTTGTATCGGAATATTTCTGGGGAATCCTATTGAGAATGAAGCAAGCAGAAAGAAGAGCTTCACCCCAGAGATTTTCAGGTGCTCCTGAACTGAGTAACATACAGTTCACCATGTCCATTAGGGTTCTATTCTTTCGTTCAGCTACCCCGTTAGACTGTGGTGTATAGGGAGCAGTAACCTCATGAATAATACCGTGTTCTTGGCAATATTCAGTCATATGATTTGAGGTATACTCCCCCCCACGATCAGATCTTAGAATCTTGATCTTCCTGTCAAGTTGGTTCTCAGATTCAGCTTTGAACACCTTAAACCTATCTAAGACTTCATCTTTAGTTTTGAGAAGATAGGTGTAACAATATCTGGAGTGATCGTCTATAAAAGTCACAAAATATCTCCTACCCCCTCGGGTGAGAACTCGGTTAGAGTCACACACATCACTATGAATTAATTCGAGGGGTTCAGAGTTTCTAGTTATAGACTTGAAGGGTTTTTTAGTGTGTTTCCCTTGAACACAGATTTCACATTTAGATGAGGGATCATGAGAAGATTTAGGAATGAGGTTTAATTTACTCATTCTCTGCAAGGTTTGGAAATTAACATGTCCAAGTCGTCCATGCCAAACATCACAAGACTCAACAATTTGAATAACAGAAGACTCAGAAATTTCATTAGAACTGGAATTGATTACATTGAGTTTGAAAAGGCCATTACAGATAAAACCTTTTCCTATGAAAACATTACTCTTTGTAATCACAAATTTATTGGATTCTTTTACAATCCTATAACCAGCTCTAAGAAGAAGAGATTCACTAATCAGATTGCGACGGAGAGAAGGAACATGATAAACACCTTGCAGATGAAGAGATTTTCCAGAAGTCATGGAAAGCTCTATACTTTCACTTCCTATTATTGATTTAGTGGAGTCATCTGCTAAGCTTATGCTTCCTCCACGTGATTCCTGATAATTTGAAAACCAAGAGCGGTCATTACAGACGTGGATATTTGCTCCGGAATCCAAATACCAATCAGTGGAAGAAGTTAGAGAATTTACAAGATGAGATGAAGAGGCTAACCTGAAGGAGGTTGGATTCATTTCAATCATATTAACTTTGTTGGATCCATTTCCTTTAGGGGCAGGTTTGGCCGGTTCCTTCTTCCGAAAGAAACAGTTGTGAGCCATGTGGTTGGTTCTACCACAGACAAAGCAGAACTTCTCATCAGACTTATGGCTGGAAGAATTGGGATTTGGTTTGAAGGAGGATTTGTTGAAAGATTGTTGATTTTTCTTGAATTTCTTCCCTTTGGGTTTGAAATTCTTAGATTTAGGCTTATCCTCTACCAAGTTTACTTTAGCTTTTGTTTCATTCTTGGTATTGGAATTTTGCCTATGCTGGTCTTCAATACGAATAGCCTTGAGGGCTTCAGTTAAGGTTAGATCTCCTTGCTTGTGTCGGAGATCTCCAGCAAATCTAGACCAGGAGGGAGGAAGTTTATCAATCAAACAGGAAACTTTATAATCGTCAGTAAAAGTGTTTCCTTTTGATTGGAGATGACGGAGGAAATCTAGGAATTCATGAATTTGTTCATTAATGGGCTTGTCATCAACCATTGTGAACTTATTGAAAGAGGAGGAGGTGAAACGCAGAATTCCGGCATCATCATAGCCATATTCTGCTTCAAGAGCATTCCATAGTTCTTTTGCACTTTTGAACTCATAATATATGTCATAAAGGTTGTCTGCAAGTGCACTAAGAATCCTATGACAACAATGATAGTTGATTTCTTCTGGTTTCATAGAGCTAGAAAAGGAGCTAGCACCAGAACCAGAAGTGGAAGGAGCAGGTTGAGCAGGATCAGGAGTCAAAGGTTGAGAACCACTAGTAGATGACTCAGAAGTGTCAATAGCAGATAAAAGACCTAAGGTAGTAAGCCAGTATTTCATCTGATTAGCCCACCGTTTATAGTTAACACCGGTGAACTTCTCAGGTTTGACACTTTTTGAATGATCAGGAATTGCCATAAGTCCAATTTAAGTTTACTAGTCTAGGTAGTGTAATCTGATATAAAAAAGGATTTTGTCAATATTACTAGACCAGAAACTTAATTAAACCTGCTCTTAACCAAAAACTCTAAAAATGAAAAGATTAAAGTTTTACTCGGGTAGTTTGGCCAGGTAAGGATAGTACTAGAGGTTGATCAATGATCGATTAAGTACCTCGTTTCTTGCAGAGCGCTTTACGCAACCCTTAAACCTTTCCTTAAACACCAACTAATCCAAGAAAACTTGAACCGGTTCACTTAAAGATTTTTTGTTTATGACAGATACTGAATTTGAGCACAGAAGTAGCAAAGAAATAATCAGCAGAGAAATAATAATTTTTTTAACTAATTTAGATGCAACAAATTAAAACAATTAACTAATACAACAAATATATAAAATTCGGGTGAACAGTAATCCCGATGAACAGTAATATTTTTTTTTAATTTAACTTTTTTATTTTTAATTTTTTTTTACTAATTAACTTAACAGCAAGAATTATTAGTTAATCTTCTAGATTGCTGTCAAAACAGGGATATAAAATATAAAAACAAATTCGCCCTGGCGCAGTTTGTCCTCTCTCCCCTAGCGGTAAAAACCCCCGGAATCGGCCGGCCTCTGCACTCGGGCGTGAGACACAGAGCTTATGCTCAGACGAAAACAGTTGCCCAGAAAGTAGAATATGTAAATATGTAGCCGAAATCTTTTATTGGAGGTATAAGAGTAGAGAGAAGAGAGTGTAGAGATTTTCCTCTTCGTTTGTGTGTTTCTGAATGAGTTCCAAGCCTCCTTTTATAGGTGATGAAAGGTGTAACCCCCGCTGAATCCAAGGGACCGTTACGCACGGTTAATGCTTCCGTTACCCGCATGCAGCCGTTACAAAATGTGTAAAACGTGTAAAAATGAAGGCTTGAGAAGCAAAAGTGTGCGGCGTGGCGTGCGGGCGCGGCGCGGCGTGCGCGCGCGCGCGTGTGTGGTAGAACCGCAAAGCCCACAAAACCCAAAACACTATTCAAAGCCCAATAAGGAGAGAACCATTATATACCTTTTACTATTCATCTCATTTTCCGATGTGGGACTATTCACAAAGGCAAAATTGCCTTTTCATGAATAAGTTTCCAACAGTTCTAAAGCATGTGCACCAGAATGCGATGAAGTTGCTCATCAGTTGGCGATATATGGTCGAAAATATGAAACAGCTAGATTTAATTGGAGCTTGTGTCTCTTGTATTTGATGATATATCTAGCTAGTTGTGGGACCACGAAGGAAGTATATTTCAAAATTATGGGACTTTTTGTAGGCAGAACAAAATGGGCTTGGATGCTGATAGTCACTAGTATGTAACGGGCAAATTGAGTGGAGAAGCCCATCTACTCTTTATTCCCCAGTAGTATACCATGCTTGCAACCTTTAATTACAATTGTTGTCTTTCTTTAGATAAATATTAATCATTCTAGATAAAAAAAATAAGCATCATTTCAATGTATATATATACAAATGTGATTTAACTGCTTCCCTCTTGACGTCATTAGGAGAAATTATTTTCATATAAAAACTACAAGATGAATTAAGAGACTATGTGAAACATTATTTTTGTTAGTCATTGATATTGGACAGAGTTTCAAAAAATAAAAAATAAAGGGGAGATAGTGATGACTATATATTCCCCGTTTAACCACATGAATGTTGTTTCAGAAAAAGGAAAAAAAAAAGAAAAAGAAAAAAATTATCATCAAGAACTATCCTACTCAAATCCCACATTACTGGGTAGTTGATGTTTTTTTTTGGGATATTTAGTTCAATACAAGGGATTTCCTGTGTTTTGCATTTAATTGAAGTGTTTTCCCCCTTCTCTCACTAGCTGCTAATATACATATGACAACATTGGATAGAATCTGATCAAAATGGAATACGTACAGAGCGAATGAAGCTTGTAGTTGGAGAGGTCCCCTCAAGAGAAACAAACAACTTGTTAGAAGAGAGCACCCTCATCCCCACACAACCCAATCCAAATTGAGCAAGAAATCACTGTGAAAATAACAAGAACTCCAGTTTTAGATTCTTTCTATTGTGCTTGTTTTATTTTGATTTTTGGGGCAGTGAGCTGAGCAGCAAGTGCCAAATGATAACGGCTACATTAGCTTGGGAACAAAAAACTGTTCTGAGCTCTGGCTTCTAAAGATGTCTCACTGCGGTCAAACCCACAATCCAAAGCAAGGTTCAGGTTGTTGACCGGTCACCAGAGGCAAGAGCTGGGTCCAGTTTGATGTTCCATAAAATTCGAATTCAATGTCCATAATTACTACAACATTTAAGCATCTATTTGTTTAATTGCAAACAGGGACCCTTCTCTTCGCCCAATTGTTAATAGACCCCATGTAGTTTTATTCGTACAAATGAACCTTTAATAATAATAGAAAAATTCTTTAAGGACCCAAAATATGGGACCAATAGAGGGGACAAGTGAGGTGTCCCCCTCCTATTGGATAATGAGTTGGCCATCATTAATGATAGCCAACTCATTATCCAATAGGAGGGGAACACCTCACTTGTCCCATCTATTGGTCCCATATTTTGGGTCCCTATAGCAAAGCTCATAATAATATTGACTAAAGTGCAAAAACAATTTCTTAGTGAACTTTTTTGACTCTTGTCAAATAAAATTAGTGTAGAAAACGCGGCGAAAATCAGAAAAAATCGAGTTGAAATAACAGCTACAGCAACCCTCGGGTTGGTCGACCGAGGGTGCAAGGGCGATCGACCGACGCAATCGTCAGGATAATAGGATACAGGAATTCTCAGATCAGTCGACCGAAGGCAAAGGTGCAGTCGACCGAAAAAGTGCACGATTATAGGGTGAGAAATTGTGCTTCTAGCCGGTCAACCGCATGGCTATGACCGGTCAACCGCGATGCGATTATGGGCCAGTTTCGGTTTTCCTATTTGGTTTTGGATTGGTGTTTGATATAAATATAAACACGTTTTTTAGGGTTTCTTTAGTAGAGAAATGAGAGACTTTTGAGCACTTTGAGAGGGAGATATTGTGAGGGAGTTGAGAGTTTTGGTTAGGGTTATATTTGAGTGATTTTGTGAGTTGTAACACGTTATATTTCTCCTCCATATAGTAAAATCTCCTCATCCTCTCCTCGTGGACGTAGGCAATTGTCGAACCACGTAAATCTCTGTGTTTGGTTTGATTTGTGTCGTATTGTGGTGGATTGCACTCGTGATTTGATTTGGTTTTCTTCTCTCGTGGCTTACAGACTCGTTTGGTGTGCGAGCACGCTTCCGCAAGGCGCACAACAATTGGTGTCAGAGCTCAAGGATTTCAAATCTAGGGTTTTGCATGGGTGGAGGAAGATTCGTTTTTGGAAGTTTGGTTCTTGGAGTTCTAGGCTTCGGTGGAGATAGCTTTGTGGAGTTGCCGGTTCGACATTTCGCTTTCCTCGTGTTGTTAGGAGATCTATCTGGAATCCGATCTAGGGTTCAGTTGGGTAATTTCTCAATTTCTATCAAAGTTTGAATTTTTCTTTACAATTTAGAGTGTGTAAGCATGGGAGAAGAAATTGGTTAAAGCATCAAGACGATGTCGAGTACAGTTCAGGTTGGATTTCAGAATACTAAGATTAGTGTGGTGAAATATGACGGCAAGATCAATTTTGGTTTGTGGATGAGCGGCGTACAGGACGCTCTTAATGCTCAAAACTTAGAAGAGATCATTATGGTCCATGAGAGGCCACTGAAATACGACGAGACGATATGGGACAAGATGAATAGGAACGCTTGTGGGGTGAGTAGGTCTTGTTTAGAACAAGAGCTGAAATACGATGTGATTGGGGTGACGTCTGCGATAAAGATGTAGGAGATTCTTAACAACAAGTACCTCACGAAGAGTGTTGAGAATTGTTTGCACTTACTGCGGAGATTATTTAGATTTTAGATGTCTAGGGGTAACTCACTTGCGACTCATGTAAACAATTATACAAAGTTGTTGTCGGATTTTGGCGAATATGGATGAGAAGATAACGGACGAGTACAAGGCGATTATTTTGTTAGGCTCCTTACCGGATGATGAGTATGATACCTTCGTGTTTACTTTGTTAAACGGAAGATCTTCCATCACCTACAGTGAAGTGACTAACGCATTGACGAACTACGATTTGAGGAGGAATGACAAAGAGACTTTTCGTGCTAGCACTTCAGGGGAGGCCTTTTCGTCGAGAGATAGAAGTCCATATCCGAGAAGTGGTAATATGAATAGGTCAAAGTCAAGGGGCCACCACTAATTGGCAAAGAACCAGTGTTTGTTCTGAAAGGAATAAGGACATTGGAAGAGAGATTACCCAAAGCTCAAGGACAAGGAGAATAGCAAGAAGAAGGGCCTGAAGGGCAATGAGGTGAACGTTGCGAGAGGTGATGATTCCGATGATTCGTGTTTTTCTCTATTGGTTACTCCAGAAGTAAACCATGTTGATGCATCTGATTAGATGCTTGATTCTAGTGCTACTTATCATGTGACACCCCGGCGAGATTGGTTTGCATCGTTCAAGAAACTTGATGGGGGCATAGTAGTCATGGGAAATGATCAATCCTGTGACATTTATGAGATAGGTACCGTTAGGATTCAAATGCACGATGGAGTAGTTCGTGAATTGAATGAAGTAAATTTTATTCCTCAGTTGAAGAAGAATCTTATTTCAGTTGGAGCTTTGAAGGCTAAGGGATTCAAGGTGACATTTGAGAACGCTGTAGTGAAGATTACTAATGAATCTTTGGTGGTGATGAAGGGAGTCCACAGTAAGAATTTATATTATCTGAAGGGGAGCACCGAGATTAGCCAGGTAGCTTCAGCTATTTCAGAGGTTGACGCGAGCAGGCTTTGGCACTATAGGTTGGGGCACATAGGTGAAAAGTCACTACAAGCTTTATGCAAGCAGGGACTATTGAAAGGAGCCAAGAGTGGGAAAGTTGAGTTCTGTGAGCATTGTGTTCTTGGCAAGAAGATGAAGGTGAAGTTTGAGACAGCCATCAACGAGGGGCATCTTAGACTACATGCACACATATGTTTGGTGTCCCACCAAGACGACATTACTTGGTGGTCGATATTGGTTCATCACGTTTATAGATGACTATTCTAGGACTTGTTGAGTGTACACCATGAAGTAGAAGAGTAAAGTCCTAGAGATATTTGTGGAGTGGAAGAGATGATTGGAACTATAGACATGGAGAATGATCAAGACATTGAGATCTGACAACGGTGAAGAGTACACATCTGACCCCCTTTTAGTAGCTATATCGACACGAGGGCATAGAGAGACACTTCATAGTTAGTCATACACCACAGCAGAATGGGGTGGCAAAGATGTTAAATCAGGCTTTACTGGAGAAGATCCGATGTTTGTTATCACAGAGTGGTTTATCGAAGATCTTTTAGGCTGAGGCACTTACATATGCGAGCCACCTTATTAATAGGATACCTTCAGGCGGATTTGTGGCAGGTGGCTATGCAGGAGGAGATGAAGTCTCTTCATAAGAACGACACAAGGGAGCTTGTCGAGCTTCCAAAGGGACGGAAGCCTATTAGCTGCAAGTGGGTGTATACAAAGAAGAAGGGCATTAAAGGCACTCCTGTGAGGTTCAAAGCTAGGTTGGTTGCGAAGGGCTATACACAGGAGGAATGTATTGATTATAATGAGGTTTTCTCTCTAGTGGTGAAGCATTCTTCGATTCGAATATTGCTAGCTTTGGTGGCATAGTATGATTTGGAATTAGATCAATTGGATGTGAAAACAACATTTCTTCATGGTGATCTTGATGAGAAAATCTATATGACTCAGCCATTGAGATTTCGAGCTGCATGGAAGGATAAATTGGTTTGTAGGTTGAAGAAATCATTATACGGGCTGAAGCAATCTCCTCGACAGTGGTATAAACGATTTGATGTGTTCATGATCGATCATTCTTACATTAGGAGTCAGTTTGATCCTAGCGTGTACTATCGCAAGTTGAATGGAGGTGCGTACATTTATTTATTGCTTTATGTCGATGACATATTAGTTACTTCTACTTCCAGGTCCGTGATAGATAGATTGAAGATTCAGCTTTTGAGTGAGTTTGAAATAAAAGATTTGGGTGAAGCTAAGCGCATTTTGGGGATGGAGATCGACAAAGACAGACAAGGATAGAATTTGTTTGACACGGATGGCTTATTTGAAGAAGATTCTATAGCGGTTCAATATGAGCATGAAAATGAAGCCAGTTAGTGTACCATTGGGAGCCCATTTGAAGCTTTCAGGTGACCTTTCACCGAAGACAATTGAATATTGAGAGTTAATGTCGACGACTCCATATGCGAGCACAGTTGAGAGTTTAATGTACGCCATGGTTTGTACGAGATCAGATTTATCACAGGTAGTTAGCATGTTTTCTAGCTACATGCACGACCCAGGTCTGGGTCATTGGGATGTCGTGAGATGGATTTTGAGGTATATTCGAGGTACTCTCAATATTATTTTGGTTTTTGAGCGGGACACTAGCGGTGGGCAGTTATGTATTGGATACGTAGATTTGGATCACACTGAAGATTTGGATAAACGCTGGTCTACTACGAGATATGTGTTTACTTTGACCTGTGCGCCGGTGTGTTGGAGATACACCTTGCAGTCTACGGTGACTTTGTCGATGACGGAGGCAGAGTATATAGCGATTACGGAGGCTGTTAAGGAGACGGTTTGGATTCGAGGACTTTTGGAGGATTTTTATGATTCGCAGCGATCTGTCACTATTTATTGTGATAGCATGAGTGTTATCTATTTGGCGAAGAATCAGGTATTTCATGCGAGTACGAAACATATCGACGTTCGTTATCACTTCGTTTGGGATGCTCTCTTTGTCGATGACGGAGGCAGAGTATATAGCGATTACGGAGGCTGTTAAGGAGACGGTTTGGATTCGAGGACTTTTGGAGGATTTTTATGATTCGCAGCGATCTGTCACTATTTATTGTGATAGCATGAGTGTTATCTATTTGGCGAAGAATCAGGTATTTCATGCGAGTACGAAACATATCGACGTTCGTTATCACTTCGTTTGGGATGCTCTTGAAGATGGGGATGTGGAGCTCATGAAGGTCCACACAAAAGATAATCCAACGGATATGCTCACAAAGGTGGATCCGAGCAACAAGTTTGATCATTGTAGAAACTTATTGCAAATTCGTGATTCTTGAGGTCGTTCGCGGCCATTTGGATGAACTATGGGCGGTTTGATCCCTTAGGAGAGGGGATACATAGGCAACCACATTAGTGCAGCCGAATTTGGTGAGATGACGCAGTGGTGCTCACGTTTGGTGTCGGCTCGGTTTTGGGAAAACTTCACCGAGGTGGAGAATTGTAGAAAACGCGGCGAAAATCAGAAAAATTCGAGTTGAAATAACAGCTACAGCAACCCTCGGGTCGGTCGACCGAGGGTGCAAGGGCGGTCAACCGACGCAATCGTCAGGATAATAGGATACAATAATTCTTGGATCGGTCGACCGAAGGTAAATGTGCAGTCGACCGAAAAAGTGCACGATTACAGGGTGAGAAATTGTGCTTCTGGCCGGTCGACCACATGGCTATGACCGGTCGATAGCGATGTGGTTATGAGCTAGTTTCGGTTTTCCCAGTTGGTTTTGGATTGGTGTTTGATATAAATACAAACACGTTTTTTAGGGTTTCTTTAGTAAAGAAAGGAGAGACTTTTGAGCACTTTGAGAGGGAGATATTGTGAGGGAGTTGAGAGCTTTGGTTAGGGTTATATTTGAGTGATTTTGTGAGTTGTAACTCGTTGTATTTCTCCTCCATATAGTGAAATCTCTCCATCCTATCCCCATGGACATAGGCAATTGCCGAACCACGTAAATCTCTGTGTTTGGTTTGATTTTTGTCGTGTTGTGGTGGATTGCACTCGTGGTTTGATTTGGTTTTCTTCTCTCGTGGCTTGCGGACTCGTTTGGTGTGCAAGCACGCCGCAAGGCGCGCAACAATTAGCAATTGAAAATCTATCCTTATCAACAGAACTATAAGGAATTTATCTGTCTCCTCAAAAACTATTTGACTATTTTTAAAAAAAATCATTCAAAACGTTTATTCATATAAATAGAACGACAATAGGTCTACTTACAATGGATCATACTACAAAAGGTTTATTTGCGATAACTCACTTTTCTTCATTGATTAGAGATGATGTTGTTCTCTGTTACAACTATCAGCATGAGTCCATTTTCATATAAATAGAAAAATACTGGATGCAGACTTATTTAGTCCTTTATCCATATTTTCCTCTCACCATCTGAAGCTAATCCTTTTAGTTATACGCACAAGAATCCAAGAAATGAAGACCTTGATAGGGTCATAAAATCCATTTCTATCATAAAGAGAGCAGGGTGCAGGGGTGTCGGGTCATGCTTGAGGTTCTCATTGTTATCGAGGCGCAAGGCGCAATGCGGAGCACAAAGGTCCCTTACGCGCACCATTCGCAAGGCGCAATACGGGGGCGCAAAGGCTCCTTACGTGCAAAGGCTCATGTAGTTTAGTCTTTTTTTTTTCACTCAGAATTCATGCACAGAGAATATAGTGTGATATTTCCCTTGTTTTGTTGATAACAAAATAAATAGTAAACCTAACAGAACAAACTGAATTCATCATAGTTTTCTTGTTTGGAATCAATAAAATGAACTCTAGTAATTAGTATCACATGACCAGTGGTGAACTTATCAAACAACAAGCCCATGTATAAATATGAATCCCAACGGTCAAATTCAGTGCAACGGCTATAAGAGCAGGCATATATATCCATAAATATGTAGCAAAATGCAAAATTAAGTTGCTTTTTGACGCACCCTTCACTTGTTTTCTCACTTTGTATACAAGTAGAATGATAATAACTAAAAACTTTCAAGTAGAATGTCATTGCACATCCCTACTCCAATAGATGATGCAACTTTTTTTATGTGGGCTACTATAGATTGGGTTCCTAACAGAGTTATGAGACAAGGCAATGGTGATGAAGATGGTGATGTAGCAGCAAAGAACAACTTGAAGAAAATCAAGTAATTGAAGAAAATTTTGAAATCTACTGAGCATGAACTCGAAATTTGGAAATGTTGTGCAATACTTGGACTAATCCCTTGTATGTTTTTGTTTGTAATTACAATTATAATTTGTACTTTGAAATAAATGAGATTTTCTTTTTGAAAATATAATAGAGATTAATTGTGTGACCTATCATTCATGAAAGCAAAGCGATCAACAAAAAGACTAAACTACAGAAGATATAAAATATCATAGAATACACTCCTGTTCATGATGATTAATTTTGATGCATGGGCTCATATAAATGTCACTATGATCATTGGTTTCCCCCTGAACAGAAAATTCAATGTTTGCTGCAACCATACTAAAGTGACAATGTATCATAGCTAGCCATAAAATGTGTAAGGGTGCAATCTGAAAACTACTGAAAATATAAAACAACAAAGAATACACTCAAAAACCAATATATTGGGCAATGAATAGCAAAATACAACAACCAACTAGTTAGAGCTGATCATGACCAATAAAAAAATTTAAATATTGCACGTATGAAAACAAAATATCAAACTGATTATGCTACTTAGGCCCAGAATTGTGTCTAAGTCATCAAACAGGTAGCTATCCAATACGTGTAAATAATCCACATAGATTGCTACCTGATTTTTTAGTGACAATGCGTCATAGACTTTAAGCACCAGAGATAACCATCCATTTTATGAAAACTCCATGTTGGTTGCTATCTATCAATGTGAAAGCATCACTAATATATAGATAACCACCCATTACATGAAAAATCAACGAAGTGTAAAAAACAACACAGATAACCACCAAGTAGCAAAACAATGTACCATGTAATCAACCAAATATATGGTTGCTGAATGCTTGGATAGAAAACGGGGGAAGCTACAGAAAGGCCAGTTAGATCACTTGTAGACATGAGTGGGTATGGTTACCAGTTGTACGAAGGTTAATCTTTTCTAACATACCTAAACAGATTTATGATCACAGTAAAGCTTAAAACAAATAACATTCAATTTCATATATAAATGTAAGCATGCTAGATTAAATCACAAAGCATTAGCTACCAATGTAGTAAAAAGTTACATATAGCTGTAACCTAGAAAATATCTAAAACGACCAAATATAATAGATGGTATCAACACAAGCAAATAAGCAAGGTCCTAGAAAATTACAAGCAAATCGGAGAGGTTCCTAGAGATTATTATATTACAGAAAAGAAGCAATCTTCCTAGAGAGTACCAAATTACAAAAATGTTTCTAATGACTTAGGTAGTAGAAAGTTGCAAACAACACAAAAATTATAGTGAAGACTTCATCAAAGACCAGTCTCAGTAGTGTTGCCATATTGATGATCGTGACAATAATCTACCCACATCTCTCAAGCAATTTGATTCCTACATTACTTCCATTCATTCCTTGTTTGAGTTTGTTTACACTACGTCATGTTCTGAGAGTAATCAACTACATTCTCACCAACCTCCACTAGTAGAAAAATGGGCATCCTTGACGGGCTTTCCCGTCAGGGATGTCAAATTTCCCGTCAGGGATATGTATCCTTGACGGCGTCCCGTCAAGGATACGTCGTCAGAAAAAGTCCCGTCAGGGAAGAAACATCCCTGACGGGCCGCTGTCAGTAATAAGCATTAATTGTACAAAAAGTATCCATTTACATATGCATCTGCAAGTCCTAAATCAGCTTGTGTAGCAATCTGTAAACATGACGAGTGCTAGTAAGTTGCCACACTAATATCAGATGCAAATTCATAATTGTTGCTGATTTATGCCAAATGATTGAGGACTTATACAAGAAGTCACTTAAAAAAATTACAGAAAGGGGGGAAAACCTTCCAGTAGAACAAAGGAGTGTGAACTTTCAAGATGGATTCCATGTGACTTTTCGTGTTGATTCCTTCAAAAACAAAACTTGTACCTCCTCCTTCTAGCAACCTGCACAGTTTAAGCAAAAACCATACATTAGGTGAAAGTACTATAGTTTCACAATGTTTTATTGGGATTACATGAATTTACTCATCTTTTGCCCTGAATTTTTTTCAAGCTCAAGTGAAGCTTTTGATGCTGCCACTGAAGGAACAGGATGGCGTGTCCTCCATTTAAGTTTAGTATGCCTAGGAGTACAGGGAGGATTGAGAGTCACAAGTAAAGGAGGTTCAGTTGGACCAAGATTCTACAAAACACAAACGAAATTCAATTAACTAAATTGTACTGTGTATGTGGACGCTAATTATGCATCCATCATATATCTCTTCTGAATTATCTACCAATAACACGTGACAAGCCTGCCACCATAAACCAAAAGTTTCAGGACAAGTATATCGAAGTATTTTTATTGTGTCATGCATATGCAAGCAAATGAACTCAAGTATATGTACACAAGGAAAGGTATAAATGCACATTATATGAGGAAATTAGCAATAACCATATCCATCTGGTCGCTGTCTAACCCATGTTTGTTTATGCGTGATGCAGTTTTTGTAGCTGTATCAAGCCTGTTATGCTATTGCTTCTAATTAGCATATTCATTTATCATCGTTGTACATGTCTCCTGACTATCTTAATCAATTCTCCTCATTTTGTTCTTAAATCAAGCTATCGTTGATTTCTCACAGAGGTACTTATTACTTATCCTATTTTTAGTATATAGAGACTTGTCCATCTTAATTTTTTTATTCAGCCTCAATTGCTATCCTAAACATCTTACACTATCATCCTACATTTTGATCTGTAAACAATGATATTATTAATGAAGTTTGTGTGCTCAAGAAACAATGTCACAGAGGAATATATGCACTTAACTAAATTGTACTGTGTCTGGTCTCTTCTTGTTGCAGAGTAGCCAACCAAATTAGTGACTTGAACTCCTTATCCTCATAGACTTTTGAGGGGGCTTATAACTCACTGTAGACAAAAAGAAATAATTTCAGGGCATGTAAATACATCACAAGCTCCTGAAACAAAAAGATACATGGAACTAAACTAGTTGCCTCCATAAGCAGTTTTCACCTTTTAGTCTTCTTCCATAGGAACTTCTGGGAAATTCCATTTGTCTTCAATTTTTTTACAGATAGCAGAGACTGGAGAAGGTACGCTTGTCAAGGAAAAGGAGCTTTTCATTTTAGCGTTTTACAAATGACACAATTAAAACAATTGCGACCGTAAAATTACTTGAACTCCATGATGGAGGTCAACATTCATAATGGAAGATCAAATGAGAGAAAAGAAATTCTCCAATTTTTCATTCGTGATAAGAGAATATCAGACTGTCAGAAATAACATGACAAGCTCATCTTATAAAATGGAAATACCTTGTATGAGCATGACAATTCTGGCTTGAACATAACAATAGGATTTCTGATTTTATGCTTCATGTGTATGTCCTTAGTTTTAATGATTGTCTAGAGCTCTGATACTTTGGTAGTAGATAATTTTCAACTTCATTGATAATATCTTTGTTATTGATGATACCAGACACCTAAGAAGAATTTACTTAATTAGTGTTGAATCCTATCAATGACAATGAACCAACAGAATCGCATGATATCGAGATGACAATAAAACTTCGTGCGCTAGTCGTCTAACTGCCCAAAACCGCCCCCCCCCCCATCCGCCAAAAAAAGAAAAAAAAAAAACATCAAACACACACACACACACAGAAGCCAGGGAAGATAGACCATATGTTAGAAGTTCTGCAAGTGAGAACTTACTGCACTGATCATTTACTTTATATACAAACTAAATGTGACCCTCAAGAGTATAATCTGTCAAACCCTGATACAAAGAAAAAACAACACCTACAAAGTTGTTAACATAATATAAAAGTCAAAGTCGCACCTTGAATCCCATTTTGTTGTCAAGACAAGCATGCCAGTCTGTTTTCATCTCTTTTAACGGAACTTGACCATGAGGCCTGAGATAAGCATTATGAGATACTTACAATTATATATCTAAAAAAAAGAAATAAGTATTCTTGATCCCATGGGCACACTGTTCCTTTCTATTATCTTTAGAAAATTGGCAGCAAATCACATTGTCACATTTCCCCGAAAACATGACTGAGTACAGGATACTACATGAATCCAACAACAACAACAATGATAATAATAGTTTACATTTTCTATCGATCTGTGATTAATTTACAAGCAAACAAACCTCATCAAGAATCTCGACGGATGTGACTCCAGTCTCTTCTCTCAATTCTCTAATTGCAGCACCTCTTGGATCCTCCCCTTCATCTACACCGCCCTGGATAATAGATACACACAAAAAAAACATAAAATTGGTAATTTTAATTCTTTTCTTAAGATTAATCGTATATAAAAATATTTTGTACAGACACCTAGAGAAATCACAATCACCTGAGGCATTTGCCATGCGCGAGGGGGTTTTGCAACAACATCCCGTCACCCGTCAGCGATGTTCATATCCCGTCAGCGATGTTTACATCGCTGACGGTATCGAAAAATTTGTGACGGCAACATTTCTGACGGTTAATCCCGTCAGCGATATAAACATCGCTGACGGCATTGTCCCGTCAGTGATGTTGCCGTCAGCAAAACCTATTTTCCTACTAGTGCTCCTCAACTATTTCATCATCATCTTCCTCAGTGGAAAAATCTTCATTTAATATTTCATCACCTGGATCAACTGTTGCAATAAAGTTATGCAAAACAGTACAAGCCAAAACAATATCCACTTGTGAACGGAATGAAATTGAGGCTTAGCACTTAGAATTTTAAATCTGTTTTTTAATATTCCAAATGCAGATTCTGTCTTTGACCAGACGGATAAGTGCCTTATGTTAAATAGTTTTCTTCAATTAATTAGGTGTCCTCCCGTATACTCTTTCAAATGATAACACACTCCACAATAAGGGGAAATAAAGCTGTGCATGATAGTATATCCCGCATCACAAAAGTAATATTTTCCTACAATTTATATGCAAAAAAAATTTAAAATTATTTTATGACCAATTAACATGCCATGAACCAAACAAGTGGTGTTAAGTTTTATTTACCATCATAAACTATTAAACCATGGGGTGAAGGCTTAGAAAGGACATCTTAAAGAATTCTATAGTCGTTAGCTGATACTTCCCACCCAGCCAACACATAGGTAAATAATTTATTAGGAGCGTAAGCGGCTAAAATATTTTGTGTAATCACTTTGTGGCCTCTAAATTGCGCAACAAGTGAAGTGGGTTGCATGGCGTCAACATGCGTACCATCTATCATCCCTATACAGTCCTAGAAGACAAGTAACAATACCATACATATAAAATAATTATGAACTAATTAATCAATTATATCTTAAACTAGGGATAGTATAGGGGATTGTATGTAATTTCTAGAGGGACTTCACTAGGTGCTTGTTTCATGAAATCACTGTGTAGATGGCAACTCCTAACATCTTGTTGAGGTACCTACTAACTGTTTCACCGGATCTAACAAAATTAGACCGCACAATTCTATTCTCCGTTTTATGGTCCAAAAGATTTAAGAACATAGCAAGTTGTTCTTCAACATTGACACGCCTTGAGTCTTTCAATAGACCTGTCCTTCTCATTATTCTTGCAAGCTTTTAAAAGCATAAGTTCGCAATCGTACATATCCTCTACAGCTATCAATATAACCATGAGTTATACAATCCGTGAGTGCATTTCTATTACTTATATTATTTGCAACTCTCTTGAGCGTAGAGGAATATGCTTGCATCTCGCTCATAATCTCCTCATCACTGTAATTACTAATATAATTACATAGAGGTCTTACAATAGATCCTCCTAACAAATTCTTCTTCCGTAGAATCCATCAACAATATCCAAAATTTTGAAAAAATGTATTATTCATAATAATAATAATAGCCAAATTAACATTTTGTTTTGTCTAAGCTTTTATTAAAGAGTCCTTTGTGAACAAAAATATCACACAACATCAACAAATATAAAGGCACCAATGATAAAAAATAATCAGCAAGTAATTAAAAACTCTACATTTTATGCACATTTTAGTTATCTCTGATTAGTGCAAACAAAGTAATATACTAATTAATATGCAGCTCTAAACATGTAGTACAAAATATTGAATAATACGGTATGAGATAATAAACATGCACTACAATACAAAGCACTTTAGTCTCCTTTTACACTATGAAATGAATAATAATACAAAGCAAATCATAGTGCAATAGTGAGCATGCAGTACAAAATATTGATGCATCTCCCATTTTTTTTAATAAAAATTTATTCTTTCATACTTAAATCACTAAAATACAGTAAGAGAAGACATATCGAACATCAAGATCCAAAAAATAATAATAATAAGTATGAAGAAATCAGAGAATATGCCTTCCACTAGCAGATTAATAAAGATCAGCATTATCTAAAGCAAGATCTAAAGCAAGAAAGACAGATCGACTGTAGAAGCACAAAGATTTGAAATCCCTTCAAATCGAACCAAATAATACGACAGATCCAATTTCAGAGAATATCAGTGGGAATCAAGCTAGGGTTTTGGAGCGCTAAGAAGTATAGGCGGGAACGAGAGAGAAGAGGCGGTGACCATAATAATTGCCACTGGAAACTTATACGCATCCTCTCGCAAATTTTTTTTTAATCACAAAAATTAACTATGCCACTCATTTCCGAGCGTTCAGCTCAGAATTGGGCTTCCTAAAAATGGTGACGACGACTGATGTTTTGATAAATCAAAAAGCCCATTTCAAAGCCCACCCAAACTAAGGAACAGAAAACCCTTTTAAGAAATCTGCCCACTTGCTTCAAGTGTCAGAGCTGTTTTTTGCCTTTTTCTCTTTTTTTTTTTTTTTGGTTTTGGTTTCCAGCGGTAAACAAACAGGTCCTAAAAGAACAAACACTAGTGGATCACAAGTCTTCAGTCACATCATTGTGTCTCCCAATTTTGCAGACCTGATGCCTCCTGCTGTGGACTGGACTGGGGAGCTTCCTCTTATCATCTCAAAGCTTTGGAGAAGCTCATTTCTTAATCATAAATAATAACCAAATAAACATACTACCTGGTGTTGGGAATTTGCCGAGAACAAACACAAACGCCGATCAAGAAGGTTAAACTATCTAAAACTATAGCACTAACATAAACAAACTATTTTAACGTGGTTCGGCAAATTGCCTACGTCCACGGGGCAAGAGGGGAGAGTTTATACTATTAGAAATCAAGAGAATACAAATAGGGTTACAAATCTTACCAAAAACCCTCAAAACAAGCTCTCTAGATCCCTCCAAAATCCTCTCTCAAAGAAAACAATAAACCCTCTCAATGACTGCTCAAATTCTGCCTTGCACACACCCTAAAAACGTGGTTTAGGGTTATATAGCAACCCACAACGAAGCGGGTCTGGAAAACAACACAGGCCAATACCCGCTACACGGTCGACCGCCGAGCCCATGTCGCGATCGACCACAAAAAGTCCAGAGGCCAACCCAAACTCTGAGGTCCAGGCG
>NC_033796.1:56037210-56076935 GCF_001876935.1 Asparagus officinalis
CAGGCGCGGTCGACCGCAGAGCCAATTGCGGTCGACCGCCAAAAATCCAGAGTCATTCCAATGTTGCGTGCATATTGCAGTCGACCACCGCTCCACTCGTGGTCGACCATCAGACGCCCAAATGTCAGTCTTCGACTTTTCCTGCGGTCTTCGTCGCTATGTTCGTCATTTCTACAATTCTCCACCTCGACGAACGTTTTTTTTCAAAACTGAGCCGACACCAACCAAAACAAATGTCTCGCTTGTTGTGTCCAGTACGAAGTGAAACAATTCACGACAACGGAGTCAATCCACAACAAGTCGAGACCCAAATGAGAATGTGATCATTCTCCAAACGTCAGTATCTACTCACCAAATCGGCTGCATCATAAATACTGCCTACGTATCCTCTTGCCCAAAAAATCAAGCATTCACGTAGTTCACCCAAATGACCTCCAAAGGCCCTCAATCAACTAGAAGAGTTCGCAACTCTTCTCCAACATCATCACCAAATCTGCGGTTGATAGCTTCTTCAATGGCCTCAAACTAAAACAATCCAAATACCTCTAACTGAGGTGAACCAACGGCCATATCTAAACTACATCCACTAGCTGCACTCAAATCAACCAACTCATCACCTGCATCCAAAATCAAATAATCCCCAAACTGTGTCACCCCAGCTGGAATCCCAAACGATACAAAATGACCTAGAGTATGTGGAGTAATCTCCACCCAACGTGGAATAGCATAACTCTTCACCCGCTGCGGCATCCCAACGATCTGATCAACACTCTCCACCTGCTGAAGAACAAAATCAGAAGCTCCAAACTGATAACCAAACGAGCATTTGAATCCTAAATGTGTCATCGGATCAAATCTCACATCATCGATGTGACCAAATACTGAGCAACCAAACATCCGACGTAACCCAAAATCTAAAGCAGTTCCACCAGATCCTAAATCTCCAAATGTAACAGTCGGCAACATATGACTAAAATGACCCAAACATATTGAAGCCTCAACACCAGAATTAATGCTCTACATCAAATACTGATTCTCCTCCAGTAAAGAACAACTCATCAAATCTGCCTTCTTATTTCGTCGCACCAATGTTTCCCCTCTAATGAAGTGTCTCAAACTGCCTTGAGCTCGGCACAAATGCAAGAAAGAACCCCAACCAAAACTAGAGCGACGGGTTAACTTTCTGTCAATACACTTCCTCTAATTGTTGTTGACTACTAGTATTTCAAACCAACGGGACTTGGTTGCAACCCATAAATACCTAGTACAATCACCAACTACGGAAACCAAATATCGACTACCTCCCAATGATGCCTCCTTGGAAAGCTTCCAAATTCCTGAATGAACACCACCTAAAAACCCCCTCAATCGATGGATAGAAGTGCCAAACTCCACCTCAGTCTTCTTGCTCATCCCAATATGCTCAAAGGTCTTCAAACTGCAGGTCATAGCACTCCTCAACAAACTATGCACGATATAACCAATCAAATACCCCAGCCTCAACAAATGTCACAATCTAGTCAAGTCCAAAGAAGTCGTCAGCTCTCTATCAATCACTGTGCTTCTAAACAAATAGTACAAATTCTTCTTCCTGACGCCCTTTATCACAATCATGAACCCTAATGTGACCTTCAAACGTGCATCTACCAAGGTCATCCTATAGCCTGCTGCCTCCAAAACTCCAAGTGAAATGATGTTCTTCTTTAACTGAGGAACAAACATCATTTCAACCAACTCCCGAATCACCCCGTCTCTCATCCGAATACGAATGGTACTGATACCACCAATAGAGCATTTGTGATCATTACTCATAAGTACGACATCTTCTCTTTCCAACTCCTGAAAGCTGGAGAATCACTCCCTCCTAGGTCAAATATATTAAGTAGTACCCGAATCCAATATCCACTCAGTGGAGTCGGCAACACAAACTGACGGGAGTGCTGAACACGAATAGCCTGAAATCCGAATCTGAATTGTTACCACTAGCCTTGGCAACATTCACTCTGAAGCTTGAATAGCTTTCCTCCTATTCTTCCCGGCTCGATCTGTCAACTTTGGACATTTGACTTTCTAATATCCATATTTACAAAAGGCATACTAATTCCTACGAACTCTAACGTGTGCCCCTCTAGACTGCGACCTCCTACCATGGTTTGGACTTTTTTCTCTTACGACCAATGCCCCCACTATCGGCTCAACCGAAGTCTCATTATCTTTCTTTTGAAGCTGATAATTCACAAGTGCAGCGGTGACCTCACTATATGAAAGGGATGTCTTCCCATTAATAAGAGTAATAACGAATGTCTCTTATTCCTTGTCGGGCAAGGAACTCAACAATAACAACGCATTATCCTCATCTTCAATTATCTCATCTACATTTGCCAAATTCATAAGAAGCTTTGTCTAGTGGTTCATGTGATCACCAATAGAGGTCCCCTTCTTCAATTGGAAGCAATAAAGCCTCCTCTTCAAATGCAAGCGATTTTTAACACTCTTTATCAAATATTTGCCCTCTAGGATCTCCCAAATCTTCTTAGCCGAAGTCTTATTTATCACATCATATTTTAAATCTTGAGTCAAACAAGATCTAATCACACCACACGCCATTCTATTCATCTTCTTCCAAACCTTCTCTTAAATGTCGTCCGGTTTTCCGTCCAACTCCAAAGTATCTTTCAAATTTTGCGCGTTGAGCGCATCTAAGACTCTCCAAAGTCCAAAATTATTAGTGCCATTAAACTTCTCCACGTCTATCTTCATAGAGTGGATATTCAAACTTTGGACGATCTTCACGCCGGAAGTACCCTCCACAACTCCTTCTTTCTCGATCATAATCTCAAGGCACCAACAAACTAATGCGGAACAAAAGAAGAATAGATCTAAAATTAAAAAAGATAGAGTCTTTACCAAAAGATCCCACATTTATCACCAAACGAAACCCTAGATGAACTTCCAAGACAAAACTCCTCCAAATACCTTAAGCGTAGCCCGGAGCTCTGATACCACTTGTTGGGAATTTGCTGAGAGCAAACACAAACGCCGATCAAGAAGGCCAAACTATCCAAAACTATAGGACCAACACAAACAAACTATTTTAACGTGGTTCGGCAAGTTGCCTACGTCCACGGGGCAAGGAGGGGAGAGTTTATACTATTAGAAATTAAGAGAATACAAATATGGTTACAAATCTTACCAAAAACCCTCAAAACAAGCTCTCTAGATCTCTCCAAAATCCTCTCTCAAAGAAGACAATAAACCCTCTCAATGGCTGCTCAAATTCTACCTTGCACACACCCTAAAAACATGGTTTAGGGTTATATAGCAACTCACAACGAAACGGGTCTGGAAAACAACCTAGGCCAATACCCGCTACGCGGTCAACCGCCGAGCCCATGTCGCGGTCGACCGCAAAAAGTCCAGAGGTCAACCCAAACTCCGGGGTCCAGGTGCGATCGACCGCAGAATCCATTGCGGTCGACCGTCAAAAATTCAGAGCCATTCCACTGTTGCGTTCACATTGCGGTCGACCGTTGCTCCACTCGCGGTCGACCGTTGCTCCACTCGCGGTCGACCGCCAGATGCCCAAATGCCAATCTTCGACTTTTCCTGCGGTCTTCGTCGCTTTGTTCGTCATTTCTACACCTAGAACAAAAAAGAAAAAAAAGATAGCTAGCACTTATATTGTCCAAACTCATTTCCTTTTATTTACCAAGTCTATGTGATAACTGGGAGAGCTGAATCTCTTGCTGAGCTGTAGCCTGTAGGTATGTACAAACTTACCAGAATGAGAAAAAAATGGATAACAAGTCATTGGGATTGTTTGGTTCATTAGAATAATAATTGCTAGTTTGATTTAATTCTAAAACTTAACAATTTACAGCTGCAAATGTTAACTTTGGTGCTTGTTCTGGATATCGAAAATCTTGGAGTCCTTTTTGCTGGGAGTTAATTGCAATATTTGGTGTTGCGGCTTGGTTACAATTGGAGTTGCTATTAAACCTCCTTTTGCTGCTCAAAAAGTGGCTATCGCAAATTTGCAGCGAAGTCATTATCGGCAAGAAGAAGCCTTGTTCCAACTACAGTTAAGAAGGAACCTAGGCCAATACCCGCTACGCGGTCGACCGCCGAGCCCATGTCGCGGTCGACCGCAAAAAGTCCAGAGGTCAACCCAAACTCCGGGGTCCAGGTGCGATCGACCGCAGAATCCATTGCGGTCGACCGTCAAAAATTCAGAGCCATTCCACTGTTGCGTTCACATTGCGGTCGACCGTTGCTCCACTCGCGGTCGACCGTTGCTCCACTCGCGGTCGACCGCCAGATGCCCAAATGCCAATCTTCGACTTTTCCTGCGGTCTTCGTCGCTTTGTTCGTCATTTCTACACCTAGAACAAAAAAGAAAAAAAAGATAGCTAGCACTTATATTGTCCAAACTCATTTCCTTTTATTTACCAAGTCTATGTGATAACTGGGAGAGCTGAATCTCTTGCTGAGCTGTAGCCTGTAGGTATGTACAAACTTACCAGAATGAGAAAAAAATGGATAACAAGTCATTGGGATTGTTTGGTTCATTAGAATAATAATTGCTAGTTTGATTTAATTCTAAAACTTAACAATTTACAGCTGCAAATGTTAACTTTGGTGCTTGTTCTGGATATCGAAAATCTTGGAGTCCTTTTTGCTGGGAGTTAATTGCAATATTTGGTGTTGCGGCTTGGTTACAATTGGAGTTGCTATTAAACCTCCTTTTGCTGCTCAAAAAGTGGCTATCGCAAATTTGCAGCGAAGTCATTATCGGCAAGAAGAAGCCTTGTTCCAACTACAGTTAAGAAGGTAATTGTTGCTTCCATTTGTAACTAACCAAAAGGCAACTAACCAAAAAACATGGTCTTTTCCGGTCTCCTTCAGGTTATCTCAGAACAGAGTAGAAATGACGCCAGGAAAAGCACTACGGTAAACAAGTTGCTCTAGTCTATGGTCAAACGAATGAACCCCCGGGAGCTCGAATGAGAGTTGGTTTGACTGCACTAACCATGGCGGAATATTTCCGGGATGTTGATGAACAAGACATGCTTCTATTCATCGACAATATCTTTTGTTTCATCCAAGCCGAGTAAGAAGTATCCGCCTTATTAGGGAGAATGCCTTCCACGGTGGGTTATCAACCTACCCTTAGTACAGAATTGGGTTCTTTGCAAGAAAGAATTACTTCCACCAATGAAGGTCTATAACTTTGATCCAAGCAGTCTATGTACCTGCATATGATTTGACCGACTCCGCTCCTGCCACTACATTTGCACATTTAGATGCAACTATCGTACTATCAAGGGGATTAGCTGCTAAAGGTATTTATCCAGCAGTAGATCATTTAGATTCAGCGTTAACGATGTTACAACCTCGGTTAAGCAAACTTTACAACGTTACAAAGAACTTCAGGACAACACCACAAGAAATAATTACAAGAGGACCCCATGGCCAAATACCTTCTTAGCTTCCACATGGAGAGGCATGAATCTGTCACCCAACGCACGACATTAGCATCTCCTGCAGTAGATTTATCGACACTTTACGAATCTGGACCGATGATGCGCGTCCACATACTTGAAACCCTACTACTGCCCACGCACTATCGAGAGGCGCCGATGCCTGTGGAAAAGAACCAGATGTTATCGGGTTCAAACGCTACGTGACGTCTCTTACATAATTAACCAGGAAAACAAAAATGAGGGGTAACATTACCGTGCTCTTCGGCACTGACTGAACTACACACATTTATACTGCAGGCTTTGAATAAATGCAAATAATTCATCGAGAGAAACGAACTGTCAAATTTTTCATTGTGTCCTCCAATTGCTTGGGCCCTTCCCCTTGTTGAAACTTGATTGGAGAGATCCCCTCATCATCTCACATGACTCAATGTTCTTATGTTCTGGATAACGCTCATTACTTAACCATAAAAACAACCCAAAACCAAAACTTTATTCTCAGCGAAAAGGGGGAAAAAAAAGAAGAAGAAAAGAAAAGAAAAGCTCGCAATTATATTGTCCAAATTTAGTTTCTTCTACTTTCAAGTCTCTGGGTAACTGAGATTTCGTATCATTGAGCTAGAACTGTATACAAGCTTACCAGGATGGAAAATAGAGATCGAGACAATAGTGATGTTTAGTACGTAGTAACTATAATCGAAATTCAAGTGTCTGTAGCTTCAACAGTAGTTGTAGTTTTATATGTTTGTTTTCGGTTCACATGCTTGTTTTCGGTTGCCAAGATTCTTATAGACTTATTTTGCTGTTATAATTGAATATACATTTTAGACTTCTTTTGATTGCAATTACAACTTACGCGTCGCCTGCAACATGAGTTTTTTTCGTAATTACAGTGTGTTTATTAGCCGCGATAAGACAAATATTTGCAACTGGTTTAAAATATTTTAGTTGCATGCAAGTGCGGTCACTGGAAGTATTTTAAGTCTACTTCAACAGTATTTTCAGATAAAGTAGAAGTGAAGCTAGTAAAAGCACTGCAGTAAACACCACCATCTCGTGTTTCAACCCACATGAAATCATTGCAGAAGATTCAAGAGCATATTGAAATTAAACTTGATTTTGGATCAAGCTTAATTTTGGGTTTATAATGGAATTATTCTAAGTTTGACCAAACCCAAAATTAGGTCCAAATTCTAGAGGTTTTCTAGAAACACTCTAGAAGGTTGATCACCTCCTTAAAGTGTTCTAGATAAATCTTTAAGTTAAATATCTAGATAATAGTATAGAAACATCTAGATAATTTGTGATTTCTAGAGATTAGAAAAATAACTAGAAACTATGGAGGTGATATTAGAAGAATCTAGATCCTTTGTAACATATCTTTGGGAGGCTATAAATACCTCCTCACCCCTCTCATTTGTAAGTAAGAAGAAAAAGTTGAACAAATGAATAAAGCAAGTTCAAATAAAGAGTCTTCCTCTTCATAAGTCCTCTACATTTCTCTAAAAGTCTTTCATATTCTTCTTCATACTTAGTGGTTTATTCTCTTGGTTTCTTTCGAGTTTCTCGGGTATTACGGTCTTGGGCTAGTGCTAAGCACTATCGGTGTTATCTTTACATGGTATCAGAGCCATTCTAATCTTGTGCTCTTCAAGATCGGGGTTTAAAGAGAGCTCGGGTTTACTCTAAGTATGGAATCAATGGGTCGTGTCGTTGGCTTGGGAATGAAGATCTTAAACCAATCTAACTACCGATTATGGAAGTCATGTATGGAGTTATACTTGGTTAGTGAGGACTTATGGGATGTCGTCGGCGGTAGCAGCACACCACCACCAAGGGGAGATGCTGCAACAGCGGAAGCGACAAAGGAGTGGACACGGAAGAATGCTAAGGCGGAGTTTGCTTTGAAGAGGTCAATATCTTCAGGACTATTTGAGCATGTCTCAAGATGTACATCCGCAAGTGCTATTTGGCAGGCACTAGATCAATTGTTGAACAAGAAGAACGAGGCTCGTCTACAACTGTTAGAGAACGAGTTGGCGAATGCGAAGCAGGGGGAGTCTTCAATCTCAGAATTTTTCATCAAGGTAAAAAATCTTTGCTCTGAGATTAATACTCTCAATCCGGAGGAGTCGATTTCGGAAGCACGGTTGAAGCGGTCTATTATTCGTGGTCTACGACCCGAATATACACCGTTTGTTACTTCAGTTCAAGGATGGGCTACACAACCTTCTTTGGAGGAGTTTGAAAATCTACTAGCTTCGCAAGAATCACTAACCATGCAAATGGCAGGAGTTAAAGTCCATGATGACTCTGGGAGCGTTTTTGTAGTGGGGAGACAACAAAGCTTCAGAGCCAAACCCAAATATGGTAATGTGAAGAATAATGATGGACGAGAAGGATCTTCTACGGGAGACAAGAAGCGATTCAAGTGTTATCGGTACGGAAAACTTGTGCATTTCAAAAAGGATTGTCGAGTCAAGCTGAAGGAAACAAATATGATGGAATCAAAGGGTCATACTGAAGACAAAGAATGGGGAAAATGTTTCACGGTGGAGGCTACATCTTCAGGTACATCCATAGCTAAAAATCTTGGAAATGATTGGATTGTGAATTCTGGTTGTAGCCATCATATTACCGGAGACGAGAAGTTATTTTCTAGTCTTTAGCGTCATGACAGGGAAAGAAGCCATCATTACTGCGGATAATTCAATCCACCGCGTTGAGAAGGAAGGGACATTCATTATTGAAGGAGATGATGGAAGCCCAATCACTCTCAAGAACGTATATCATGTTCCTGGAGTAAGGAAGAATCTTCTCTCTGTGGTGAATGCGGTTGACTCAGGTAACTACGTTTTATTTGGCCCAAGAGACGTTAAATTCTTAAAGAATATTAAAGAATTAAAAGCGGACGTGGTTCACACCGGAGCACGGGTTAAGGATTTATATGTTTTATCGGCCTCAAATTCTTATGTTGAGAAGATGAGTACAAATGATAATGCTTTTATATGGCATGCTAGGCTTGGTCATATAAATATGACTAAGCTAAAGGTTATGGTGAATAAGGATTTGGTTAACGGGCTCCCAAAGTTAAAGATTCATGATGAAGGAAAGCTTTGTGAAGGCTGTCAATATGGAAAGTCACATAGGCTTCCATTTGACAACTCCACTTCACGATGCAGCGCTCCATTGGAGAGGGTCCATAGTGATTTAATGGGTCCGACGAGAACATCCTCCTATTCTGGGTTTCGATACATGTTACTGTTTGTTGATGACTTCTCACGGTACACTTGGGTATACTTTGTGAAGGAAAAATCAGAAGTATTCTCCAAGTTTCAAGAATTCAAGGTTACCGTGGAGGGAGAATTAGGTCAGAAGATCAAGACTTTAAGGACGGATAATGGAGGGGAGTTCATGTCAAAGGAGTTTCTCTCTTTTTGCCAAAAACATGGTATCAAGAGAGAATTTACATGTCCGTATACACCTCAGCAAAATGGAGTAGCAGAAAGGAAGATAAGACATCTAAGCAAGACATGTAGAAGCTGGTTACATGACAAAAATTTGCCTAAGGCCTTATGGGCGGAAGGCATGAGATGTGCAGCGTATGTCATCAACCGGATGCCACTTAGTCCGAACAATATGAAGTCTCCTTATGAGATGGTTCATGGGAAGAAGCCAACGGTGAAACATCTCAGGATATTTGGATCAATCTGCTACGTCCACGTGTTTGACTCTCAAAGAACCAAGTTGGAGGTAAAGGTGAAGAAATGCATCTTTGTCGGCTATGATGAACAAAGGAAGGGCTAGAGGTGTATGGATCCAGAGACACACAGGTACACCGTGCCTCGTGATGTTGTCTTTGATGAAGTTTCCTCATTTTATGGGCCACCTCAAGTCTTGGTCGAACAAGAAGGTAGGGGTTCCTCCAAGATCGATGAACCAGTTATTCAAATGCCAAGTGAAAGCGGAAGTCTTGAAGAAGAGACGCAAGGTGAAAGGGGGAGCACTGATCAAGAGGAAGATGAGGAAGAAGATCGTAGTTCCATGGCTAATCAACGGCCAAAAAGGAACATTGTTAAGCCTGCTCGGTTCAGAGATGAAAGGTTTGTCATTACTTACTCATGCTACTTTGTAGCTCCATTAGATGAAGAGGATCCATCATCGTATGATGAAGCAAAAGGAGTTCAAGAGTGGGAGGGCGCAATAAAGGAGGAGATGAATGTTCTCATGAAGAACGAAACTTGGGATTTGGTTCCAAAACCCAAGGATGTCCAACCCGTTTCTTGTAAATGGGTGTACCAAATTAAGTGAAAAACGGATGGGAGCATTGGCAAATTTAAGGCAAGGACGAAGCATATCGAGTTAGAACATCATTTCATACGGGAGAAGTTGCTTGATGGAACAATTGAAGCTTTGGAGGTTCGAAGCGAAGACAACGTTGCAGATATCTTCACCAAGTCACTACCAAAGGGCCAATTTGAGCTACTTCGCTCGAAACTCGGGATGGTTGACAAAATCAAGTTTAAGGGGGAGTATTGAAATTAAACTTGATTTTGGATCAAGCTTAATTTTGGGTTTATGATGGAATTATTCTAAGTTTGACCAAATCCAAAATTAGGTCCAAATTTTAGAGGTTTTCTAGAAACACTCTAGAAGCTTGATCACCTCCTTAAAGTATTCTAGAGAAATCTTTAAGCTAAATATCTAGATAATAGTATAGAAACATCTAGATAATTTGTGATAAAAATATTTAGATATTATGTAGAAATTTCTAGAGATTAGAAAAATATCTAGGAACTATGGAGGTGATATTAGAAGAATCTAGATCCTTTGTAACATATCTTTGGGAGGCTATAAATACCTCCTCACCCATCTCATTTGTAAATAAGAAGAAAAAGTTGAACAAGTGAATAAAGCAAGTTCAAATAAAGAGTCTTCCTCTTCATAAGTCCTCTACATTTCTCTAAAAGTCTTTCATATTCTTCTTCATACTTAGAGGTTTATTCTCTTGGTTTCTTTCGAGTTTCTCGGGTATTACGGTCTTGGGCTAGTGCTAAGCACTATCGGTGTTATCTTTACAGAGCACACACCTTACATAGTGGGACATAAATCTATAACCCAAAGCCTGACAGTTGTATCTCTTACGCATTACAAAAGAAAACTCTATTGTATAGATGATCAGCTTTTCACATAATTTACCGAGATAACTAACTGAAGAATAACATATTGGGTTTTTATGTACTAATACAACTATGCGGCCTCAGGTCGAAAAGATGCCAGCTGTAAAGCTTTTAGAGGCAAAATAATACAGGGCAAACCAATCTAATTTTAACCAGACTGTAGTCACTCTTCTAGCGCACATTAATCCTTGAACAAAACCTGGGAGTTTCAAATTATCCTTTGAACCTAACTTTTCGTTTAAATCCGCCATCCTTCCCGAGTGAAACATGATCATGTGAAATTCAAACACTTCCGTACTATCACACCTACACCCAATAGCAAAAATAAATGCAAAATTAATAAGGGAAGATGCACTAGAGCTCAAATCCTCGACACATGTCAGTGAGCAGATCACGGCCCAGCATCACCGCTCTCCCTACCGTTTCCACTCTGTGCCAACACACAGCTACCTCATAACTCACCCCCAACTACACACACTCAAACCTCCTATAAAAAGGGCGACAACAAACCAGATCTTCATTATTCAACAGCTGATCAAAGATGAAGAAGCTCTCCCCTGCGCTGCCACTTCTCTTCCTCCTCCTGACATGCTCCTGCCTCCGAGCTGCCATGGCTGGCTCAGGTAACTAAACTAAAACAGCTACTCCCTTACGTTTTCCGTGTTTAGTGCCCATGGCTAATCTACTTGAATCCAGATTGACTCAAACATACTTGAGTCATGAGCTCAAGCATATTTGATCACATATCTATCTCATAACCCACACATCAACTGAATAGATCAAATACGCTCCTAACAATTATGTTGTCATGCGTACAGCTTTCTGTGATGGCAAATGCAAGGTGAGGTGCTCAAAGGCGAGCGTTCAAGACAAGTGCCTCCAGTACTGCGGGCTTTGTTGCGAGGAATGCCACTGTGTCCCCCCCGGAACATATGGAAACAAGGACAAATGCCCATGCTACAGGGATAAGACTACCGGTACTGGCAAGAGAAAGAGGTCCAAATGTCCATAGTTCAATGTTGAGAGAGAGGTTATCGGTTATCTGAGGTTTTGATGCTTCTATGAGTATGTATGAGCCATAATCTGCCAGTGTGTGCAGTGAATTATGAAGAATGTTTGGTATGCTATTTTGTTTGTGTAACTGTATTGTTTATGAGAAGATGGTATGCTATTGAGAACACTAAATAAAAGTATCATTCATAAAATCTAGTGAGTGTCTTGAAATTTTTCAGGTATGGATTCATCAAATCAGGACAAAGAAATACAGTTACAGATGAAGAAAAGAAAAAAAAATCAGGAAAACATGGATACTCTCCAATTTGTTGCTTCAACTGGAATAAGAGAAAGTACGGACAAAAAGACCCCTAAAAATATTGGAGGGCAACCTGATTAGTGTTGCAGTTGGATGCAGATTACTGATAACCTTACATGAAGCCTGAAATCGATGCAAATATCTGAGTTTGATAAAAGTTTAACGCCAAAGCTTGCCCAGTTCCGAGCGTTTATTACCATAACAAGCGATAAATTGGAATCTTACAGTTTATTCATGACTGAATCCTCATTAAAGCGTTTCATAGCTAAATACATTGTTTGTGTTTCTCTTATTCATGGCTTGAAGCCTGGAAGTAGGTAGCTGAAGTATTGAGAAGAAAAATCTCAAGCAACAAAATTTACAGAGCCACTACTCTGAGCTAAATATACATCTGAACACCCTAAATCAGAAGCTGAATTCACCCTGTTGCCGTTTGTTTAGAACAATTGTAGGTATAAACGCATAAAGGTCTAACGGAACATCTCCAACTCAATTTTTTACCTTCAAAAAAAAAAAGAAAAAAAAAAGAAAAAGAAAGAAGATCTCTCAGGGTCAGCACATAGGCAAATATTAAACATTATATTGCTCTTTGGTATCTAGATCCCGCCTTTCTATTAATCTTCCTGTCATACACCCATTCAAACTAGCGAGGACCGTTTGAGCTTCCCCTGATCATCGTATTGCTCTTCATAAAGCTATTGAGGGATTGCACGAACGATATGCAGCTAGAGTATATCTACATGCATTACATAATAGAACTCTAAAATGTTTAGCTTACTGGATGCCTCCCCCCCCCGGGCCCGGTACTTTCTCCCTACACTCCTAGGTCGTGGATTGGAGCTAAAGGCCCTCAAATTTATCCTAAGACACATGATTTGATAAAGTAACAATTAAAGTAGTGGGCATCATATGTAAAAGCTTTTTGCTCTTCTCAGCACCACGAAGACATGAACCACTCACTCTTTCTCACTTTGTGAAGTGGCTGAGCCCGAAGGCATCAGATAATAAAGATGCGTGGAAATAGTGAAGAATGGTTGGGGTCTGCGGAATCTAGTCTGGACCATACAGCCTGGAGTTTGCAATGTATTTATCATTTTATGGGAACTGAAAGGTGCAGTGTGTGCTAGAACATATACATCTAAGCCACATCATAACCGTGAACAATATAGAAATGTTCGAGATAGTTTCATCTAGACTATTGAGTCCTACCAAAGGTCATATGGAATCCAAGCTTCGGAATCCATGTTCAAAAATTTTATAAGAATTTGACATAATATTCAGCCACAAGAACAGGTTTAAGTAGAAGGCCGGTAGATAGTAATCAGAATTCGAAATACACAGAAAAGATCCTATTTAGAAAGAATTCATAAATAGCATCCAGAAGAGCATAGACGGAAAAAGAAGTTACTTCCTCATTTCTGCAGAGGAAGAATCATCAGTCATTCTTCCGAACATCCAAAAGGACCAAACAAAAATGAAACACTGGTAGATAATCAATTACATATACGAGAAGAAAAGAGCAAACATGTGCCAGTAAAGAATGTTCTCTGATGGAAAGATAAAAGCCACAGAAAAAGTCTACAGAACGTGAAGTAGAACAAGCAAAGCTGATGGTAGGAGAGAGGGGGTGGAGGAGCATAAGCATCTCAATGAAAACCAAAAAGAAATAGCTAAAGCACTTGTTTGAATCCTTTTCATCAGAATTTCAAATAAAAATGTGGTCCTACAATTTCCCAGTGTTATGAACCATTGCCATTCCTTCTGGATCATTCTCAGAATATCCCAATCTTTCACAATTATAATTGTTATATACTACGAAGTTCTTTACTCACACTTTCTTTATGTTTGTGTTTAGTAGCATTGCAAACATATTCTTAACAACTGAGTTAAAATCCTAAGGATTATAATGAATAGAATAGTCCTTCAACAATGTCTCACATATATTGCCATCATCCACAACTGAGATAGCTACATTCACTTCAACAATAAATTAAATATTTACGCTGAACAATAAACATATGGATTTCCTGATAAGCCATAAAATAAAAGGGAAAAATCTCTTTTAACCCAAAGTTTTACATAAACTTATTTAGAAACTCACTCGCTTTTCCAAACACCAATAGACCCATTGTATTTCATCCCACGTATTTTAAAACCCAACATGTATAATACACCCATTTTTTGTATTGTATTTACCCAATAAATTAAAAATTCCTAAACTACTCTTCATCCCCAAATATAACTCATCTCCCCCTCTCTCTCTCTCTTCCGTTTCACTTTCTCAAAGAGATTAGTAGAGATTAGGGTTCCGGCGAGGAGATCTCTGGTTAAGGATCATCGGCGGCGAAGGGAGTTAGGATCGATGGCGAGCGACGACAGGCGGTGACTGCACAGATCTGAAAGCGGAGGACATTTTGGGGGAACTTTGGTGGGTGTTGAAGAGGTAGAGCACATCAAATTCTTAGCAAATCAAGCGGGTAACACATGAATCTTGAGCTAGGATTTTGGAGCTCTCATAATCCCTTCCTAATTTGGTCAAAATTTAAGGTAATTTATCGATCTCTCATTCTATTCTCCTATCTACTCATCGACATCCAGCAGTTTATTGCAGTTATTTCTGATTTATATCATATTCATGATTAGGGTTTTTGTGATCTCGAATGTGTGGGAAATGTCGATTTAGGTTTTTTGAAAGGGTTTTAGGCTCGCGATTGATCATCTGTTATTCTTCCATTAGTTTCTAAGATCTCATTTTTCTTTAAGACGACGAGAAATGGGGATTTAGGGGTTTTAGGAACCTGCCGCTCGGATATTCATAATTATATTATATTTTTAAAAATATTCGTCAATAGGTTGTCAGAGATGTCAAGCAGAAGTAAATCGAGGGGTTCTTCCCAATCGAAGAATAAGGCTACTAAGTAAGTAAATTTTAAATTATCTGAAATTATTGTTATCTCATGAACTTTAATAATTTCTTATGTTTTTACTTGTAAGTAATGAAATTGAATCTGAAGATTTGGATCTCTAGATACGTCTATAAGTTTTAGATCAGTAAAAAGATTAGTTTCTAAACATATCTTCCTAGTAATAAATAATTGGGATGAAGAGTTAATGCTTTTGCCAAAATAGCCAGAACAAGAGTCATGTACTCAAAGAAGAACAATATGCATTTACATTCTTAAGTCCACAATGTAATATAGATGTCATAGTTAATGCTCAGTTCTAAACATTAAGATCACATTATGTCACCTTGCTTTATCACTTTGCTTTACAATCTTTTAAATTTTATATTTATAAGGGCCATTTGTTTTGATTGATATATTTTTTGTAGGAAAAATATTGCAGAGTTAATATTGCCTTCAAATATTGGGGTATTTCGTGATTTGGTAAATAATCGTTTGAGGCATTTGCTAAATGATAATCATTATGAAGCCCTCTGTCAATCCTCTTTTTTCCACTTCATTAATCTACCTGCTATACTTAATTAACAAGTTGCAGCCGATTGCTTGCTTCATGCATTTAATTCAGAGCATAGCTCATTCGGGATAGGGTGAAAAGATATTGTGTTTAGTGTTCTTGATGTACATGAAATAACTGGATTGCCGAAGACTGGAAATAGGGTTGTAATAGATGATCCAGCGCCTAATACTATATATACTGAGTATGTGTAATGTAAAAAGACCCAAACAGAGAAGGAGAAGGAGGAAAAGGCTGGTAAGAGAAATAAGAGGAAAGTCAAGAAGAAGGATGAAAATAAAGATAAGAAAATGTGGGTCACACGCAAAAGGATGACTAATTTGATTGTGGAGTTGGCAGACTCCAATCATATAGCATGTGTGAAATTACTTGTGGCTTTTAATATTGGATTTGTATTATGTCCTCAGCCTACTAACTCATGTCCATTATGTGTATTTAGATATGCGGACAATTTACTTGCTCTTCGTGCTTATAATTGGGCCGGTGCTGTGTATGATCTACTACATAAGGAGATGACGAATGCAAAGTTGTCCATTTCAAAGAGAGCCGTAGGAGAGGGCACAAGCCGGATTCATGAGCGGGTTTGCATCAGTATTGATGATGAGTTTCAATAAAATTATATAATTTTTTAACATATTGATAGTTGTGACTAAATTTGTTTTTTTTTTCAGGTTTGGTTTTATGAACTAGTGGGGGAGCTCAAGTGTGAAATAAAAGAGGAAACCTTACGACCCATTTTTATTGAGAGGAATTCTCGATCTTTCTGGCAAAAAGCGATGATGAGGTTAATTGAAAAACCAAAGTGTATTAGGAATTTCACTAGTCAAACCACTATATCATCTATTCCTAGTGCATCACGTCATCAACTGGTATATACACTTCATTTTTCTATTGTTGTCTTGTTACTATCAATTTATTATATCTTTCTTGAATGCTAACCTATTCATTGTGTTGTATTTGTAGGCAATGACATTACTTCAAGTATGTGAATTTCTTATAAAAATTAGAGAGGAGTATGATGAGCTCATTGAGTTAGAGAAAATTTTGAGTAGTGGTGGTAATTGCGGCAATGAATCCGAAGATGGAAGTGAAAAGGAAGATAAAAGTGAAGAGCAAGATGGAGAGGACGATTAGGATGGTGATGATACAAATGATGGGGAGGATGATAATGACGATGATACAAATATCGGGGGGTAATGACGTTGAGGATGATGAGGGTAATATAATGACCAAGGAGTACAAAGTCATGAAGAGAATACTAAAGATAAAGAAAGGAGTGGGAAAAATAGTTGTGGATCTAAATCCAAGAGGAAGGAAAAACAAGGTGAGATGATTGCGGAATAGCTAGTTGAAGATGATGACTTCTTAGCTATATCTTTTTCAAGGACATCATCAAGGGACATCCGAGATAGGACCAATCAATTAAACGAGTCGTTAGAGATAGGAAACATGTACCCGCACGTGCGAGACGTTCACCTTATACACTGTTGCGAGGTCGTAATGAGAAGAAGAAGGACATAATTATTAGATCTTAGATGCTCTAAGCGGAATTGCAGGAAACGTTTTTCCTAACATCTAAACGAATGATCTATTGCATAAATCAATTGGATTAAGAATTAGGAAAAACGATTACCTCTTGATGCGTGTTCAAAGCCTTCTCTAATAGAGAGATTGAGAGTCTCACTTGAAAACTCCTCTAGTTGATCCACCCGAGCAAAGATCTGGATCCTTAGAAATCAACTGCTAGGTTGAAGATGAAAGGTTTTTGGGAGAGAAAGTAGTAACACTTTCACGTATATAGAGAAAGTGGAATAGGATTCGAGTTTCTAAAAGAAAAACAACTCCTATTTATAATCCACTAATTAAAGTTATATTTAATTCTATAATTAAATATTATCTTTTATAACATTTACAAATAAATTTATCCTTTATTTAACAATAACTCCTTATTATTAATAAATTCTATTTCGAGTTATATCTTATATAACTTTATATTATATACTTTATATAATAATTCTCCCAATATATCCAGTCCATAAACTCTTAGGGTGTGACCTCGTAGGACCCAATTATAATAGCAATGAACTTTATAACATAAAGTCCATAAATCAGGACCCAATTATAATAGCAATGAACTTTATAACATAAAGTCCATAAATCATAGTTGGCTTCTAGCAAAGAACTATGACTACCTAAAATAACCGGATTGTAAATCTCCATTAAATGTCTCATTTCATAATTAGTAATTGCACATTCGATTAAATGACACAATTCCTTCAATCTCCCACTTGTCCTTGAAACAAGTGTGCAATGTTAAAATTCCTTTGTCACTTAATGTCTTATTTGACTATATGATGAAACTCATCTTTATCGCCAAATATGTTTCTTGAACTCTTGAGATCGAACTGTCAGTACAAATGATTACTAATAATCCATCTGAGCATGGCCATGCGTTTTTCACAGTTCTCACTCTTCAAGTGGCCGAGACACCGTTCCTTTCCAAATGTATCATGGTATACATGGAATAGGAGGACATATTCAATCTTGTAAGACTATATCTCCCACTCAACTTTTGGCAATCCCAATCACTACTTTTATAACTGCCTGTTACGGTCAGCGTTTAGCAGCGTCAAAGACATACCAGCAGTCAAATGATGACTATATCATACTCATGTCTAAGGAACTCACTAATCATGAATAATCCTAGAACTCTGCAGAAAGAACTCGGAGAGTTCTATGATAGGTCTGTCCGATATGTATCACCATACATACCTATGTAATCGATTAGACATCTCCATGTCCCTATAACACATGAAACCCGGTGTTATCAATCAATCTCACAATATGGTCTTGAATTAAGTCATTTGTATCCTAGTTAATGACTCAGACCATGAACAACTAATAATTTTATAATATCAGTTCACTTAATGGGGTTTCATTTACCAAAACAGTTTTGATGAGCCCATTTGATAATTATTAAATTATTCGGATACTTTATCTAATCCCAAGCAGTGATTAAATAATAATATGATACTCATATATATAAATCAAGCATAAATGTCTGTAATAACGATAAACAAGTTTTATCATAAAATGAAATTATTTCAAAATAATTCTCCAATGTGTCTGAGCCCTTTGGCCCGAGTGTGACTATCATGCTTGGGCCTAGGCAAGGGCTTGGTCAAAGGATCTGCAATGTTGTCGTCAGTGTGCACTTTGCACATCCTCACATCTCCTCTATCAACATAGTGTCTGATCAAGTGGTACTTTCGTTGGACGTGTCTAGATCTGGAGCTAGAGCTAGGTTCCTTGGCTTGAGCAATGGCGCCATTGTTGTCACAATAGACGTCAATTGTTTTAGAAGTGCTAGGAACAACACTGAGCTCAGCTATGAACTGTCTAATCCAGACCGCCTCCTTAGCTGCTTCACTAGCAGCAATGTACTCTGCTTCCATTGTAGAATCTGCTATTGTCCCTTTCTTTGAGCTCTTCCAACTGACGGCACCTCCATTCAGAATGAAAACATATCCAGACTGAGATTCAAAATCATCTTTATCTGTTTGGAAACTCGCATCAGTGTAGCCCTTGACGATCAGCTCGTCATCACCTCCATACACCAATTCATCATCCTTAGTTCTTCTCAAGTACTTTAGAATGTTCTTGGCTGCACACCAATGTGCCTCTCCAGGGTTTGATTGGTATCTGCTGCACACACTCAAAGCGTGCGCAACATCTGGGCGAGTACAAGTCATAGCATACATGATGGATCCTATGGCTGGGGAATAGGGAATCCTACTCATTTTCTCAGTTTCACCAGGTGTTTTAGGACACTGGCTTTTACTGAGACGTAAGTCATGTTGCATAGGAAGGAATCCTTTCTTAGAATTCACCATATTAAATCTAGCAAGGACCTTATCTATAAAAGTTCCTTGACTTAGACCAATAAGCCTCTTAGACCTATCTCTATAGATCTTAATGCCTAATATGTACTCTGCCTCTCCTAGATCCTTCATTGAGAAATACTTCTTAAGCCATTCCTTGATTGTCTCCAGCATAGGAATATCATTTCATGAGTAATATGTCATCCACATATAGAACCAGGAAGGCCACTTTGCTCCCACTAAACTTCTTGTAAACACATGGCTCTTCTTCGCATCTGATGAAATCAAACTTTTTGACCACTTCATCAAAACGAAGATTCCAACTCCTGGATGCTTGCTTAAGTCCATAGATAGACTTCTTAAGCTTGCATACTTTCCTAGGATTCTCTGGATCCTCAAAACCTTCTGGTTGCATCATGTATACATTTTCTTCTAAATATCCATTTAGAAAAGCGGTCTTGACATCCATTTGCCATATCTCATAATCATAATAAGCGGCAATTGCTAGGATTATCCTAATGGACCTGATCATAACAACCGGTGAGAACGTTTCATCATAGTCAATACCATGAACTTGTCTAAATCCTTTGGCAACTAATCTTGCCTTGTAGACAGAAACATTTCCATCCTTGTCTGTCTTGATCTTGAAGACCCATTTGCATCCAATGGGTTTTACCCCATCAGGCAAATCTATCAAGTCCCATACTTGATTCTCAGACATGGAGTCCATTTCGGATTTCATGGCTTCAAGCCATTTTTCGGAGTCGGGGTTCGCCATTGCTTGTTTATAGGTAGCAGGCTCATCATTCTCTAAAAGTAGAACGTCAATGCTAGCATTCAAGACGAAATCCTCATATCGTCTAGGTTGCCGCCTTGGCCTGTTTGATCTCCAAAGTGGTCCAACAGCTGGAGAGACTTTAGCAGGAGGATTGACCACATCAGTATGTGGGACCTCGGGTGCTTCATCTACCTGAGGAATTGCATCTTGAATATGGGTGGTTTCCCTTTGAGAAGGTACGCCTCCAAAATCAAGTTCCTCTGTGACATCTTCTATGTCCTCATGCTGTAGGGTTTGTTGCTCAGGTTGAATCTCATCAAGCTGAATATTTCTCCCACTTGACTTCTTGGAAAAGAAATCCTTTTCCAAAAAGACACTATCCCGAGCAACAAACACTTTGTTCTCAATAGGATTGTAGAAATAATAACCCCTCGTTTCCTTGGGGTAACCTATAAAGAAGCATTTGTCTAATTTGGGTGCGAGCTTATCAGATAGTAAACGCTTTACATAAGCCTCGCATCCCCAGACCTTTAGAAATGATAAGCTGGGAGGCTTCCCAAACTATATCTCATGTGGTGTCTTGTCAACTGATCGGGACGGGGTCCTGTTTAGTGTGAACGCAACAGTAGTGAGGGCATAACCCCAAAAGGATGTAGGAAGATCAGCAAAACTCATCATTGAGCGGACCATGTCTAACAATGTCATGTTTCTCCTCTCAGATACACCATTCAGTTGTGGTGTACCTGGTGGAGTCAGTTGTGTTAGAATACCACAACTCCTCAAATGATGGTCGAATTCTTGGCTCAGATATTCACCCCCTCGATCTAATCCTAGTGCCTTTATCTTCTTGCCTGCTTGTGTCTCAACTTCATGCTAAAATTCTTTGAACTTTTCAAAAGACTCAGATTTATGTTTCATTAGGTAGATATACCCGTATCTACTAAAATCATCAGTAAATGTAATGAAGTATCGATAACCTCTCCTAGCTTCTGTGCTCATAGGTCCACACACATCGGTATGTATGAGAACTAAGAGCTCAGTAGTCCTTTCACTTGTACCTTTGAAAGGTGACCTTGTCATCTTACCCATTAGACATGATTCACATGTTTCAAATGATTCTAAATCAAATGACTTTAGGCTACCAATTGTTTGGAGTTCCTTCATGCGTTTAATGCTAATATGGCCTAGGCGACAATGCCATAGATTGGCTTCACTTATGTCATTCGACTTTTGCCGTTTTGTATCAACGACAATGCCATAGATTGGCTTCACTTATGTCATTCGACTTTTGCCGTTTTGTATCAACGTTATAAACTTCGGATTTGAGATCCAATATGTATAGTCCACTACTATTCATATGGGCTTGAGCATAAAAGATGTCATTCTTAAAAATAGAAAAACAATCCTTAATGACAAAATTATAACCCTCAAGGTTCAAAACTGAAATTGAAATCAAATTCTTAGTAATAGAAGGAACAAAATAACAATTATAAAGTTCTAAAACCAAGCCAGAAGGTAGCGGTAGACTATAATCTTCAATGGCAAGTGCAGCAACTCTTGCTCTATTTCCAACGCGAAGATCTGTGTCACCCTTCTGCAACCGTCTCCTATTTCGTAGTCCCTGAAGCAGAGGCACCCCTCTTCTTATCTTCTAGATATTTGGGGTAGTTTCTCTTCTAGTGCCCCTTAGCCTTGCAGTAGAAGCAGTCATGCTCAGCAGCCACCTTTATTTTAGGTTTGTTTCCCTTAGGTGGAACAACTGTCTTGCCCTTCCCTTGGAACTGTTGCTTCTTCTGTGGTCCTTTCTTAAACCCTTTCCCTTTGTTGACCATAAGAACATCCTTCCTAGGTTCAACTAAGACATTTTGCTCAGCAGTTTTGAGCATAGCATGCAACTCATTGAGGGTCTTACCCATGGCTCCCATGTGATACATCTGCCTAAAATTGGCAAATCCATCATGTAAGGAATATAGGATCATATCCGTAGCCATCTCAACATTGTAAGGGTTCCCAAGTCGATCCATCCTGTCAAACAGGCCTATCATGTGGAAAACATGTGGCCCCACTGGTTTCCCCTTTTCGAGCTTGCTTTGCAATATGGACTTAAGGGTCTCATACCTCTCAATCCTGGCCTGCTCCTTAAAGAGATCTCTAAGATTTCTCATAATTGTATAGGCATCCTGATCCTCAAACCTCCGTTGAAGACCAGGTTCCATGGCAGCCAGCATGAGGCAAGTAACATTCCTTGACCTCTCGCATATTGTTTTGTGACGTGCCTTATCCTCATCAGATGAGGTGACAATCAGCTCTGGGATGGGTGTTTCTAGGATATCATCTTGGTCCTCAGACCTGAGAATAATTCTCAGATTTCGTTCCCAATCAAGAAAATTGGTGTCGTTCAACTTGTTTTTCTCAACAATTGAGCGGAGCGTGAATTTGAGGTGTTCAGTAGACATAGTAACTACAAAACAGAAATTGAAATATGCAGATAAATTATGCTTGAAATGCAAAAACTTTATTTTAGACATGTTCTAAATAACAAGTTATTGCATATTCTACTCAATATAATATTGTCCCTTGTGAGTAAAATAATTCCAAGATCCTATCTTAGATGAAACTTGAGCGTACTAAGGCACTTCCCCAAATCTCATGTAATCAAGGTAAGTAAATGCTTTACTAATTATAACACTTTATAATTCTTGGTTGATGGCCACATCATATGTTAACACATCCTTATGCCTCAAGATCCAAAACTAAGTCTTTTGGCCTCTTGTTGAGTATAACCATATCAAGGCAGCATGCCCCTATTAGACATACCCGCACTATCCCAAGGTCAAGGAAGGACACCTCGCTAGGGCGAAAACTATCCAACGAATTCCAAGGGCCTCATGGTTATGACATGGAAAGGCATAATCTCAATATTCTTTTAAGGGACTTTTAGCATGTAATGGTTGTCTATATATAAGCGAACTAAATAATATAAATAAACAAGCATTCATGCAAGGCAAGAGATAATAAAACATTCACATAATGCAATAATAAAAATTTGGATCCTAGTATGGCCCCTAAAGAGATCTAATCTTCGATAGTCTTGACTTTCTGGATCACCATCCTTTAGTCATCATAGGATCTTCTTCTTCTTGTGTTACATAAATTTGAATAAACTCTCTTGCATAAATTTAAATTACAAAAATACATAATGATACGCAGATCGTGTACAAGAAAAACATAACGATGCGCAGATCGTATTTATCTATCCTAATTTGGGCCATACTAATCACCATATGTAATAATATCATAATATTAAACATACATGCAATAATCATATATGAAATGTTATTCAAGTAAGACAAGCAATTTATCCAAATAAAAAGCATAAAAAAATTAATCATATTTACTATTTAAAATTAGAAACGATTTCTCATTATTTTAATTCAATAAGACTGTGAATGGAATTAATATCTAATATTAATTAGTAATTTGCCAAGAAATAGAATCAAATATTCTTAGATATTATTTAATTATGTTAATTCAAAATTAACCAAATAAGATATCTACAGATCTTATAGAACAATTAAATCTTTATTTATCAAATAAAATATCAAATATTTTATAAAATAAATCGTATTTATTATGCATTAATCCAAACATCAGATCTATTCTTATTGAATCTAAATAATCATGAACATGCATCAAATTATAAGATTAAAATTTGATCCAATAAATTTATGCAAGAGGGCTCTGATATCACTGTTAGATCTTAGATGCTCTAAGCGGAATTGCAGGAAACGTTTTTCCTAACATCTAAACGAAGGATCTATTGCAAGCGGAATTGCAGGAAACGTTTTTCCTAACATCTAAACGAAGGATCTATTGCATAAATCAATTGGATTAAGAATTAGGAAAAACGATTACCTCTTGACGAAGGATCTATTGCATAAATCAATTGGATTAAGAATTAGGAAAAACGATTACCTCTTGATGCGTGTTTAAAGCCTTCTCTAATGGAGAGATTGAGAGTCTCACTTGAAAACTCCTCTAGTTGATTCACCCGAGCAAAGATCTGGATCCTTAGAAATCAACTGCTAGGTTGAAGATGAAAGGTTTTTGGGAGAGAAAGTAGTAACACTTTCACGTATATAGAGAAAGTGGAATAGGATTCACGTTTCTAAAAGAAAAACCACTCCTATTTATAATACACTAATTAAAGTTATATTTAATTCTATAATTAAATATTATCTTTTATAACATTTACAAATAAATTTATCCTTTATTTAACAATAACTCCTTATTATTAATAAACTCTATTTCGAAGTTATATCTTATATAACTTTATATTATATACTTTATATAATAATTCTCCCAATATATCCAGTCCATAAACTCTTAGGGTGTGATCTCGTAGGACCCAATTATAATAACAATGAACTTTATAACATAAAGTCCATAAATCATAGTTGGCTTCTAGCAAAGCACTATGACTACCTAAAATAACCGGATTGTAAATCTCCATTAAATGTCCCATTTCATAATTAGTAATTGCACATTCGATTAAAGGACACAATTCCTTCAATAATTAATGTTTCTCAATTGCAAACGTCGAACATGAGTATGGGTTGTGATGAAAATAATGAAGTGATTAATTTTTCCCAATTGCAAACACCGGAGAAGAGAAAGAATGTCAATAGCGAGACTGATTTTATCCCTAATTAGAATTGTGGTTACCCGGCGAAGGAAAAGTTAAATGAAAGTGAGAGTAAAGTCCTTGATGAATTTGCAAGAAGAGAATGAACATGTATAATTTATCCCACACATGTGATTTTTCTTTATACATTTCATTTTATGTTTTTCTTCCTTTCATATTACATTTATTTAACTTGTATATGTTTCATTTGTCATAGAGATGAATTTCTTTGGCAATATGTTACTTGATTAGGTATATATCATCTTCTTATTGGAAGCGCGATTTCTGATAGTGTATGTTCCCAATCTTTAATAGTTTTGTGCATATTTCTATATTTTAGTTGTGATCATTCTATTATACATAATTTTCAGTTAGTCGATGGTATGATAGAGAGATTTAAGATGAAGATTGAAACATAAGCATGTTAAAAATACATACACATCACAGATTCATTCTTTGCTGTGAGTATTAGGAAAATTTACTATCATTTAAATTTTTTTGTTAAATATTATGTTCATATTTTAACAGCGAGCGTTACTACAAGATAATCACAGTCATTGGGCAAGACTACTCAAGGGTCGATAGCTTTCACATGCACGCTTTGAAGAATGTGAGAAGATTATTTTTCCTATTCTTAGCAGTAGTCATTGGCATTTGTTGGAATTGATTAAGTCTAAGAAAAAAATTTATCACTATTCATCACTCACATTCATTAAATATCTTAATGATGCCGAGATGTTCATGAACAATTTCTTAGCTTGCATAAAGGATGAATGAAAAATAAAAAATGTGGATGAGTATAGTATAGAAACCTGACAGGTTCCTCAACAGGATGGGTATGACTATAACTTAAAATGTAATACTATAGTTGTTTTTTTCTAAAATATTATTATTTTATCATGTAATCATTGATTGTGGCATTTGTTTGTGCAGGACCTTAGGTTGTGGCATTTTCATGACGGGATACATATATTCCATCATTAACGGCACACCTCCATTCATTCATCAGAACGATTGTGAACTTCTAAAAGCAAAGATCGCTATTACATTTATCTCGGAGGAATCAGATTTACTAGAATATGCTTTTACTCTGAAAGTAGACTCTGAATAAAAGCATGTTCTAGTAAATCTGATTCCTCCGAGATAAATGCAATAGCAACCTTTGCTCTTAGAAGTTCACAATCGTTCTGATGAATGAATGGAGGTGTGTCGTTGATAATGAAATATATGTATCCCGTCATGAAAATACCACAATCTAAGCTCCTGTACAAACAAATGCCTTAATCAATGATTACATGATAAATAATAATATTTTAGGAAAAACAACCACTATAGTACATTTTAAATTATAGTCATACTCATCCTGTTGAGGAACCTGTTAGGTTTCTATACTATACTCATCCACATTTTCTATTTTCCATTCATCCTTTATGCAAGCTAAGAAATTGTTCATGAACATCTTAGCATCATTAAGATATTTAATGTATGTGAGTGATGAATAGTGATAAAAAGAAATTGTTCATGAACATCTTAGCATCATTAAGATATTTAATGTATGTGAGTGATGAATAGTGATAAAAAATTTCTCAGATTTAATCAATTCTAACAAATACCAATGACTACTGCTAAAAATAGGAAAAATAATCTTCTTGTATTTTTCAAAGCGTGCATGTGGAAGCTGTCGACCCTTGAGTTGTCTTGCCCAATGACCAGGATTATCTTGTAGTAACGCTCTTTGTTAAAACATGACCATAATATTTAACAAAAAATAATTTAAATGATAGTAAATTTTCCTAATACTCAAAGCATAGAATGATCCTGTGATGTGTACGTGATTTTGACATACTTCTGTTTCAATCTTCATCTTAAATCTCTCTATCATACCATCGACTAACTGAAAATTATGCATAATAGAATGATCACAACTAAAATATGCAAATATGCACAAAACTTTTAAAGATTGAGAACTTACACTATCAGAAATTACGCTTCCAATAAGAAGATGATATTACATCTAATCGAGTAACAGATTGCCAAACAAATTCATCTCTATGACAAATAAAACATACACAAGTTAAATAAATGTAATATGCAAGGAAGAAAAACATAAAACGAAATGTATAAAGGAAAACCACACGTGTGGGATAAATTATAAATGTTCATTCTCTTCTTGCAAATTCATCAAGGACTTTACTCTCACTTTCATTTAACTTTTCCTTCGTCGGGTAACCACAATTCTTAGGGATAAAATTAGTCTTGCTATTGACATTCTTTCTCTTCTCCGGTGTTTGCAATTAGGAAACATTAATCACTTCATTCTTTTCATCACAACCCATACTCATGTTTGACGTTTGCAATTGAGAAACATTAATTATGTCATTCTTCTCATTACGACCTTGCAACTACGTATAAGGTGAACATCTCGCACGTGCGGGGTAAATGTTTCTTATCTCTAACGACCCATTTAATTGATGGGGTCCTATCTTTGATGCCCCTTGATGATGTCCTTGAAAAAGATATAGCAAAGAAGTCATTATCTTCAACTAGCTCTTCCGCAATCATCTCACCTTGTTTTTCCTTCCTCTTGGATTTAGATCCACAACTATATTTCCCACACTTTTCTTTATCTTTAGTATTCTCTTCCTAACTTTGTACTCCTTGTTCATTATATTACCCTCATCATCCTTAGCGTCATTCCCCCCGACATTTGTATCATCGCCATTATCATCCTCCCCATCATTTGTATCATCACCATCCTAATCGTCCTCTCCATCTTGCTCTTCACTTTCATCTTCCTCTTCACTTTCATCTTCGGATTCATTGCCGCAATTACCACCACTACTCAAATTTTTCTCTAACTCAATGAGCTCATCATACTCCTCTCTAATTTTTGCAAGCAATTCACGTACTTGAAGTAATGTCATTGCCTACAAATACAACACAATGGATGGGTTAGCATTCGAGAAAGATATAATAAATTGATAGTAACAAGACAACAATAGAAAAATAAAGTGTATATACCGGTTGATGACGTGATGCACCAGGAATGGATGATATAGTGGTTTGACTAGTGAAATTCCTAATACACTTTGGTTTTTCAATTAACCTCATCATCGCTTTTCGCCAGAAAGATCGAGAATTCCACTCAATAAAAATAGGTCGTAAGGTTTCCTCTTTTATTTCACACTTGAGCTCCCCCACTAGTTTATAAAACCAAACCTAAAAAAACAAATTTAGTTACAACCATCAATATGTAAAAAATTATGTAATTTTATTGAAACTCATCATCAATACTAATGCAAACCCGCCCATGTATCCGGCTCGTGCCCTCTCCTGCGGCTCCTCTTTGAAATGGACAACTTTGCCTTCGTCATCTCCTTATGTAATAGATCATACACAGCACCAGCCCAATTATAAGCACAAAGAGCAACTAAATTGTCCGCATATCTAAATGCACATAATGGACATGAGTTAGCGGGCTGAGGGCATAATACAAATCCAACAATAAAAGCCACAAGTAATTTCACACATGCTATATGGTTGGAGTCTGCCAACTCCACAATCAAATTAGCCATCCTTTTGCGTGTGCCCCACACTTTCTTATCTTTATTTTCATCCTTCTTCTCAACTTTCCTCTTCTTTCTCTTACCGGCCTTCTCCTCCTCCTTCTTTGTTTGGGTCTTTTTACAATACACATGCTTAGTATATATAGTATTAGGCGCCCGATCATCCATTACAACCCTATTTCCAGTCTTCGGTAATCCAGTTATTTCATGCACATCAAGAACACTAAACACAATATCTTTTCCCCATATCCTGAATGAGCTATGCTCTGGATTAAATGCATGAAGCAAGCAATCGACTGCAACTTGTTCATTAAGTATAGCATGTAGATCAATGAAGTGGAAAAAAGAGGTTTGACAGAGGGCTTCATAATGATTATCATTTAGCAAAGGCCTCAAACGATTATTCACCAAATCACGAAATACCCCAATATTTGAAGGCAATCTTAACTCTGCAATATTTTTCCTACAAAAAAATTTTCAATCAAAACAAATGGCCCTTATAAATGTAAAATTTAAAAGATCGTAAAGCAAAGTAATAAAGCAAGGTGACATGATGTGATCTTAATGTTTAGAACTGAGCATTAACTATGGCATATATATTACATTGTGGACTTAAGAATGTAAATGCATATTGTTCCTCTTTGAGTACATGACTCTTGTTCTGGCTATTTTGGCAAAAGCATTAACTCTTCATCCCAATTATTTATTACTGGGAAGATATGTTTAGAAACTAATCTTTTTATCGATCTAAAACTTACAAACGTATCTAGGGATCCAAATCTTCAGATTCAATTTCATTACTTACAAGTAAAAACATAAGAAATTATTAAAATTCATGAGATAACAATAATTTCAGATAATTTAAAATTTACTTACTTAGTAGCCTTATTCTTCGATTGGGAAGAACCCCTCTATTTACTTCTGCTTGACATCTCTGACAACCTATTGACAAATATTTTTAAAAATACAATATAATTATGAATATCCCAGCGGCAGGTTCCTAAAACCCCTAAATCCCCATTTCTCGTCGTCTTAAAGAAAAATGAGATCTTAGAATATAATGGAAGAATAACAGATCATCATGATCAATCGCGAACCTAAAACCCCTTAGAAAGACCTAAATCGACATTTCCCACATATTCGAGATCACAAAAACCCTAATCGTGAATCTGATATAAATCAGAAATAACTGCAATAAACTGCTGGATGTCGACGAGTAGATAGAAGAATAGAATGAGATATCGATAAATTACTAGAAATTTTGACCAAATTAGAAGGGATTATGAGAGCTCCAAAATTCTAGCTCAAGATTCGTGTGTTACCCGCTTGATTTGCTAAGAATTTGATGTGCTCTACCTCTTCAAAGCCCACCAAAATTCCCCCAAATGTCCTCCGCTTTCAGATCCGTACAGCCGTCGCCCGTCGTCGCTCATCGTCAATCCCAACTCCCTTCACCGTCGGTGATCCTTAACCAGAGATCTCCTCGCCGGAACCCTAATCTCTACTGATCTCTTTGAGAAAGTGAAACGGAAGAGAGAGAGAGAGGGGGAGATGAGTTATATTTGGGGATGAAGAGTAGTTTAGGAATTTTTAATTTATTGGGTAAATACAATACAAAAAATGGGTGTATTATACATGTTGGGTTTTAAAATACGTGGGATGAAATACAATGGGTCTATTGGTGTTTGGAAAAGCGAGTGAGTTTCTAAATAAGTTTATGTAAAACTTTGGGTTAAAAGAGATTTTTCCCTTTTATTTTATGGCTTATCAGGAAATCCATATGTTTATTGTTCAGCGTAAATATTTAATTTATTGTTGAAGTGAATGTAGCTATCTCAGTTGTGGATGATGGCAATATATGTGAGACATTGTTGAAGGACTATTCTATTCATTATAATCCTTAGGATTTTAACTCAGTTGTTAAGAGGAAAAAAGAGGTTTGACAGAGGGCTTCATAATGATTATCATTTAGCAAAGGCCTCAAACGATTATTCACCAAATCACGAAATACCCCAATATTTGAAGGCAATCTTAACTCTGCAATATTTTTCCTACAAAAAAATTTTCAATCAAAACAAATGGCCCTTATAAATGTAAAATTTAAAAGATCGTAAAGCAAAGTAATAAAGCAAGGTGACATGATGTGATCTTAATGTTTAGAACTGAGCATTAACTATGGCATATATATTACATTGTGGACTTAAGAATGTAAATGCATATTGTTCCTCTTTGAGTACATGACTCTTGTTCTGGCTATTTTGGCAAAAGCATTAACTCTTCATCCCAATTATTTATTACTGGGAAGATATGTTTAGAAACTAATCTTTTTATCGATCTAAAACTTACAAACGTATCTAGGGATCCAAATCTTCAGATTCAATTTCATTACTTACAAGTAAAAACATAAGAAATTATTAAAATTCATGAGATAACAATAATTTCAGATAAATTAAAATTTACTTACTTAGTAGCCTTATTCTTCGATTGGGAAGAACCCCTCTATTTACTTCTGCTTGACATCTCTGACAACCTATTGACAAATATTTTTAAAAATACAATATAATTATGAATATCCCAGCGGCAGGTTCCTAAAACCCCTAAATCCCCATTTCTCGTCGTCTTAAAGAAAAATGAGATCTTAGAATATAATGGAAGAATAACAGATCATCATGATCAATCGCGAACCTAAAACCCCTTAGAAAGACCTAAATCGACATTTCCCACATATTCGAGATCACAAAAACCCTAATCGTGAATCTGATATAAATCAGAAATAACTGCAATAAACTGCTGGATGTCGACGAGTAGATAGAAGAATAGAATGAGATATCGATAAATTACTAGAAATTTTGACCAAATTAGAAGGGATTATGAGAGCTCCAAAATTCTAGCTCAAGATTCGTGTGTTACCCGCTTGATTTGCTAAGAATTTGATGTGCTCTACCTCTTCAAAGCCCACCAAAATTCCCCCAAATGTCCTCCGCTTTCAGATCCGTACAGCCGTCGCCCGTCGTCGCTCATCGTCAATCCCAACTCCCTTCACCGTCGGTGATCCTTAACCAGAGATCTCCTCGCCGGAACCCTAATCTCTACTGATCTCTTTGAGAAAGTGAAACGGAAGAGAGAGAGAGAGAGAGAGAGAGAGAGAGAGAGAGAGAGGAGGGGAGATAGGTTATATTTGGAGATGAATGGTAGTTTAGGAATTTTTAATTTATTGGGTAAATACAGTGCAAAAAATAGGTGTATTATACATGTTGGGTTTTAAAATAAGTGGAATAAGATACAATTGGTCTATTGGTGTTTGGAAAAATGAGTGGGTTTCTAAATAAGTTCAGGTTAAAAGAGATTTTTCCCAAAAAAAATCCCTAGTCAATGGTAGAGGACAATTGTAGTAGGATCTCACATGTAATGTCATGAGTTCTAAAAGTGGATAACGACAGGTTCGATGCTAATGGAAAGGTAAAATCCATTAGACAAAGTGTTATTAATACTAGAATGCAAGTCTCCAACTAAAGCAAAAATTTGCAATGTGTAGGATCAGTTCCCACGTCCAAACTAAACAAATTTATGAGTCAAACATTTGTTCAGACACAATTAACTTAGTTGGACAAGAAATCATTTTAGTCCACTCTCCATCTGTGCAACATAAACAAAAAAGTCAAGGTAAAAAGCGCAGAAGTGATGTTACATAATTTCAGATAAATAGACTACCACGACCAGAAAATACATTAATATGCAATTGGTACAAATATCTTATTCATTAATATGTACTTAGCACAAAATTCCTAACAATTGACAGAACCAATAGGTGATGCTCAAATCACCAATACATCAAAAACCACCATACGTTAATGTGTAATTGGCAAGTCCTAGCAATTGACGGAAACAATAGGACAACACTAAAAATTGCCTCAAGAAATAGACATAACAAATTTAATCGAAAGCCATATCCTCTTATCCTTCTCTATAGAATATCAGATGCCACTATAAAGAACAGTATCATAGCTTACAGAATTGTCCTTATAGACTACAGCAATTTCTCTGCAATCTGTACTCCATTTGGTGCTGCTCTTTTGCATGTATGATCTCCACAGACCTATGTCCAACCTATAACAAAGTATTACTATTAAGCTTCTGTAAGGATAAAAAAGTGATTATATATTTCTACAAAAGGAGGTTGCCGGTTTTCTGATTCACAATAAACTTTATTTCCGAAATTAAAGGTAAGTTACATCAGAGAGCATCTCTTGTGTTTTGGGTCATTTTCACATAAATCTCCCTCTAATGTTTCTTGACATATGGCATCCATATCTTCAATCACACGAAAACTTCACCAGATACGAAATAACCCTTTTCTTGACCTAAACATTTTTCAGTGCATAATAATTTCATTTTGGTCGGGAAAAAAGGAGTAATGACTTCATGCGACCCTATTTGTCGACAGATTTGGAAACAAACATACGTGGAAGATATGGAAGTTGCATAAGAGAGCAAAGTTCAGTGAAATATATCCAAAAGCTAGGAAATATATTTTGTCATGCTGAAAAGCTTGAGAAATTTGTATTTAGACCCCTGGGATTCCCAGAAATTATTTTCTTTGTTTCTTTTAGACTCTTGGAATTAATGATTCACCCCTTTAATCACTTTGTTGGAATTGTTTGAACGTAACCGCATAAAACTTGCGAGAAATATCCAGAAATTATTTTCCCCTTATATTTTTGCCATTTATTTTTACCTGAAACTAATCATTTAGGCTATAATCCCTTTGTAGAATTTCTTTGCTTGAAAACTTATGTAGTTTACGTTAAAATTCTATAATAAGAAGGTAGTTAGTTTGTAATAAATAACATGGTCAAAGATTGTGGAGGTATAAAGGGGTTATGGAAACGAATTACTGATTTCAGTGACCTAAACTAAACGGAGAAAGGGTAGGAAGGGGAATTTTCCAAAAAAATCTGGGACGTAAACATTTTCCAGAACACCTTATAATGTTTCAGTCTCCATTGCTTTTAGACAGAAAAAGGAATATGTGAATTTTAAGCAGATATTCTTATCCTACATTCTCCTGTTTTCCATTAATAACCTCATTATCATTTTCAGCTTCATAGGTTGTCCATGTCAAAAGAATAGAATAAATTTTAAAAGATGGATGCCAACAAGATGCAAAATAAAAACTCTTTAACCAGAGGGGAATTCCTAAAATAATTGATTATAAGCTAGAGAGGGTCATGCAACAGAACTTTGATGGATAATTGGTGGGTAAAATAATCAACCTTCTTGGCCATGGAATTTAAGTTCATGCAACCAAGAAACGGGCACAAACTTTCCCCAAGCCAGGAAACTCAATATGAAGAGGTAAGATAATAAAGCTAATAGCGGTATCGGGATATCTTACCCCTGGTCGTCCTATTGGGATAAATCCTGAAGGGTCCTATTGGGATAAATCCTGAAGGATCCGGCCCACTGCAACGTCATCTGTGTTTGATACCTGCAGTTATAAAAGACAAGTTAGTCAAGTTCAGCCGTCCTTGAACCGTTCAGGATATATAATTGCGATAAAGAGATAATTTTATACCTAGAATCATGGACAATTATGGGACAGGTGATGTATCAGTCACTGATCTTGATTGGAATCCCAATAAAATGGCACGTGTCACCTCGTCACATGAAATTTGGATGCAAAAAGCAGCTCTCTATAATATTCTAACTTCGTTTCCCTGCAAAGGAAGCTGGAGACCTCCAATGCCATTGGGAAGAGATTAGATGCCCTATCATCAAATGACCCCAGCAGCTTCCTTAAGGATTTTCCTTGCAAGTTATACTACTATAATTGAAATCCAACATGGTGTTACAGGATAATGCTAAGCCTAATTTCCACACAGTAAATCATAACCAGTCCTTAAAAGGAATCACTAATCCAACTAAAATGGAATTAAATAAAATTTCAATGGAGCCAACATATAATTGCCATTGGAGATCCACTTTAGGGGTTGACTACTAGAGTCGCCAAAACACAAAAGAAGTGGGATTCAATCCTACTAATCCTTAAAAAAGGATTTAAAAAAGACTAGTAAATGAAGGTTCGCCTATTAAAGTGTGGGGAAAACTTATGTCTCAACAAAAGAAACAGGAAGAAAAAACGGCGTCTTAACAAAAGACACACGAAGAAAAATCGGCCTCTTCAATTCAAACATGCAGAGGATGTGCCAAAAGAATTAGTTATCCACTACTGCATGCAATAAAAAAAAGTTAGTTAGGCAAAGCAGGAACATTATAAGTCTTTTTGTGAATTTATTTATCTAGAAATAATATATAACATATGTAGATGTGTGAAGTACATATAATTACGTATGACCTCATAATGTTCTGAAAATTTTGACGATATAAGAATAAGTGTGGAACTTCTAAAATCTTAACACATTATGAATAGATAACTGAATGAAATGATCAGTATAGACATTTCATCTGAAACCAGCAGAGTCAGTTTACTAACATAATTCATTCATTTCAACCTTATCTCATCAAGTAGCTTCTCGAATTGCAGATTAGTGCCTTCATCATAGGAACCCTTATGCAATTAGCAGTCAGTCAGTCACTCTGATGTCATTGTCATTTTAAATCAAAGGTAAAAACAGAGATCGGAATGACTGCACGAGAAGGTGGATAAGAAAAAATAAAAACAAGAAAAACAATTATCAGAAATCATAACTATATCCAGAAGCAGTTACCCAAAATTTTCTGGTCCCCTCACTAATTTCATTTCCTCCTCCACTTGACGTAACTGGTGCATTATGAGAGAATAACTTACCTGCATACTGCAATTATTAGCAACATAAGATCACTTTATGCACAACACTTTTCTTAAAGAACATAGTCGCAAAGATAGTACCCATTGTTTATAGATTTTTACAAGCTGGGTTCCTTGCCATTCAATACCTAATGAAGGGAAAATATTAATTTGAAGGGAAAATATTAATTTGATAAGGTGAACTACAGTTTGGATAGTAAAGAATAAAGATGGCATATAAACGGAACCCCTCAAGTCTACAGTTCAAGCTCTTCCATTGCTGCAGTGCTAGCAACCATTGTTACAACCTTCACATAGGAAAAAGAGAGTTGAGTCAAAACTAGTTTCCAATATAAACTAAATAAATATTAACCAATGATTTGAATATGTTGAAGAGATTTTTATCTCATTTTTGCCAGAAATAGAATCTTTCATTAGTTACTATAAGAAACTCTAAGAGGATGAGATTAACACCTAACAAAATGTATCATTCCTTCTATTGCAAATTTGTTTTTTGTATAAACACTTGAACTTATTTATTACAACTTCTTACTTTTCATCTCCCTTTCATACTTAACTTCCTAGGGTGTTCTTTTTTAGAGGAATTGAATGCTTTGCTTCTTAATTTTCGTTCTCTTAGATAAATCATTTGGTACTTAGATTTAGGTCGTAACTAATTTTATATCTTCCTATGTTTCTATCATAGATAAGTAAAAGTTAAATTAGTTAAAGAAATATGATACTTTTAAAAGTGAGAACATTATGTAATTTTCTAAAGATGCAATCATACTTCACTATGAATTTCTATAAAGATCTTCTTCTATGTGAATTGGACGTACTAGTAAATTAGTAACATGTAAAAGGAATCATGCAGTGAAATAAGGGGAAAAGCAATGAACTATGCAATATGCATTTGCTTGATGAACAAAGAAATACTTCACTTCATTATAACTAACTGAACGGTGAACTATGTATTTGCTGAAAACATTTAAGAATTACCTCAGAGTTCTCTGGAAATCACTCATTGTGGATCAAGGTAATGTCACAATATTATAATCATATTGTCACCAGAACAAACTTAAATTTATCAAAATGAGTTTGCATTTCGACAGCTTGTCAATATGGGAATATTTTTTAAGTAGCCAAATTAGAAAAAAAGAACTTTAAGCAAATTCTAGGGGAAATGTCAACTGTCAACACAAAGTTAGACCTCCAGCTCGTTAAATCTCATTGGATTAAAAAAAGGTTGGCTTTTCACACTTAAAGCTAAGCAAGACAGAAGTAACACCCAAATAAAATCTTTCCTGGACAAAAGTCATTACCTTCATCTGCCAATGCAGAGGAGTGGCCTCCATGAAGCAAATAATCATTGAGCAGTTAGGGTTTCCGATCAGCAGCCCCTTCCCCAAATTAAACAGAAACGCCGAGGTGTTACCAACGACGTGATGGAACCCATCTCCCTGCAGACGGACCCACCGCCGCTCCTCAAGGCAATGTCCACGCTATCGAAGCTCTCCAGCTTTAGCTCCTAGACGATGAACTGCCAGTCCTCCAAGGTGAGATTTTTACCAGGTGACCGCAGCTGGCGGGCATCTTGATGGAGCGGTAAGGGAGGTCGCCATCGGAGAGGAACTCTTAACGATGCTGCCAGTGAATCCAAAGAGGACGATGATGGGTTCATCCTCTGGATGGGACATTCACATGGCGATGCAGTTACTGCAGGAATGGAGATGGGAGGTGGAGGTACATTTGGAAAATTTTAGAATCAGTTTGCACCCAGATCACACCAGAGTCATGCATTTCAAAAGCTTGATGTATTAAGGGCGATTGTATCATATACATCCCAAATAAAAACGAGTAAAAAATGGAAAGACGTTTGAATTTCTCATCAAATTAACATGTTCAAAGAATGCTGTGTACTACACAGAAAATTGGTAATTTAAATTACATGCTATGGACATTTCAAATTTTATTGCCATAATAGTACAACATTATTCCAACATCCCCCATTGACATTAATCCACAAAAGAGAAGGACCAGCATCTCCTAGTAACTTTGCTATAAACACCATGTCCTTCAGTGTTAAAGAACATTGAAGTAGCTAGCTTCAGCTTGTTTACAGTTTTGTACTGTACAGTATTCCTTCAAATTCTTGGTAAATGCAGGAAAAAAACTGAGGTATGTGTTTTCTGGTTCTCATGAAAAACTCTTATATATAGCTGTCACAATTTGATTTGGGAGTTCTTGGTCACGGAGTATGAGATATAGAATGAACATTATGTATATAACTACGAAGAAACAAGCTATAAGACCAAAAAATATTCCTCGGACTTCAGCAGAGAAGAAATCCAATAGAAGGTAGGCATTGATGATAATTAGTAAGGTAGCAACGATCCAAGTAACAACCTGCCACAGACATGAGTGCTATATGAGAATCTAACACAAGAAAGCAGAAGAATTAGTTGGTATATAAATATTAACAGTAACAGAATCAAGAAATATAAAATCAATAAGATTTGTATAAGCTACATTGTTGGTTTGGATAGTAAAGTTGCTGATTCTTGAGCCCTAGGTTTATGGGTAATAAATCTCTAGAATATTTGAACTTTTGTCTTTAGGCATTTATGTGATGTACTACATCATGGTGAAGGCCGCCAGATCTAACAATATACATGACCAAAAGAGATTTTCCATTGAGAGGGTCTGGACTCAAATACCTTCTGTGTTAACCAAGACTATTCGGCTAGTTACTCATCAGAAAATCTACCTCGACTAACTTAGCATGTAAAATATGATCAACCCACCTTGTATTGTCAAGTCCTAGTTGGTTTTGTTAAACTTTGTCAATATGTAGAAATTTGCATGTTTGATAAAATCAGCAGTATGGGTAAAAGTCAGGCACCATATTGTGGCATACCATATATACAACTGCAGTAATGGTAATTATCAGCTATCATCACCACCAGATTGCAAGTGATATTCGCTCAAGAGAAAACAAATGACCGAATCCAAGACCACAGCCATGAGCTATACTGCATAGACTCACTCTCCACTTTTAATCCACTGTCATACAGAGAGATTGCACTCTGTAGCCTATATTTGTGAAGGTATAGCTGATGTCTCAAAGTGTTTCCCATGTCAGAAATCATGGAATATCAACCAAAGATACACCAAGGATCTGAAACATCAATCAAAGACTAACAAACTTATCTCAAAATTTTACACATTTACATATTGGACGTAAGAGGCTCCATGGGTACCTTCTCCAAAGGGAACTGTCTTACGACTTTCATAATTAGGAGCGTGCTTAGTATACATGAGTTATCATCTAGTGGATTTTTCAAACATGGAATTTTGAAGCTCTTGTCAAGGCCTTGCAAGTCCCCACAAGAAAAAACAAATACACAAGCAAAAAGTTGACTTAAGTAGATCAGAAACTTAAGACTGAAAAGGGAATCTTCGAACTCGAGAAATAAAAAGGTTGTTCCAATACCATTGGGTTTAAAGTTATTATATTGATACATTGCTAAATAATTTGGAGCGTGCTTAGTATGCATTAGTTATCATCTAGTGGATATCAGAACATGGAATTTTGAAGCTCTTATCAAGGCCTTGCAAGTCGCCACAAGAAAAAGAAACACAAACAAAAAGTTGACTCAAGCAGATCAGAAACTTAAGATTGAAAGGGGAATCTTAGAACTTGAGAAATAAAAAGGTTTATCAAGACCATTGCGTTTAAAGTTACTATATTCATATATTGCTAAGGCTGTTCGCAGGACCATCATGTAGATAGACGAAAAACATGATTCAATCCTACACAATGGAGAAGAACGATAATTCTCAAACATAATTCATCACAAGTCACAACATAAGGAAAATATATATAAAACAAAATACAAACACAAGAACGTGGGAATTGTCCAAAACTTGAACTTACCTGGGTCTTCTTGCCAATTTTGAAAACACCCATCACATGCTCCTTTGATACTAGAGTAAGAAGAGGTATTAGGGCAAACGGTATCTGGACCGATTGAAGTACATTCAGCCACTCATTCAAGATGTCCAATGCATCATCAGAAGTGTCAAAAAAGAGCGCAACAACAATAGCTGGCACAATCGCACAGCTTCTGGTGATTAATGCCCTGATCGACTTCTTCAAGCGAAGGTTAAGAAACCCTCCCATGATAAATTGACCAGCATATGTTCCGGTTATCGTGCTACTCTGTCCAGCTGCAAGTAATCCAATCCCCCATATATAAAGAATAGGAATCCCTTTTCCTCCATACTTCTCCTGTAAAAACTGGCCAGCATTCTCCAGACCAATGCTATTCGCTTGCTTAGTACCATAGAATCCCTTTGCAAAAACTGTTGTAACACATAAATTAATTATGAAGGAAACAATAAGGGCAACCGTTGCTTCTATAGAAAAATAACGTAGCGCTTCTCTGACACGTCCTTTTTTGTTGCTGTCCACCTTTCTTGATTGTACAAGAGCTGAATGTAGAAAGACATTGTGGGGCATAATGACACAGCCCACAACACCTACAGCTTGTCTAATGGTTTTTGAGCCTAGTTTT
>NC_033796.1:56077935-56078552 GCF_001876935.1 Asparagus officinalis
GCTTATTCTTGCTCTTATCACATTGTATATGTATCTTACAAGAATAATTTATTAGTTAGTTTTTATTGGTATTTAAATCGGATTAGATTAGCATAAACCCTATTCACCTCCCCTCTAGGGTTCTTTCCTAGCGATCTTAGGGTCTAACAATTGGTATCAGAGCTTGGTGCTCTTTGATTTAAGGTCTAATCACCTTGAGTTAAAGATTCAAGTTATCTTTTTGTGCTAATCTTGTTTTGATTTTATTTGTATCTTGCTTGCTCATATATACATTATGGATATGATGTTACTCCTCATTTAGATAATTTCCCCTATGCCCAATGGTGTATTAGATTTAAACTTTTTGTTCGATCTAGACACTTCGATTTATGGAAAATTATAGATGATGCTTATATTGTGCCTACTTCGGAGAAATCCAAGTGGAATAAAAATGATCATCATATCTTTACCATAAATAAGCTTTTGTTAGAATTTTTACATAATGCGTTCGATTCATCTATGTCTAACAAACTTGATTCTTTTGATAGTGCTTACACATTATGGAAACTTATAGAAGCACATCAACGGAATTTGGAGGCGATCCGACAAGCTTTGTTTATATATATATATATATACAT
>NC_033796.1:56079678-56090021 GCF_001876935.1 Asparagus officinalis
TGAACATATAGCGTGTTTGGTTTGCATTGGCGCACTTATAACTGTTCATCTTATAGCCTATTGTATTTTGTTTACATTGTCCACTAGTTTGTTTCACCCTTGTGATAGTTTAAATATATCCTTGCATATACCATATAGTATATCTCTTTGCTAGGATATATCACCTTAGCTATATTTCTTATTCTTGCTCTTATCACATTGTATATGTATCTTACAAGAATAATTTATTAGTTAGTTTTTATTGGCATTTAAATCGGATTAGATTAGCATAAACCCTATTCACCCCCAATCTAGGGTTCTTTCCTAGCGACCTTAGGGTCTAACAATTGGTATTAGAGCTTGGTGCTCTTTGATTTAAGGTCTAATCACCTTGAGTTAAAGATCCAAGTTATCTTTTTGTGCTAATCTTGTTTTGATTTTATTTGTATCTTGCTTGCTCATATATACATTATGGATATGCACGGTACACCTTGTTTAGGTTATGCCATCAATATTGCTCCTAGATTAGATAATTTCCCCTATGCCCAATGGTGTATTAGATTTAAACTTTTTGTTCGATCTAGACACTTCGATTTATGGAAAATTATAGATGATGCTTATATTGTGCCTACTTCGAAGAAATCCAAGTGGAATAAAAATGATCATTATATTTTTACCATGAATAAGCTTTTGTTAGAATTTTTACGTAATGCGTTCGATTCATCTATGTCTAACAAGCTTGATTCTTTTGATAGTGCTTACACATTATGGAAACTTATAGAAGCACATCAACGGAATTTGGAGGTGATCCGACAAGATTTGTTTATATATATATATATATACATAGTTATATATACACAATTTAGTTTTGGTATATATAGGTATATGTATACATACATGTTTTTGTTTCCAAGTTTATATAAATATGAAATTATATCTTTCATATTTATTGTTTTGGTTTTTCAAGTTTAAATATGAAACAATTGAATATTTTCAAAGTCTTACATTTTTCTGAATTTATTTGATATTTTTAAACCCAGTTTAAAGTTGAGTTTTTCTATACACTTCAGGTCTGTGCATGTCTAGTCGACTCATTAGTCAACTCATGAGTCGACTCATAAGTTGACTCACGAAGTGCAGCACAGTTGTGATTTTTCTTCTGCTAAGTTGACTTATATAAGGCGACTCATTAGTCGACTCATAAGTCGACTCATGAGTCGACTCATAAGTCGACTTATCAGAGAACCGTTGCACAGTAACGGCTAGTTTTCTGATTTCTTTGTTTATGGGTTTTTGGTCTTTTCCTTGGGTATTTTGCTGAAGTTTTGAGTGGGTATAAATACCCTATTACCTTCAGCTCTTCACACAACTAAGAGAATGTTTTAAGAAAGTTTAACAAGGGCTTAAAGCTTGTTTAAGTTTGTTTAAAGGTGTTTAAGCCTTGTTTAAGAGTTTCGTTTGTGAAGATAATTTCACAAGGGCTTGAGGAGATAATCTTTGGTGTTTGAGCTTCAAATCATCTCTCTCTCACTCTTGTCATTTATTAGAGAAGTTTTCTAAACTCAAGCTTCAAATCATCTCTCTCTCACTCTTGTCATTTATTAGAGAAGTTTTCTAAACTCAATCTAGCTTTACAATTTAGTGTTTGATTATCATTATATTAAGCTAGTGTTTATATTGAGTTTAATTAATTTTATTTATCTCATTGTTACACACACCCACTTGAGCTTATAGTATTTACATTCATAGTATAATTTGGGTTGTGGCGTTTGTGACTTTGAGTTAAGCCTAATTGAGTTCTCACCTTATTTAGAGAACAATCATTTGTTGTGAGCCTTAATTGTATAGATCACTTTGTAATATACTTGTATACCGAGAGGAGTGTGTGGTGAGGATGTAGTCGATACCGAGAGGAGTGGCGTCGGTGGCCTAGTGAGAGGTGATAATTCCGAGCACTTGAGGGAGCCGATACGTGAGGACCAACACTTGAGGTTGTAGCTTGTGTATGTACATTGTGAGGATTTGTGAGAGTTGTCGGTTGTCTTGATAACCGAGTGTGTAGAGTTTTCGGTTAGTTAGAAAACTGAGTGTGTAGAGAAGTTCCGTCTTCCAAACCGGGTTATGTAGTGGATTCTCCTCGAGAGTGGGGAGCGGGGACCTCGTGAACATATAGCGTGTTTGGTTTGCATTGGCGCACTTATAACTGTTCATCTTATAGCCTATTGCATCTTGTTTATATTGTTCACTAGTTTATTTCACCATTGTGATAGTTTAAATATATCCTTGCATATACCATATAGTATATCTCTTTGCTAGGATATATCACCTTAGTTATATTGCTTATTCTTACTCATATCACATTGCATATCTATCTTACAAGAATAATTTGTTAGTTAGTTTTAATTAGCATAAAATCGGATTAGATTAGCATAAATCCTATTCACCCCCCTCTAGGGTTCCTTCATAGCTACCTTAGGGGTCTAACAGTACATAAGATTGTTGAAGAGGAACTTGTAGATAGGGAAGAGGAGCATATTGATAATGAAAATGAGATTGTAGATAAGGAGGAGGAAAATGTAGATAAAGAAGAGGAGAATGTAGATAGAGAAGGGATGATTGTAGATAGTAAGGTTGAGGGCAAAGAAGATAAGGAGGAGGAGAATGTAGATAGAGAAGAGGAGATTGTAAATAAGGAAGAAGAGAATGTAGATAGAGAAGGGGTGATTGTAGATAGTAAGGTGGAGGGCAAATAAGATAAGGAGGAGGAGAATGCAGATAAGGTAGAGGAGCATGTTAGTAGAGAAGAGGAGAATGTAGATAGTAAGGTTGAGGAGAATTTAGATATAGAGGAGGAACATGTAGATAGGAAAGAGGTTTTGTAAATATTACACAACAGGTGGACAAAATTGTAGAAGTTCTAACAAGTAATGTGCAAACGAAGGGTAGACCACCGCCAAGAAGGGTAAGCAAGAGGTCTAAATGGAAGAGGACCCCATACATAGAAGGAAAGGGAAAGAAAAAGCAAAATGTTACTATATATATACTACATACAGTTGACAAAGTTACTCATTTTTACCCCGACAATCAAATTCCCACTTGGGATGCGTTGAGTTTGAAGCCAATGACAGAGGAGGAGGTAGCTCTATTAGGTGAGCTAAATAAAGAGATTCCAGATCCTGCATTGTTTAACATACGCATAATAGATAGCAGTGATGCTTTTGTACATAATTTTATGATACCATATGTAGTAGCTGCTAGACTCGACAAAGCTCAAAATAATTGTCTAACCAAATTTTGCTCCCAAAAGATTCACTGGTAAGTTTAATTGACTATTTATGCAAGCAATAATTCGTCACATGTTAGTCCTACTTCATGTTAGTTCTAATTTTCAGGAGATATGATGTTATAAAAACATCCAATAGCAGTATTAACAGAGAAGAGTTATTATATTTGCTTCATGGTGGTCGGATTGATGACAAGGTTAGATTATATATGCTTAATAATTAAAAATATCTTGTTTATATTGAATTCTAATGTTTCCTTGATGTTACAGATGGAAGAAGCAGTGTTGGACACGCTTCAGCAAGAGGCATATGACAAAAAATTTAGAATCGTCTCAGTGTTCTTTCTTGTAAGAACATGCTAGTTCTAGATTAGCGATGCATGTTAGTTTTTGTTGGCTCCATGCTAGTTCTATCATGAGTCATGTTAGTTCTAGTTAGCGCCACGTTAGTCCTACTATTGAACATGTTAGTTCAAATTTATGTCACGTTAGTTCTAATTTATGCCATGTTAGTCCTAATTTATGCCATGTTAGTCCTAATTGTTGTCATGTTAGTTCTAATTTATGTCATGTTAGTTTAAATTTATGTCACGTTAATTCTAATTTATGTCATGTTAGTTTTATCGCAGCTCATATTAGTTCAAATTTATGGCATGTTAGTTCTAATTTATGCCATGTTATTTCTAATTTATGCCATGTTAATTCAAATTTATGTCACGTTTGTTCTAATTTATGCCATGTTAGTCCTAATTTATGTCATGTTAGTCCTAATTTATGTCATATTAGTTCTATCACAGCTCATATTAGTTCAAATTTATGTCACGTTAGTCCTAATTTATGCTATGTTAGTTCTACCACAGTTCATGTTAGTTTATGCTATGTGAGTTCTAATTTTTGCCTTGTGAGTTCTAATTTTTGCCTTGTGAGTTCTAATTTATACCATGTCTGGTCTAATTTATATCATGTTAGTTCTATCACGGAACATTCTAGTTCTAATATATGCCATGTGAGTTCTAATTTATACATTGTGACTTCTAATATATGTCATGTTAGTTCTATCGCAACTCATATTAGTTCGTGAGTTCTAGTTTATGCCTTGTAGGTTCTAGTTTGTACCACGTTAGTCCTAATTTATGCTATGTGAGTTCTATCGAAGCTCATGTTAGTTCTAATTTATATCATTAGTCCTAATTTATGCCACACGAGTGCTAATTTGTACCATGTTAGTTCTAATTCTCCCTTTTAATTTCAACCCATACATACTTGGTTTGCAACACTCACTCTATGGTGTCGATGCAAAATATTACGAGCAATTTTTGGCATATATTAAAAAATATACCACAGTCCGTATAGAGCATCTGTTGATCTCCTTGGTCAGGGACGATCACTGACATCTTGTTGAACTTGATTTAAAAGAAAATGTCGTGAAACATTACAGTTCTGCTGGCCACGAAGCATGGATGGAGCTTATTACTAAAATCATAAACTTTTTTGATGCCTAACAAGTTGATTTTGTTAAGCCAAATGTGCACAACTTATTTAAATATCAACCCATCAAATGCGAGCAACAAAGTGGGCGGTTAGTTCCAATATGTGAATTGTGTTAAATTGTGTTAGTATTAGATATAGCAAAAATGACTAATTTAGCGTTCTATGTTGCACCTATGACTGTGGTATGTTCGTCTACCTCTATATGCAAGAAATAATTGAAGGCCGCTCGACAGTGTGCGTTAATCCTCTGAACGATATCCCTGAAGCTATGTGAGCAAGTCGCACAATTATTACTTGTTGGTTATAAACAAAGACATAAAGACGAATCAGTGCATAGTGATGAATGACATGTTTATACAAATATAATAATGTATGTATATTTAATTGAAAATGCATATTATCAAAGGTATTGTTAGCTCTAACTTCATTCTAGTTCTACAAAGAATAAGGGAATGATCCAGTGGCATGTTGTGTTAGTTCTAGCTCGTGATATCTTGTTAGTTCTAGTTGAGCGTTAGTTGTAGTATACTACGTTCATTTCTGCTAGTTCTATCTCGTTTCTTGTTATCTCTATTTCGCATATTCTCAAAGGTAGAAATTTCCCCTCACCCCCAATAGTCACACTAGCTATTCGTTGCTTACCAAGACATATCCTATCACCCTAACAGTTCACATCATATATTCGTGTGTTCCCAAGTCAGGACAGTCTGTTAATATACTTAAAAGATAAATTTCGTACCCTTTCACATCACCACCATTCCTCTAGCACCCCTCTACTTCTTAGGACAGTGAAGGTGACTCTCTAAAAACCCCTCATCTCCAAAATCAAATTCCTTCTACCAGCATCTTCTATTTCCATCGTAAACCATCATAGATGGCTAAGGAGGAGGAGATGTGTCAGTGCATGTCTCTCGTGATTGTCATCATGGTAATACTACTCGTTCCCCTCTAAGGATGCTTGTCATCCTTACCAACACCGCCAGCACTATCCGTCATCTCTCTTCTTTCGCCATCTTCAATTTTTATATAGGCCATCCATCTGTGTAGGGGCTCAGAGAGATGCTTGTTTATCACTTCAATCTTAGTTCATGGCCTCATCAAATCAAGGAGGTGGCAGGACACAACTACATGGTGTAGTTTCCATCCGACGACCTTCTTGCCTAAGCCATAGAACTCGGCCTGGTCTATATGGGCACCTTTAGGGATAGATTCCACCGTTAGAGTGAGGATCTAAGGCTATCAATGTTGTCCTAACCCTTTATGGTATGGATTCGCCTCTTCAATATCTCATACCACCTCTGGAATTTTGAATTTCTACAATTTCTCCTTGATGGTATCGGAGAATGCATCATATGCTCTAGGGAAGTCATAACCAATACTAACTTTGAAGACTGCAAAGTGCTTCTCAACGTTAGGAATTTATCTAATATCCCGAAGAGGATTGGGTTCCGTTACATCTCTTCAGTGGATGACTACATAAAGGAAGGCTACGCCGCCACTCAGGTCTAATGCAGACAGAATTTTGAGAGGGCTCAGCAATCCACTAGCCTTAACTTAGGGCCCCAGCATGCGCAGCCCTATAGGACCAACCCAGAGTTGCAGGAGGTTAGTTAGGATGGCAGGCACATGACTGTGGAGAGAGACCAATGGTAAATTTTTCTCCAGAGCCAAGGGGTTAGGGGATCCAATTTGTCGAGGGCTCCCCCCACTGCCAATGCTCCTCATCCAGCTAATCCCTCCGGCTCTCACAGTAGATCATCGAAATCTAGCTCTCATCCTCCAAGCGCGGTAATCCTGTACCCTCAAAGCATAGGGAGAATGACAGTGGTATGAGTTTATCAGACCACTTCCACTCAAGCGAGAGTAGCAACAAATGAGGATCCAGAATTTTTTTATCTACATCCCGTGTGAAGTTAGTTCTACTATATTTTGCACTATAATTGAAGCAAACGGTATGTTAAATATTCTCTTGCAAGTATAGTGATGATTGTATACATCTTTGTTAGTTATATTGCCATGCTAGTATTAATTACTCGCATGTTAGTTCTAGCTTCTCCAGTATCAGTTCTAGCTGCACTCGAGTTAGTTCTACTTTATGTAATACATTAGTTCTGGTGTAAGTGTCGGGTCTAATTGTTATGCTAGTTCTAATTGCTCGCGTGTTAGTTCTAGCTTTTCCAGTGTTAATTCTAGCTACACGCGAGTTAGTTCTACTTTATGTAATATGTTAGTTCTAGTGTAAGCGTAGGGTCTAATTGCTATGCTAGTTCTAATTGATCGCGTGTTAGTTTTAGCTTCTCCAGTGTCAGTTCTAGCTGCACTCGAGTTAGTTCTACTTTATGTAATGCGTTAGTTCTAGTGTAAGTGTCGGGTCTAATTGCTATGCTAGTTTTAATTGCTCACGTGTTAGTTCTAACTTCTCCAGTGTTAGTTCTAGCTATACTCGAGTTAGTTCTACTTTATTTAATGCGTTAGTTTTGATGTAAACATCGGGTTTAATTGCTATGCTAGTTCTAATTGCTCGCGTGTTAGTTCTAGCTTCTTCAATGTCGGTTCTAGCTGTACTTGAGTTAGTTCTACTTTATGTAACATGTTAGTTCTGGTGTAAGCATTGGGTCTAATTGCTATGCTAGTTCTAATTGCTCGCGTGTTAGTTCTAGCTTTTCCAGTGTTAGTTCTAGCTGCACTCGAGTTAGTTCTACTTTATGTAATATGTTAGTTCTGGTGTAAGCATCGGGTCTAATTACTATGCTAGTCTTAATTGCTCGCGTGTTAGTTCTAGCTTCTCCAGTGTTAGTTATAGCTACACTCGAGTTAGTTCTACTTTATGTAATATGTTAGTTCTAGTGTAAGTGTTAGTTCTAGTGTAAGCGTCGGGTCTAATTGCTATGCTAGTTCTAATTGCTCGCGTGTTAGTTCTAGCTTTTCCACTGTCAGTTCTAGCTACACTCGAGTTAGTTCTACTTTATGTAATATGTTAGTTCTGGTGTAAGCGTCAGGGCTAATTGCCATGTGAGTTCTAATTTCTCGTGTGTTAGTTCTAGCTTCTCCAGTGTCAGTTCTAGCTGCACTTGAGTTAGTTCTACTTTATGTAATACGTTAGTTCTGGTGTAAGCATCGAGCCTAATTGCTATGCTAGTTCTAATTGCTCGCGTGTTAGTTCCAGCTTCTCTAGTGTCAGTTCTAGTTGCGCTTGAGTTAGTTCTATTTTATGTAATGCGTTAGTTCTGGTGTAAGCGTCGGGTCTAATTACTATGCTAGTTCTAATTGCTCGCGTGTTAGTTCTAACTTCTCCAGTGTCAGTTATAGCTGCACTCGAGTTAGTTCTACTTTATGTAATGTGTTAGTTCTAGTGTAAGTATCGGGTCTAATTGCTATGCTAGTTCTAATTGCTCGCGTGTTAGTTCTAGCTTCTCCAGTGTCGGTTCTAGCTGTACTCGAATTAGTTCTACTTTATGTAATGTGTCAGTTCTGGTGTAAGCGTTGGGGCTAATTGCCACGTGAGTTCTAATTTCTCGCGTGTTAGTTCTAGCTTCTCTAGTGTCAGTTCTAGCTGCAATCGAGTTAGTTCTACTTTATGTAATGTGTTAGTTCTGGCGTAAACGTCGGGTCTAATTGTCACGTGAGTTCTACTTGCCCGCGTGTTAGTTCTAGTTGTTCTATTGTGAGTTCTAGCATTTACAATGTTAGTTCTAGCTTCTATAGTGTTAGTTGGTAGGGTTCTAGTTGTATAAAGTGAAATAATTAACAATAAACACATAAACTTAACAATAAAAATGCTAAGTTAAACAATAAATCATTAAGTTTGACAACAAGTCCATAACATTGATCGCAACAACCAAGCGATAATCTTTCTAAACAAAAATAAACATAGACATTAACAACCTTGTATCAGCCAATCGTTTTCTTTACTAACAAGACACTACCTTTACAAGCAATCCCTAGGCTTAACAACAAACCCGTAAACTTAACATCAAATCCCTAAGCTTAGTAACACGATGAGAAATGCCTGCTTCCCTAAAGTTTGTGCTCTAAGCTCATCAGCAGTGGGTGAATATAAATGGCTTTCTCCAATGAACTTGTTAAATAATAGGACAATTAAGATCCATAAGCATAATGAAGTCAATCAATTCAGATGGATCAATGCGTGAAATTGTAAGCATCTAAAATTGCATATGAGCTCCCGCACGCAGCTCGAAACGAAGAGTGAACGTCACCATCCGAGTCAAGAAGGATTATCCAATTAGCTCGCACACATCGGTCAGCTCGCGCACGTCGGTCAACTCGTACATGTCAGTCAGCCACAAGTGACCAGACGTGCTTATCAGGAAACTTCAAGTGACCGGATGCGCTCGCCAGTTAGCTCGCGCACGTCGGTCAGCCCCAAGTGACCGACGTGTTTGTCGGTCAGTCCCTCAGCGAAGCGCACAAGCCAACGGGATACTCGCGCACACCGGCCAGCCCCAAGTGACCGACGTGTTTGTCGGTCAGTCCCTCAGCGAAGCGCACAAGCCAACGGGATAACCAAATATACAGAACGGTGGAAAATACAAGCCGGGGAAAGATGGAAAACACCAAAATGCAAAGAGAGAAGGAAAGAACCTCAATATCCGCGTGGAGGCGCAGGTCGCCACTTGGTGACTCGCGCGCACGCGAGTCACCAATGGGTGACCCCCTTGGTGACCTGCGCCTATGCGGGTCAGCAGTGTCCGTCACGCAGTTCTGAGCCCCAAGCGTGTTTTTGATGGTTAATTAAGTAATTTTTGTAGGATTTATCTATTCCAGGGGTTCTCAACTGACTTGATATCATCTTTACACGTGGGTAGGCTATAAAAACAAGCCTAAGGCCTCCATTCTACGGGCTGGAAAAAGGAGGACGAAGTGCTGTCAAATTGGAGAGTGGAGCACGAATTTTAGAGAGTTAGCAGATCTTAGCGGAGTTCCTCAATAAAAAAGAGAGTTCGAGAGATCTGAGACTTGTTTTCCTCCTATTCCTCTGGATTTAAGCTTGGTCTTAATCTCGAGAAGAGCCATAATCTCGCTTGGTCGAGATTATCGCTGCTATGATTACTTCCTTCATGATGTAAGAGCATTATTTATCAATCTTCTGCTCACCGAATCTGATTCGTAGGCGATCCACAGATAAACCCCGGCACCAGTAACGATCCCGCACAAGTAATAGGCGATAAACATCTATTGTGTGTAGTTTGAGAGAAAAATGTAATTTTTAATTAAAAGTCTTATAAAAAGGCTATTTTCTTGAGTTTATTGTAAACATTTGAAGTTGTAATAAACTCATCAATGAAATTAACTTTACACCCAAACACGCTGGCGACCACAGTGGAAGCCAACAGCCTTTCTGCAAAGGCTGATGTGTCGCAACCTCGGATCCTCATCCCGGTTGAAGAAGAGGTAGAATATGAGTTCGACCAGCAGAAGTACGAGGAGTACTTATCCTCCTCCTCCAGATCCGCCTCTCCTCGCAGGTGTGGGAGGGCCTCCTCTACGAAAGCTCGCTGGACTTCAGCTTCAAACGTCTAACAACAAGATCTCCTCCCCACTGCTACACTTGTGGCTCCCCCCCCCCCCC
>NC_033796.1:56091021-56091642 GCF_001876935.1 Asparagus officinalis
TGTTTACAGATCAAAATGTAGGATGATAGTGTAAGATGTTTAGGATAGCAATTGAGGCTGAATAAAAAATTAAGATGGACAAGTCTCTATATACTAAAAATAGGATAAGTAATAAGTACCTCTGTGAGAAATCAACGATAGCTTGATTTAAGAACAAAATGAGGAGAATTGATTAAGATAGTCAGGAGACATGTACAACGATGATAAATGAATATGCTAATTAGAAGCAATAGCATAACAGGCTTGATACAGCTACAAAAACCGCATCACGCATAAACAAACATGGGTTAGACAGCGACCAGATGTATATGGTTATTGCTAATTTCCTCATATAATGTGCATTTATACCTTTCCTTGTGTACATATACTTGAGTTCATTTGCTTGCATATGCATGACAGAATAAAAATACTTCGATATACTTGTCCTGAAACTTTTGGTTTATGGTGGCATGCTTGTCACGTGTTATTGGTAGATAATTCAGAAGAGATATATGATGGATGCATAATTAGCGTCCACATACACAGTACAATTTAGTTAATTGAATTTCGTTTGTGTTTTGTAGAATCTTGGTCCAACTGAACCTCCTTTACTTGTGACTCTCAATCCTCCCTGTACTCCTA
>NC_033796.1:56095526-56100802 GCF_001876935.1 Asparagus officinalis
AAATACGACACAAATCAAACCAAACACAGAGATTTACGTGGTTCGGCAATTGCCTATGTCCATGGGGATAGGATGGAGAGATTTCACTATATGGAGGAGAAATACAACGAGTTACAACTCACAAAATCACTCAAATATAACCCTAACCAAAGCTCTCAACTCCCTCACAATATCTCCCTCTCAAAGTGCTCAAAAGTCTCTCCTTTCTTTACTAAAGAAACCCTAAAAAACGTGTTTGTATTTATATCAAACACCAATCCAAAACCAACTGGGAAAACCGAAACTAGCTCATAACCACATCGCTATCGACCGGTCATAGCCATGTGGTCGACCGGCCAGAAGCACAATTTCTCACCCTGTAATCGTGCACTTTTTCGGTCGACTGCACATTTACCTTCGGTCGACCGATCCAAGAATTATTGTATCCTATTATCCTGACGATTGCGTCGGTTGACCGCCCTTGCACCCTCGGTCGACCGACCCGAGGGTTGCTGTAGCTGTTATTTCAACTCGAATTTTTCTGATTTTCGCCGCGTTTTCTACAATTCTCCACCTCGGTGAAGTTTTCCCAAAACCGAGCCGACACCAAACGTGAGCACCACTGCGTCATCTCACCAAATTCGGCTGCACTAATGTGGTTGCCTATGTATCCCCTCTCCTAAGGGATCAAACCGCCCATAGTTCATCCAAATGGCCGCGAACGACCTCAAGAATCACGAATTTGCAATAAGTTTCTACAATGATCAAACTTGTTGCTCGGATCCACCTTTGTGAGCATATCCGTTGGATTATCTTTTGTGTGGACCTTCATGAGCTCCACATCCCCATCTTCAAGAGCATCCCAAACGAAGTGATAACGAACGTCGATATGTTTCGTACTCGCATGAAATACCTGATTCTTCGCCAAATAGATAACACTCATGCTATCACAATAAATAGTGACAGATCGCTGCGAATCATAAAAATCCTCCAAAAGTCCTCGAATCCAAACCGTCTCCTTAACAGCCTCCGTAATCGCTATATACTCTGCCTCCGTCATCGACAAAGTCACCGTAGACTGCAAGGTGTATCTCCAACACACCGGCGCACAGGTCAAAGTAAACACATATCTCGTAGTAGACCAGCGTTTATCCAAATCTTCAGTGTGATCCAAATCTACGTATCCAATACATAACTGCCCACCGCTAGTGTCCCGCTCAAAAACCAAAATAATATTGAGAGTACCTCGAATATACCTCAAAATCCATCTCACGACATCCCAATGACCCAGACCTGGGTCGTGCATGTAGCTAGAAAACATGCTAACTACCTGTGATAAATCTGATCTCGTACAAACCATGGCGTACATTAAACTCTCAACTGTGCTCGCATATGGAGTCGTCGACATTAACTCTCAATATTCAATTGTCTTCGGTGAAAGGTCACCTGAAAGCTTCAAATGGGCTCCCAATGGTACACTAACTGGCTTCATTTTCATGCTCATATTGAACCGCTATAGAATCTTCTTCAAATAAGCCATCCGTGTCAAACAAATTCTATCCTTGTCTGTCTTTGTCGATCTCCATCCCCAAAATGCGCTTAGCTTCACCCAAATCTTTTATTTCAAACTCACTCAAAAGCTGAATCTTCAATCTATCTATCACGGACCTGGAAGTAGAAGTAACTAATATGTCATCGACATAAAGCAATAAATAAATGTACGCACCTCCATTCAACTTGCGATAGTACACGCTAGGATCAAACTGACTCCTAATGTAAGAATGATCGATCATGAACACATCAAATCGTTTATACCACTGTCGAGGAGATTGCTTCAGCCCGTATAATGATTTCTTCAACCTACAAACCAATTTATCCTTCCATGCAGCTCGAAATCTCAATGGCTGAGTCATATAGATTTTCTCATCAAGATCACCATGAAGAAATGTTGTTTTCACATCCAATTGATCTAATTCCAAATCATACTATGCCACCAAAGCTAGCAATATTCGAATCGAAGAATGCTTCACCACTAGAGAGAAAACCTCATTATAATCAATACATTCCTCCTGTGTATAGCCCTTCGCAACCAACCTAGCTTTGAACCTCACAGGAGTGCCTTTAATGCCCTTCTTCTTTGTATACACCCACTTGCAGCTAATAGGCTTCCGTCCCTTTGGAAGCTCGACAAGCTCCCTTGTGTCGTTCTTATGAAGAGACTTCATCTCCTCCTGCATAGCCACCTGCCACAAATCAGCCTCAGAACTCTGCTCGGCCTCTCTGAGTGTAGTAGGAACCATCTCATCGACACTCTCCACTGAAAGTGCATACGCAATAACTGTGTCTATATACCTAGCTGGCATTTGTATATCTCTCCTCTGTCTCCAAACTATAATAGAATCATGAACCTGAGTCGTTGGTCCCTGATCCTGCTCAACTGTACTTATATCCTCCAAATCATCACTATGCTCGCCTGGCATCACCTCAGTCGGTACTCTAATGGATATAGTCCTATCTGGATAATGTTGAGCTGTATCAATCTCCACCACTTGTAATGTCTTCACTGTCGAGTCGCTCTCCACTTGATGAGAGTTGGGAAGCTTCAAGATAGAAGCCTCATCGAATACGACGTCTCTACTCAGCACAATCTTCTTATTAACTAGATCCTAAAGCTTGTATTCCTTGACACCACGCTTGAATCCCACAAATATGGCATTCCTAGCTCGAGGTTCCAATTTATCCATTTTCACATGATAAAATGCAGGGCACCCAAATACCTTGAGCTGATCATAGTCATGTGCTGGCTCTCCCAACCACATCTCCATAGGAGTTTTCCCCTCAATCGCAGATGAAGGCAGCCTATTAATGAGGTGGTTCGCATAAGAAAGTGCCTCAGCCCAAAATATCTTCTCAAACCACTATACGACAACAAACATCGTACCTTCTCCAGTAAAAACTGATTCAACCTCTCTGCCATCCTATTCTGTTGTGGTGTGTGACTAACTGTGAAGTGCCTCTCTATGCCCTCGTCTCGATATAGCTGCTGAAAAGGGTTAGAATTATACTCACCGTCGTTGTCGGATCGCAACGTCTTGATCTTTCTTCCAGTTCGCAGTTCCAATCTCTTCTTCTACTCCATAAATATATCTAGGACTTCACTCTTCTTCACCATGGTGTTCACCCAACAACGCCTAGAATAGTCATCTATAAACGTGATGAACCAATATCGACCACCAAGTAATGTCGTCTTGGTGGGACACCAAACATATGTGTGCATGTAGTCTAAGATGCCCCTCGTTGATGGCTGTCTCAAACTTCACCTTCATCTTCTTGCCAAGAACACAATGCTCACAGAACTCAACTTTCCCACTCTTGGCTCCTTTCAATAGTCCCTGCTTGCATAAAGCTTGTAGTGACTTTTCACCTATGTGCCCCAACCTATAGTGCCAAAGCCTGCTCGCGTCAACCTCTGAAATAGCTGAAGCTACCTGGCTAATCTCGGTGCTCCCCTTCAGATAATATAAATTCTTACTGTGGACTCCCTTCATCACCACCAAAGATTCATTAGTAATCTTCACTACAGCGTTCTCAAATGTCACCTTGAATCCCTTAGCCTTCAAAGCTCCAACTGAAATAAGATTCTTCTTCAACTGAGGAATAAAATTTACTTCATTCAATTCACGAACTACTCCATCGTGCATTTGAATCCTAACGGTACCTATCTCATAAATGTCACAGGATTGATCATTTCCCATGACTACTATGCCCCCATCAAGTTTCTTGAACGATGCAAACCAATCTCGCCGGGGTGTCACATGATAAGTAGCACTAGAATCAAGCATCTAATCAGATGCATCAACATGGTTTACTTCTGGAGTAACCAATAGAGAAAAACACGAATCATCGGAATCATCACCTCTCGCAACGTTCACCTCATTGCCCTTCAGGCCCTTCTTCTTGCTATTCTCCTTGTCCTTGAGCTTTGGGTAATCTCTCTTCCAATGTCCTTATTCCTTTCAGAACAAACACTGGTTCTTTGCCAATTAGTGGTGGCCCCTTGACTTTGACCTATTCATATTACCACTTCTCGGATATGGACTTCTATCTCTCGACGAAAAGGCCTCCCCTGAAGTGCTAGCACGAAAAGTCTCTTTGTCATTCCTCCTCAAATCGTAGTTCGTCAATGCGTTAGTCACTTCACTGTAGGTGATGGAAGATCTTCCGTTTAACAAAGTAAACACGAAGGTATCATACTCATCATCCGGTAAGGAGCCTAACAAAATAATCGCCTTGTACTCGTCCGTTATCTTCTCATCCATATTCGCCAAAATCCGACAACAACTTTGTATAATTGTTTACATGAGTCGCAAGTGAGTTACCCCTAGACATCTAAAATCTAAATAATCTCCGCAGTAAGTGCAAACAATTCTCAACACTCTTCGTGAGGTACTTGTTGTTAAGAATCTCCTACATCTTTATCGCAGACGTCACCCCAATCACATCGTATTTCAGCTCTTGTTCTAAACAAGACCTACTCACCCCACAAGCGTTCCTATTCATCTTGTCCCATATCGTCTCGTCGTATTTCAGTGGCCTCTCATGGACCATAATGATCTCTTCTAAGTTTTGAGCATTAAGAGCGTCCTGTACGCCGCTCATCCACAAACCAAAATTGATCTTGCCGTCATATTTCACCACACTAATCTTAGTATTCTGAAATCCAACCTGAACTGTACTCGACATCGTCTTGATGCTTTAACCAATTTCTTCTCCCATGCTTACACACTCTAAATTGTAAAGAAAAATTCAAACTTTGATAGAAATTGAGAAATTACCCAACTGAACCCTAGATCGGATTCCAGATAGATCTCCTAACAACACGAGGAAAGCGAAATGTCGAACCGGCAACTCCACAAAGCTATCTCCACCGAAGCCTAGAACTCCAAGAACCAAACTTCCAAAAACGAATCTTCCTCCACCCATGCAAAACCCTAGATTTGAAATCCTTGAGCTCTGACACCAATTGTTGTGCGCCTTGCGGAAGCGTGCTCGCACACCAAACGAGTCTGTAAGCCACGAGAGAAGAAAACCAAATCAAATCACGAGTGCAATCCACCACAATACGACACAAATCAAACCAAACACAGAGATTTACGTGGTTCGACAATTGCCTACGTCCACGAGGAGAGGATGAGGAGATTTTACTATATGGAGGAGAAATATAACGTGTTACAACTCACAAAATCACTCAAATATAACCCTAACCAAAACTCTCAACTCCCTCACAATATCTCCCT
>NC_033796.1:56101802-56106126 GCF_001876935.1 Asparagus officinalis
GTTGTTTATATATCCTTGCATATATTTCACCATATAGGATATATCTCTTTGTTCATATTACATATTCTTACTCATAACATATTGTATATTTATCTTGCAAGAATAATATTTAAATTAGTTTTAAATCGGCATAAAATCGGATTAGATTAGCACAAGACCCTAATCACCCCCCTCTAGGGTCTAACATTTCTTTCTAATCTAGGGAAAGTTTATTGGGAAGGTGTAAAGTGAATCTTAAAATATTTGAGAGGTAGTTCCAGATTTTGTTTGAGTTTTACAGATTCGAAGGCAGTATTATATAGTTTTGCAGATGCGGATATGCTAGGTGATCTCGATCACAAGAAGTCTACCTCAGGTTGGTTATTCACTTTTGCAGGGGGAGCAGTACCTTGGAAGCTCAAGTTACAGAAGTGTTTTGCTTTATCTACTACAGATGCAGAATATATTGCAGCTGCAGAAGCCGGTAAGAAGATAATTTGGTTGAGAAGATTTCTACAGGAGTTAGGCTTATAGCAGAATAATTATCAAATCTTCATTGATAGTCAAAGTGCTCTTGATTTGAGCAAGAATTATACATTCCACTCCAGGACGAAGCACATTGATGTGAGATATCATTAACTTAGAGAAGAAGTAGAGAAAGTAGAGCTGAAGCTACAGAAAATTCACACAAATAAAAATCCAATAGATTTAAAAAAAAAGCATTTCTAGAGAAAACACTAAATTGTGTCGGCAATTGGCCAGCATGAACTCCCATTGAGAAGTTACAGATTGGCATACCCTCTCGTTGGTGTTTGGGTGAAAAATTGATTTCGTTGAGGAATCTATTACAACTTTAAACGTTATAATAAATTCAAGAAATTAGCCTTTTTATTAGACTTTCAATCAATGATTATAACTATCTCTCAAACTATACACAATAGATGTTTATCACCTATTGCTTGTGCGGAATCATTATCGGTGCCGGGGTTTATCCGTAGACCACCTACGGATCAGATCTGATTAGCAGAAGATGGATAATCAATGCTTTTACTTCATGAAAGAAGTAATCACAGCAGCGGTAATCTTGATTAAGCGAGATCACGGCTCTTCTCAAGATTAAGACTAAGCTTAAATCCGGAGGAATAGGAAGAACAAGTCTCAGATCTCTCGAACTCTCAATTTGTTGAGGAACTCCGCCAAGATCAGCTAACCCTCTGAAATTCATTCTCCAATCTCTAATTCAACAGCACTTCGTCCTCTTAATTTCCAGATCCAGAGAAATGAGCACCCGAGTTCGTATTTATAGGCTTCGGTTAGGGGTTTTTTGGATAAAAACAAGGGATTCCTTCTTATCTTCAGTTAATAACTGATTAACCATAGTATCAGATCAGTTTGGCTGCTCAGGAACAAACAAATCCCGAGAGAATCTGTGAAAACCGAAAAAGAGTGTTTTGCTTGGTCAAAATGCGTCTTAATTAATTTGGGGAAATCTCCAACTGCATTATACTTCGGAGGACGGGTATGCTCTCATGTTACTCACATGACAACATACACCGTGCTTCGTATGTATAATGCAGTTCAAATCGTCTCACCTAAATTAACAAGCAATTTTTTTTGTTTAGAAACCCATATCGACATATTGTGTATTATATCTCCGTTTTGTTCTCCTTTGTGAGGCAATTGGGAAGAGCCGCCATGCTCCTTCGTGAGGGTGGACGCTTCACAACTGCGTTTTGCTTGGTCAAAATGCGTCTTAATCAATTTGGACGATTTCACATTGTATTGCGTTATGTAGGACGAGGTATATTGTCGCTTTGTTGAGCGATAGTGTGCCTTGTCTTGCGCGCATGTGATACCGTTGAAATCATCTCACCAATTATAGGACTATGACTTTATCTCACCGATCCGTGAGATGAGTTCAACACCTGCATAGATAAAAAGAAAATCTCATAATTACATTTGGTAAATGCATATTATTTGTTTCAGTCAAATTTCCTTCAAAGGTGATCAACGCTCATGCGGTGGAAGGTCGTTGTAGCAAGGCTTATGCTTCTGCTAAAGATCCCATGCTCATTTAGGCTATCCCCTAATTTGCCTTGGGTGGACCTGAAGAACTCCCTAAGTTGATACGTGAGGGAGATTGTCGTACTTTACGACAGCTGATCACGGACGCACCCCTGGTCGAGGATCTCAACTCCACTCACCCCCCTGAAGAAATTGGATTATTTATTTGATGACTCTGTTGAAGACCCGATTACCGTACCTCTCGAAGCCGAGCAATGTTTGTATAAAGACGACGGGGGCTCTTTATATATCCCTTCCATTCCTAAACATCGCTCGCTGATTGAATTAAGATGGCAAGCTATTAAACGGGAGATGTCATGGAATTTGACGGAGGAATGTGAATGCGTCCATTGTGTTTACATCACTCATCAATCCTCTCCTGGTTTGAGTAACAGAAATTGTGTCACCGTATTGCATCCCGGTGTATAAGGATTGAATGACCCGCCACGAGGTGAGCTGTGCACAATTGCTAACACTTTAAAGAATCGCCTTGCGAGATTAGGGTGAGAGATGTCTGCCACTAATCACAGATGTTATGGTTGGGTCCATTCTTCAGATAAACTCTGGTGGTCTTACTTAACCGGCTATGTTCTTGCTCGATGGGGGAAGAATTGAAGGCTAGCGATTTATACGCAGTTGTTCGCGCCACTATGTATGGATTGACCATTAGCATTCCCCATTTCCTTGTATTGTTAGAGCTCTATAATCCTGATACCAACACATTTCTGACGAAACATGGGGAACTGGGATTGGCTCTTCTTGAGATGAATAAAGATTTGGGCCTACCGATGAGAAACATGGTATACCAGGAGTATTTCCCTTTAAACCGGGAGTTACGTCAGTTGAAGTCAACTACCCTAAATCATTACGACACATTGTGGGATCTCACCTGCCACTACCATGTGGCCTTGGCGGGTATTGAGCCGTTGGCGAAGAAAACCAAACCGCAAGTCAGCTTGAAGAGATTTGTAAATTATTTATTCAAGAATCTAGAAAGCAATTCTGATGAAGCGATCTGCGAGTTAAGGCCACTTACTCCATCAGAGATTAATGGGCTAATCAAGAAATCCAATGCCCGGTCCTATACTACTGCTGGTATTGAGGATGATTTTCGCACCGGAACCAAGTTTCAAACTTTCTTATGGCATGCGATGCAACCTGTTCAACCGATGACTCTGTTGGCCGGTTACCTCGCTATCTGGTTGAAGAAATGCGTGGTCCCATACCAATCCATGGATGTTCTACCTATAGAAGTACTTTACCCATCTGTTCAACTTGCAAACAGGAAAAATCTTTCTCTTCTCCCGGTGATGATCGCCAACATCCACCGTGGTCTTCGCCAAATAGTTAATACCTTCACACAGGAAGGAGGTAAACCATCGGCTCAAATTCTGATGGCGAAGGTGGAGCTACCTTATGCGTATCTGATGGCGTGGTTTATTCTTCATTGCTCCGACATGATGTTCGTGCCGAGTGCTGCGGACCAGTATGTTCGCCTGCTACAGCTGATAGAAGATTGTAAATGGAAAGGATAGGGATTTATGGACATAAAGAGACGGCTGTAAGACCATAAATGCTAGGTTATCCCCACATGCTTCCCCTGATTTTCAGGCCGATATGGTGATTCATTGGTTGATGTGGAGCGGCATGGTACGGGTCGGACCTGCCTTGACACTAGGTGCTTTGATTGGCTAGTGAACATTAGGTGGGGTTATCTGATTTTCCGAGTAAAAAATCGTTGTTACATAGAACCGTATCTACCGTGTAGGTTTGCACAACAACTCGGGTACAATCAAATATATATCGGGAACCCAAATCCAGGATTTCGAACTTGCGGTGGCTTAGTGGACGATGCTCGAGCGTGGCTGTGGAGTATTACAGGTTGTACTGGTGCAAGATTTAGCCTTCAAGGTTGTTGAACGCCAATTAGAGCAGACCTTCTTATGTTACCGTTGGTTATTAGCGGCCAATGAACCTGTTCATGTGAAGCCAATTATAGAGTTGACAGTCGATGCAGCAGCTCGGTGCAGGCTATCTAAAAATTACTACATATAGCTGATCCCCATCAAACACCAATGATAAAAGTTATAATTTAACGGCTTCTAGAAGACTATAATTTAAAGACTTTTATGTAGATCGATGAAGGTTACAATCTGACGATCTTCACAATAACTGATGAAAGCTCTAATCAACAGCTTTCATAATCAACAGCGAGAGTTACAACCTGACGACTCTCACATATCAAAGAGCTAAAGCAAAGATTACAAAACGACGATCTTTG
>NC_033796.1:56107126-56148647 GCF_001876935.1 Asparagus officinalis
ATCTGTTAACGTGAGAATTTAATAAGCAATCAAAACAATAGGATCAGTCCATAATAGAAAAATACCTATTAGAAGCTCCTTGCCATTGGGTTTGGTTTCACCAAACATCCAAGCAAATGAGACTGCCATAGTAGCAATAAGAATGGCAAAAACAGCTTCTAACTTCCGAACACCGTAATTCTCAAGGAACAAGAACACAAAGCTGCCAGAAAGAAAGACATAAGATTACTATCGCAAAAGTAAACAAGCAATATTTAAATAAATAACTATAAAATTCATACATAAGACTCCAGTACTCTTTTAAGTTTGTATTTAGCATGCTTTCACTTCCCAAAAAAAACCAATAGCAGATAGACATAACATATTTATTGCTTTCTTTTCTTTACAAAGGTATCCCTTGCTTATTGCAAGGACAATAACAACAACAAAGAAAATCTAGATCTCAATTAATTCTAAACATAAGGGTTAAGAGATTGTCTCATGAAGCTCACTTGCGCGATTTTAATGGTTCAGTGCCTAGAGACACACCTCATATCAGGTTTCATATAGTGAGTGAGAAACAAAAGCCCAACCCCACAAGAAAATTGAAATAACTAAAATGCTATAAAAGCAATTACCCTTCTGCAAAAATGATCAGTTTTTATGTGCCTCAATAGTAAATCATTGTGACTAAGAAGTCATGAACTAACCCAGAACCAGCATATAAGAAGAAAGCGATGGTAATCATAAAAATGCAACCTAACTCATATATACAAATTAATTCTCTCATGCTCTTAAACTTCAACCACTTCAAATCCCCCAACCTTCCTTCCCAGAATCCACTAATAAGTGCATAAATCAAGCTAATTCAGCTGAAACTTCCGTCGCGTATCCACAGCTCTCAAAAATCAGCTAAACCATTTTTTAATCACATTTTTCATAAAAAGAAACAAACTTTGCTAAACAATGCCAGCTCCAGAAATAAAATTCAACCAAAATTCCCCCAAAAACAACAAAAACAAAAGAACCCCAAACCGTAATTCAGCTAAATTCAGCTAAAAATCACAAAAAAAACACACAATTTTGTAAATAAAAAAAACTCGGCCAAATTCAAGAATCCCAATTCCCGAAACTAATCAAAAGCCATCACCACAAACAATAATAATAAAAAAACTCACCAGTCTAATGCAGTAACAACAACTCCACCCCAGAGCGGCACAACTCCCCCGCTCAGAATCTTGATCGCAATCGCACTCCCAATAACCTCCTGTATATCCGCCCCAATCAACGCCACCTCCGCCATCACCCAAAGCACGAGCCTCGCCCAATTCGCGCCCCCGCCTGCAGATCTCCCTCCAGATTCCCCGGATCGAGGAACGCGATGCTCATCAGGAACCCTGGCCCCGTGAAAAGCCACAGCTTCTTCCATGAGAACGGCGGATCTGAGCCCTCGGACTCGGAGTCGGACTCCTCGATGGTGATCTTCTCGCAGGCCTCGTACGCGCGCTCCTCCTCCTCCTCCTCCTCCTCCTCCTCGGTGCTGTCGGGTTCCGGTTTGAGGAGGATTGTGGACTCGGATTCGGATTCGGGCTGCATTGGGATCGGAGAGAAGGGGAGAGAGGAGGAAAACGGGGATTTTTTGGTGGTGCCGTTGGTCTCATTGGAGGAGACTGTGATTTGGAACGGCGTCATAATTCTCATCTTCGCACAGTGAAGCGCGTTTGTTTGTTGAGGGTACGAGGGGGTTTTTACAGATAAGCGCCCTACAAATTCACTTTATTGCAATTATGAATCCAACTAGGGGTAGGAATGCAAAAGTTAGATACATGCAGCGATATCTTCCGTGGTATTTGGGAGAAAACTATATGCTCTATTTATAGAGGTCACAAAAACTGAGGATACCGGAATTGGAATTAAATATTGATCCTACTCTTAACAGTCGACGTATTATTTTTTGGCTGTTAGCTTATTGGGACTAGTACAAAAATGATGATGATTCCAACCTCCAAAGTAGAGACTAATGCTACAACTAAATGGATTCTTTTATTGATCAATGGCAAACAATGAACTCATTTTGCCGGTTAACGAATGTTTTCTTAAAATGGTTTTTGTCTATCAATATGTGGAAAGCTTGATTTAATTACAATTTTTGCTTAGGTTCATCTTTATGTCTTTTTTTATTTATTTACGGAAACCATCATCTTTATTATATCCTTGGGAACTTACAGGTGTGCCTAAAACAAGCAATTGTAACTAAATTGGATGAGGGTGTGATAAACTTGTTACATTTCAGACGATTTGCGAGAAAGTAAATTTATATAAATAAAAAAGAACCTCCTTTTCGAGGTATATTTCTTTAAAGCAAACAAAATTCTGAAGTTATACACCACAAAATAAAGTAACTAATAAATTTATTAGTCCTTTAATTGATTCTTTTTTATTTAGCAAGCCAAATTAGCAACTAGCTCTCAGTTACTGTTTGTGTAGAGAGTGGATAAGGTGTCTAACATTGTCAGAGTGTACTGTTTTTGTTCTATGAAAGCAATTATAAAGTTTCTAGAGACTAACATAGAAAAAATATTATCTCGAAAACACATTTCCATAAGAACCCCTCTTGATTTTGCTAGAGAGGATGCGTATTGATGATAGTATGTCTTCTTTATTGCACCGGAGAATATGACCTTAAAAGAAAAGGAAAATGCTTACGCACTGAAGAAATGGCGAGCACAGTGACGAAGACCGCAGGAAATGATGAAAGAACAAGTTTAGGTGTTGTGCGGTCGACCGCGTATGGCGCGGCGGTCGACCGCCAACGTGCACAAGGCTGAGTTCTAATCTGTATCAGGTCACAGTCGACCTCGTGTGGCGCGGCGGTCGACCGTCAAAAATCCAGAGACTCTGGAAAGTTTTTGTCGTTTTCGCGGTCGATCGTGCGTGGTTCTGCGGTCGACCGCGAGTCGGGTCTGCAGTTGAGTTTGGTTTTCTGACCCGTTTCGTTCTGAGTTGATATATAATCTTAATCCTAATTAATTAGGGTCAAACAAGGACGTTTTGAGCAGTCTTTGAGAGGGGGATTGCTGTATCCAATTGTGGAAGAGTTGTGAGAGATCTAGAGGCTTTGTTTTAGGGTTAATTTGGTGAGATTTATAACCCTATTTGTATTCTCTTGATTTCTAATAGTGAGAACTCCCCGCTCCTTGCCCCGTGGACGTAGGCAACTTGCTGAACCACGAAAAATTCGTTTGTCTTGCTGTGGTATTGTGTTTAGCTTATTAGTTGTGATTTATCTCGCTCTTATTCGTGTGGTTTCGAGCTTCTGCCGTGCACAACAAGTGGTATCAGAGCTTCAGGTTTGGCTTGGGCTTGTTTGAAGGAGTCGCTGAAGGATTCCTATTTGAAGAGTTAGATCAACAACATGGGAGAAGCAAGCACATCAGGTTCGTCTCTTACGTAGGCAATACAGAGTCTAAGCATCAATAATATGAAGATTGATGTTTTGAAATTCGACAGCAATATCAATTTTAGTTTGGTGATGGATGCATTGGATACACAGAATTTGGAGGAGACTCTTGAGTTACAAGAGAAACCTGCTGACATGGAGGACAGGGTTTGGAAAAAAATAAATAGTAGTGCTTGTGGAGTTATTCGGTCATGCTTAACGCCGGATCTTATTTATGATGTGATGAATGAGACGTCAGCGAAGAGAATGTGGGAAACACTCATAGAAAAGTATCTTACGAAGAGAATTGAGAATCGGCTTCACTTGAAGAAGAGGTTTTACCAGTTCAAGATAAAGAGGGGAGTTTCCATTAGGGAACATATTAATAATTTCACAAAGCTACTTTCAGATATGGTCAATGTGGACATCATGGTTGAGGATGAAGACAAGGTGATGCTACTTTTGTGTTCGTTATCGGAGGATGACTATAGTACGTTCATTCTCACTATGATCAATGGAAAAACTACTGTTAGCTACAAGGAGGTGACCTTAGTATTGGTGAATTATGAGTTGAGGAAGAGTGATGTTGAACCATCTGAGAAGGCATCGGGAGATGCATTAGCAGTTCGAGGCCGTAGTCCAAACCGTGGCCAAGTCAACCGCCCAAAATTAAAGAATAGAGGTGCCTATAAGAGTATTGGTAAAAATCAACATCGTTTTTGTAAAGTAAGAGGGACATTGGAAGATTGATTGTCCAAAGTTGAAGGACAAAGTTGAAGGACAAAGCCGGGAAGAATAAGGGAAAAGCTGTACAAACTTCAGAAGTGAATGTTGCAAAAGCTGTTGGTGAGCATTCAGATTCAGATTCTTCAGGTTATTCATGCACTGCACTACCGTCGGTTTGCTACCGACTCTACGGAGTGGATGTTGGATTCGGGAGCCATATATCATATTTTCCCAAGGAGGGACTGGTTCTCCAGCTTTGAGGAGCTGGAAAGAGAGGATGACGTGCTTATGGGTAATGACCACGTATGCCCTAATAGTGGTATTGGTTCAATCCAGATCAGGATGCATGACAGTGTAGTGAGGGAGTTGAATGAAGTGAGGTTCGTGCCGCAGCTGACGAAGAACATCATTTCTCTTGGTACTTTGGAGGCAGCTGATTATTAGGTGACCTTAGAGGATGCTACCGTGAAGGTCACGAAGGGTTCTATGGTGGTGATGCGATGAGTCATGGGAAACTCCCTATACTAATTGAAGGGCAAGACAGTTACAGAGGATCTGGCAACTTCTATCACTACAGAGGAGGACACTATTACTCTATGGCACATGAGACTAGGATACACAGGTGATAAGTCCCTGTAGTCATTGGCGAAATAGGAGCTTTTGAAAGGTGTTAAGACCTAGAAGATAGAGTTGTGTGAGCATTGTGTACTTGGAAAGAAGACTAGAGTGAAGTTTGGCACCGCTATTCATAACACCCAAGGTATATTGGATTACGTTCACACAGATGTTTAGGGCCCTTCCAAGAACACATCACTTGGTGGGGCCAACTATTTTGTCACTTTTATTGATGACTATTTCAGGAAGAATTGGGTATACACTATAAAGTATAAACATGAGATCCCGGATACTTTTATAGAGTGGAAGAAGAAAGTAGAGCTGTAGACAGGTAGAAAGGTGAAGACTCTACGTTCAGATAACGATGGAGAGTATAAGAGTGATCCGTTTTTGTAGTTTTGCCGGGATCACGGCATTAGGCGATACTTCACAGTTTGAGAGATGTCACAACAAAATGGGGTGGCTGAGAGATTAAACCGTACATTGCTAGAGAAGGTACTATGTATGATGACGCAGAGTGGATTACCTAGATCCTTTTGGACCGAGGCGTTGGTTTATGCGAGCTATCTCGTTAATAGGTTGTCATGCACTACGATACAGGGGAAGACTCCTTTAGAGCATTGGTCTGGTTCGGTAGCTAGTGACTATGAGTCGCTTCGGATATTTGAGTGTCCTGCTTATTATCATGTTAGTGATGGTAAATTGAATCCAAGGGCGCGGAAGGCAATCTTTGTGGGATTTAGAGATGGAGTTAAATGCTTTAAGTTATAGGATTCACAGGACAAGAAGATAGTTATTAGTAGGGATGTCACATTTGATGAGGCGTACATGATGAGGCCTCAAGTTCCTCTACAGGTGGAGGAAGATCAGATTCGAGAGATATCACAGCATGTAGAGGATGATGTGAATCCACTCACTCCAGATAGCATTGTATCCATTGAGACTCCTACAGAGGTGACACTAGGAGAAAATAAGATGACAACCGGGCAGATAGAAGATACAGTGGATTATGAGACTCACGAGCAGGGTCGTGTTCAGGAGTCTATTGTAGCGAATAAACCTAGAAGGGTGATTCGTCGACCAGCTAGGTATAATGATATTATGGTCGCATATGCATTATCAGTGAAGGTCATTGATGATATGGTTCCATCCACATTCAGGGAGGCAGAGTCTAGCCCCGATTTGATCAGGTGGAGGAAAGCTATGGAGGAGGAGATGCGATCTTTTCAGAAGAACGACACTTAGGAACTTACAAGGCTACCTAAGGGGAAGAAAGCTATTTGTTGTAAGGAAATTAGGTACAAAGCCAGATTAGTTGCTAAGGGATATGCACAGCTTGAGGGTATTGATTACAACGAGATATTTTCACCCGTTATGAAACATTCGTCGATTCGGATTTTATTGGTATTGATGGCACAGCTGGATTTAGATTTAATCCAGATGGATGTTAAGATAGCATTTCTACACGAAGATTTAGATGAGGAGATCTACATGACACAACCTTTGAGATTCAAAGCTGTATGAAAGGAAGATTTGGTTTGCAAGTTGAAGAAGTCTCTTTATGGAATGAAGCAATCACCGCGACAGTGGTACAAGAGATTCTACAGCTTCATGATTGGCCATGGGTACACGAGGAGCCCATATGACCTATGTGTTTACATGCACAAGCTACAGGATGGTGAGCACATATATTTGCATGTATATGTTAACGATATGCTTATTGCTTCCAGGAATTCTTTGACTATTCAAAAGTTAAAAGAGGAGCTGTCATCCGAGTTCGAGATGAAGGATCTTGGAGATGCAAAGAAGATATTAGGTATGGAGATTGAGAGAGACAGGGTGAAGGGGAGATTGAAGCTCGCACAGAGGAGTTACTTGCAGAAGATGTTGAAGAAATTCAGCTTTGATGGTAATACAAAAATAGTTAGCACTCAATTGACTCCCCACTTTAAGCTTTCAGCTAATATGCCACATGTTTCAGTTGAGGACAGAGATTACATGTCAAAGGTTCCGTATGTCAGTATAGTGGGTAGCTTGATGTATGCGATGGTATGTACGAGACCAGATTTGTCATAGGCCGTGAGTATGATATCGAGGTATATGCACGACCCCGGAAAGGGTCATTAGGAGGTCGTGAAGTGGATTTTACGGTATGTTAAAGGCACCATGGATGTTGGTCTGGTTTTTCAGAAGAGTGAGAAGAATTGGCAGGATTGTATTGATTACGTGTATTCAGATTATGTGGGGGATCTTGACAAGCGCCGATCTACTTCAGGATATGTGTTTACATTGCCAGGAGCACCGGTTTGTTGGAGATGTACACTTCAGTCTATAGTGGCTCTCTTTACTATAGAGACGGAGTATATGGCGGTAACTGAAGCTGTTAAGGAGGTTTTGTGGTTGCATGGACTATTGGAGGACTTGGGGATTGCACAGGAGACCCTTCGGGTATATTATGATAGCATATCAGCTATCTATTTAGCGAAGAACCAGGTTTATCATGCACGTACAAAGCACATTAATGTCATATTCCACTTTGTTCTTGACGTATTGGATGATAAAGACGTCATATTAGAGAAGATCCACACAAAGGACAACCATGCGGATATGTTGACCAAAGTTATTTCAGATTTAAAATTTGGTCATTGTTTGAAGCTATTGAACATTCTTCAGTGTTGAGGGCCTTTGGAGGCCATTTGGGTAAACTACGTTCGACTTGATTCCTTGGGCAAGAGGATACGTAGGCAGTCTTGTTTGATGCAGTCGGTTGGATTTATTAATTTTGATTGGGGGGGGGCAGAGTGTTTGAGCTCTCGTTTGGGTTCCTGACTTGTTGTGGATTGAGCTCGTTGAAGTGGGTTGTTTTCACTTAGTTCTGGATGCAACAAGTGGGATATTTGGATATTTTGGTGTCGGCTTAGTTTTGATAGAAACGTTTGCCGAGGTGGAAAATTGAAGAAATGGCTAGCTTAGCGACGAAGACCTCAGTTTTGGTTTTCTGACCCGTTTCATTCTGAGTTGATATATAATCTTAATCCTAATTAATTAGGATCAAGCAAGGACATTTTGAGCAGTCTTTGAGAGGGGATTGCTGCATCCAATTGTGGGAGAGTTGTGAGAGATCTAGAGGCTTTGTTTTAGGGTTTATTTGGTGAGATTTGTAACCCTATTTGTATTCTCTTGATTTCTAATAGTAAGAAAGCCCCCCCCCCCCCCTTCTTGCCCCGTGGAGATAGGCAACTTGCCGAACCACATAAAATTTATTTGTCTTGCTGTGGTATTATGTTTGGCTTATTAGTTGTGATTTATCTCGTTCTTGTTCGTGTGGTTTCGAGCTTCCGCCATACACAACAAGCACTACTTTTGTTCTACCAAGTTGCCATGAGCAATGGTATAGGGTACTTACCACCAACTAGTAGCATTTATGTCAGAAAATTAATCTCCAAAATGCGTAGGGATAATCAAGGGTTAGGTGTGTTAGATATAGTAGTATTAGAATATCTAATTTCCTTTATTTTAGTCCCACGTCGATTAGGATTCTAGAACTTCTCTTCATACTCTTGTTTTTAAGTAGTTTAATACAATGAATAAAATAAGTCTCTTCTCTTCGTGAAGTCTCTTTTTTCTTTAAAGTCTCTTTTTTCTCCTAAAAACTCTATTCTTAGCATGGTATCAGAGTCATTCTCTTGATCCCAGATAGACCACTTTCTTCTTCCTCTACAACAAGATGCCGAGGGGGGTTTTGCCGAAATCTCCGTGCTTCCCCTTGGCGGCCTCGACACCCGATTCAATCTTGACGCATCGCCCCATCGCTTACAACCTCCCACCATCCTTGGCTCACTACAAAACCTTAGCCCTAACATTTGCCAAATGACACTGTTCGTCTGAGGACTGTTCACCCGCGGACTACTATCCACTGTTCATCATGCTAAATGTCATTGTTCATCATGGGGGTACTGTTCACCCACGGACTACTATCCTATTCAAGTTACTGCTCATCATGAACCTTGCTGCCTCAACACTAATTTGACCTCGACAATATCTCTGATAGCCAACTCATTGTCGACAGCCCAAACCCTATCACATCCAAAACCCTAGCCCATAACTGCTTGATGTTCATCCACCGCCGGCCATTGCCCAGTCGAACCAGCGCCACCATCGCTCGACCGTTTGAGCCAACATTGCACCATCGCACCGTCGCTCGATCAGACCCGCACGGGTGCACCACTCCATTCGAACGACATCCAGCCAGAATCACACCATGGTTTACCAAGCACCAGCCTCAACATCACCAATTTCTAAGCCTCACAAGCCTTTTCTCCCAAGCAACTCATGCCTACCAACCGTACGACAATATGCCTAAACACTTCCAAAACTTACACACCTAATTTTCATAGTTGTGGCCATCAACTATTGTACTTAATGTGTCAGCTGCAGTGCTCACGACAGCGACACCGCCGAACCTCACCATCTGCAGTGCCCACGGCAGCAACATCATTGAACCATCTGCAACTATAATGCCCATGACAGCAAAACTGCTAAATCTCTCCCTCTCCAGCACCCACGACAGCAACATCACCGAACCCTTCTATTTGCAGTGCCCTCAACAGTGACCGCAAGACCAGACTATATCATGATCTTGCCACCTACAATTCTAGCAATCGATGTGCTCCAATTCAACCACCGCTCCCCAAGCCATGCCAATAACCATCTGTGCAAATTTGGCTCGTCTTATCCAAACTCACGGTTCTCTAACAATCGCTAGTTTAATGGGGATGTTAGATATAGTAGTATTAGGGTATCTGCTTTCCTTTGTTCTAGTTCCAAGTCAATTAGGATTCTAGAACTTCCCCTCTTAGTTTTGTATTTAAGCAATTTAATACAATACATAAAATAAGTCTCTTCTCTTCTCGAACTTTCTTTTTTTCTTAAAAGTTTCTTTTCTTCCCAAAAGTTATATTCTTAACAAGAGGGGCCTTGAACTTCTTTGATGTCAAACAGAAAAAAGGCAGATCATGCACAAGCAGCAGACATTAGAAGTCTTGGAGGAGGTTTCCTCCGACGTGTCCTCTGCATATAAAGTTAGTAACTGATCAAATCAAAATGAAGAATATTAGATTGGGTTGAAGATTTAGAGAGTCTAGACCAGAGAATGGTGAAGATCTCTTATGTTTTATATGGGGTATATGGTAGATTGGTAATTTGACTTGGCTGGTGCAAATAGTACTTCATTTGTGATTTACATTTGTCAACGTTTGTTTGGGCTATCTTGTGAGAGTCACCCATACATTATTCAATGTTATAGTGATAGAATGATGGGGGTATGGGCACTATTTCCCATGAGTCATTATCACATATGACCTGCATTTAATGTGATGGCGACTGAGTGGTGGAGTATGACCGATGCCTAAGAAATTATCATCACCCTTATTTGTGTATTAAATGTGGGCACCTTTGACAAGAAGGTCAGACATCCACTTGACTTGTGACATGTGCTCTCTAGTGGGGTTCGACCTGAGGACGCCTCCCAATCCGGACTAGGATTATCGGAAGGGTCGGACAATTCAGTCGGATTACGGCTATACCAAGATGGGTATTTGATCATATGACCCCGACCCTCTTGACACATGGCCGGTTCTTAGAGATTCATTAAATTCATGATTTCTAGGGTAGAACAAGTAGCTTAGATGGTTTGTCTATATTATTATGGTTTAGGTTGAAAACAAGAAGTGTATAGGATACTGAACAACTAATACATTTTGCTAAGAATTAACCAAAACAATATCCTACACTTTTATCTCTTGCAATTTTAGCATAGTTTAGGACTTTACTCAATTACCACTGGGGGTGCACAAAAATATCTGTATCCGAGAAAATATTCATATATGTATTCGTATATGTTAGGATGCAGACATGGTTGCTAAACTCTATAACCGATAGGATACAGTAATGGGGTTATGTAGTAAAATATCTGTATTTGCATCTGCATCTAAAATATCTAAATATATGTTGGTCATATAGTTGCAACATTTTGTATCCTTAGATTAATGGATTTGAGGCTAATTTTGATGATCAAGAGATCTAATCTTAGCATTTCAATGAACACTCTTGTATATATGATATATATTTTTTCAATATTTCTAGTTTTCTCATATCTATTTTTATCCGCATATATGTCTGCTTATATATTCGCATGCATATTCGTATATGTATCCGATTTTAGCGGATATGGTTATTAATTTTTTTACTGAGACATTTCTGTATTCATATCTGTATACAAGATTGGTAGGCACATACAAACATGATAAGTATCATATTCGACTTGTATCCGAACCGTGTGCATCCGTAATTACCGCTGCTTAAAAAAGTTACAATGCTTAACTAATTAACATTTGCTAGCTTGTAGGCCACATCCTAAGTTGCATGTGAATATTAGCTGTGCGTATATATATACATATCAGAAGGTGATTTTTAACATTATTTTTCTCTTGCTTCTTTAGTGGGAAAACGGTACTGCATATAATTTGCAGGATAAATTTCACAAACGCCGACTTCTAGGATTATGTGGAAAAGTTGTTATATATAACAGACATAAAAATGAAGTCTAAAAAGCCTAAACAAGCTTTACACTATATATTTATACTAACCTGCAAAATTCTTTCAATAAAATTTGTTGGAGACATGTCACACGCGAAACACGCACCGTTTTTACTTGAATGTGTAGGTCGTGGCACTTAAATTTGGTGAACCCCCTAGATACCCCTGTTGAACATAGTGGAAATTTCGACAACACCTCGGCAGCACCTCGGTGCAACAAGAGAGTAAGATCACAATAGGAGTTCACGTTTCAGAAAAAAGAACCAAAAATAAAATATCTCAACAAAGTGGGATATCAGCTCTTCCTCTCATCGGTTCTAGGACTGACCTGTCGAGGGAACCTAAATAAGCTATTACAAATCACACAAACAGCAAGACAAACGAATTTTACGTGGTTCGGCAAATTGCATACGTCCACGTGACAAGGAGGGGGGAGATCAACTATTTGAGAGAGAGAATACAAATATGGTTTACAATCACACAATTTAAACCCTCAAACAAGCTCTCAAATCTCACACAAATATCTCCCTCAAAAGGATGCTCAAACTCTAAAACAACTACCAAGCCTCCGATGTTTTCTCCTGTTGCACGCAGCCCAAAGAGATAGCCACGTTTTTCCCCTTTCACGAAGCCCCTTTGCACAACTGCCTTTCTCTCTGTAATTTTCTCCTTGCACACAGAACGAAAAACCTAGGAATATGTATTTATAGCCTACTACTGTAGTTATACGAAACTAGGCCTTGTGATTTGTCCGCTGGACTCGTACTCACATGTGTAGGTGTGGCCTCTCAAAAGATCCGCTAGACTCATCTTTTGTCCGCTGGATCTTGTGGCCTCACAAGCGTGAGTATGGCCCCCACGTGACTCTACCGTTCACAATTCTTCACCTCGGCGAAGTTTTTCCAAAACTGAGCCGACACCAAAGCAACCAAATGTCTCACTTGTTGTGTCTAGTACGCCGTGAAGTTAATTCACGACAACGGACTCAATCCACAACAAGTCTGGAACCTGAACGAGAGTCCAAACAATCTCACCCCCATCAAAATCAACTAATCCAAACCGGCTGCATCGTAAAGACTGCCTAAGTATCTTCTTGTCTAAGGAATCAAGCCTCACGTAGTTCACCCAAATGGCCGCCAACGGCCTCAATAATTATGAATGTGCAACAAGTCTTTACAATGATCAAACTTATTGCTTGGAACTACCTTTGTGAGCATATCTGCCGGATTATCCTTCGTGTGAACCTTCACAATCTCCACATTGTTATTTTCAAGAACATCACGAACAAAGTGATAATGAACGTCAATGTGTTTCGTCTTCGCATGAAAAACCTGATTCTTCGCCAAATAGATATCACTCATGCTATCACAAAAAATAGTGACGGACCGCTGCGATATACCAAGTTCCTCCAAAAGTCCTCGAAGCCAAATCGCCTCCTTCACAGCCTCCGTAATCGCCATATACTCTGTATCCATCATAGACAAAGCCACCATAGACTGTAAGATGCATCTCCAACACACCGGCGCACGGGTTAAAGTGAACACATACCCCGTCGTAGACGTGCGCTTATCCAAATTCTCGGCATAATCTGAATCAACATAGCCAATACACAACTACCCACCTGTAGTGTCCCGCTCATAAACCAAACCAACATTGAGCCTACCTTGAATGTACCTCAAAATCTATCTCACGGCATCCCAATGACCCACTCCTGGATCGTGCATGTATCTCGAAATCATGCTCACCGCCTGTGATAAATCTGGTCTCGTACATACCATCATGTACATCAAGCTCCCAACCACGCTCGCATATGGAGTCTTAGACATCAACTCTCAATCTTCAATTGTTGTCAGTAAAAGATCAGCTGAAAGCTTCAAATGGGCTCTCAATGGTACACTAACTGACTTCATATCCATGCTAACATAAAATCGCTGTAGAACCTTCTTCAAATAAGCCATCTGTGTCAAATAAATTCTACCATTCTTCTTGTCTCTTTCGATCTCCATCCCTAAAATACGCTTCGCCTCACCCAAATCCTTCATCTTAAACTCCTTTGAAAGTTGTGCCTTCAACTCATCTATAACAGATCTAGAAATAGAGACAACCAACATATCATCGATATAAAGTAACAAATAGATGTACGCATCTTCTTTCAACTTACGAAAATATACGCAAGGATCAAACTGGCTCCGAATATACAAATGACCAATCATAAAACCATCGAATCGCCTATACCACTGTTGAGGAGACTGCTTCAAACCGTATATCGATTTCTTCAATCTGTAAACCAATTTTTCCTTCCCTACAACTCGGAATCCCAATAGTTGAGTCATATATATTTCTTCATCAAGATCACTATGAAAAAATATCATCTTTACATCTAACTGATCTAACTCCAAACCATACTATGTCACTAAAACTAGAAAAATCCGAATCGAAGAGTGCTTCACCACCGGAGAGAAAACCTCATTATAGTCAATACCTTCCTCCTGTGCATAGCCCTTCGCAACCAACCTAGCTTTGAACCTCAATGGAGCACTCTCAATGCCCTCCTTCTTTGTGTATACCCACTTATAACCAATTGCCTTCCTCCCCTTTGGAAGCTCAACAATCTCCCATGTATCATTCTTGTGAAGAGACTCCATCTCCTCCTGCATAGCTACTTGCCACGAATCAGCCTTCAAACTCTGCTCGGCCTCTCTAAATATAGTAGACACCATCTCATCGATACTCTCCACCAGAAGTGCACACGTAACTGTGTCGGCATACCGTGTTGGCATCTGTATGTCTCTCCTCTGTCTCCGAACCACAATAGAATCCTGAACCTGAGCCGTTGGTCCCTGATCCTACACATCAGTACTCGTATCCTCCGTGTCACCATCGTACTCGTCTGGCATCACCTCAGTCAGCACTCTAATGGATACTGCACCATCTGGACACTATAGAGCTGTATCGATCTCCACCACCTGTGATATCTCCTCTATCGGGTCGCTCTTCACCTGATGAGAGCTGAAAATCTTTAAGATAGAAGTCTCATCGAATGTGACGTCCATACTCTGCACAATCTTTCTATCAACTGGATCCCATAGCTTGTATCCATTGACACCACGCTTGAATCCTATAAATATGCATTCCTAGCTCAAAGTTTCAATTTATCTGTTCTCACATGATAAAATACAAGGCACCCAAATACCTTGAGCTAGTCATAGTCATATGCTGGCTCTCCCGACCACTTCTCCATAGAGGTTTTCCCCTCAATCGCAGATGAAGACAGCCTATTAATGAGGTGGCTCCCATATATAAGTGCCTCAGCCCAAAAGATCTTTTCCAAACCACTCTGTGACAATAAACATCGGACCTTCTCCAGTAAAGACCGATTCAACCTCTCCACCATCCCATTCTGCTGTGGTGTATGACTAACCATGAAGTATCTCTCTATGTCCTCGTCTCAACATAGTTGTTGAAAAGGGTTTGAAGTATACTCATCGCCGTTGTCAGATCGTAACATCTTGATCTTTCTCCCAATCTGCAGTTTCAATCTCTTCTTCCACTCTACAAATAAATCTAGGACTTCATTCTTATGCTTCATGGTGTACACCCAACAATGCCTAGAATAGTCATCTACGAACATGACGAACCAATATCGACCATAAAATGATGCCATCTTGGTGGGACCCCAAATGTCTGTATGCACGTAGTCTAGGATGCCCTCGTCCTATGAATGGTTGTCCTGAACTTCAAGTTCGTCTTTTTGCCAAGTACATAGTGCTCACATAACTTCACTTTACCACTCTTGGCTCCCTTCAATAGCCACTGCTTGCACAGCGCCTGCAGTGACTACTTGCATGTGTGCCCTAACCTGTAATGCCAAAGCCTGCTGATGTCCACATTTAAAATAGCCGAAGCAATCTGGTCAATCTCGGTGCTCCCCTTCGGATAGTATAAATTTTGGTTGCGGACTCCCTTCATCACCACCAAAGATTCCTTAGTAACCTTCGCTACAACATTTTCAAAGGTCACCTTGAATCCTTTTGCCTCCAAAACTCCAACTGAGATAAGATTCTTCTTCAGCTGAGGAACAAATCTCACCTCTTTTAATTTACGAACTACTCCATCGTATATCCGGATCCGCATAGTACCTATCCCACAAATACCACAGGATTGATCATTTCCTATGACTACAATTCCCCCATCAAGCTTCTCAAAAGATGCAAACCAATCTCACCTAGGGATCACATGATAGGTAGCACTGGAGTTAAGCATCCAATATGATGCATCCAAGTGGTTCACCTCACCTCCGGAGTAATTAGTAGGGAAAAGCTCGAATCATCAGAATTATCGCCTTTCGTAATATTCACCTCATTGGCCTTCGGGCCCTTTTTCTTGTTATTCTCTTTCTCCTTGAGCTTCAGACAGTCTCTCTTCGAATGTCCCTGCTCCTTGCAGAATGCACATTGGTTCTTTACTAATTGGTGACGGCTTCTTGACTTTGACCTCCCTCTATTACCACCTTTCAGATATGGGCTTCTACCTCTCGTCGACAAGGCCTCGCCTGAAGTGCTAGCACGGGAAGTCTTCTTGTCCTTCCTCCTCAAATCATAATTTATCAATACATTAGTAACTTCACTATAGATGATAGAAGATCTCTCGTTTAACAAAGTGAGCACAAATGTGTCATACTCCTCATCCGGTAAGGAGCCCAATAAGATAATAGTCTTGTACTCATCCGAAATCTTCTCATCAACATTCGTCAAGTCTGAAAACAATGTTCACAAGAGCCACAAGCGAGGTGCCTCTAGACATCTGAAATCTGAATAACCTACACAGCAAGTACAACCGGTTCTCAACACTCTTCGTAAGGTACTTATTATTGAGAATTTTCCATATCTTCATTGCAGACGTCACCCCAATCACATCATACTTCAGCTCCTGTTCCAAACAGGACCTGATCACCCCACAAGCGTTACTATTCATCTTTTTTTTATATTGCCTCTTTATATTTTGGTGGTCTCTTATGGACCATGATGGTCTCCTCTAAGTTCTGAGCATTGAGCGTATCATGTACGTCGCTCATCCACAAACCAAAGTTAATTTTACCGTCATACTTCACCACACTAATTTTGGTGTTCTGAAAACCAACTTGAACTGTACTCGTTATCGTCTTGCTGCTTTCACCTTCTTCTCCCATTGCAAACTAACTCCAAGTTGTAGAGAAAGAATAAAACTTTGATAGAAATTAAGAATTACCCAACTAAATCCAAGATCGGATTCCAAATAGATCTCCTGTCCACACGAAGAAAACAGAATCTCCAACGACAACTCCTAATGCTATCTCCACTGAAGCCTAGAACTCCAAGAACCAAGATTCACATAAGAATCTTCCTCCACCAAATTCCAAAACCCTAGATCTGAAATCAGTGCTCTGTACCACTTGTTGAACATAGCGAAAATTTTAACAGCACCTCGGCAGCACCTCGGCAGCACCTCGGCGCAACAAGAGAGTAAGATCACAATAGGAATTCATGTTTCACCCAGGAAACAAGAGCCAAAAGTAAAATATCTTAACAAAGTGGGATATCAGCTCTTCCTCTCATCAGTTTTAGGACTGACCTGTCGAGGGAATCTAAATAAGCTATTACAAATCACACAAACAGCGAGACAAATGAATTTTACGTGGTTCGGCAAATTGCCTACGTCCACGGGGCAAGGAGGGGGGAGATCAACTATTAGAGAGAGATAATACAAATAAGGTTTACAATCATACAACTTAAACCCTTAAAACACGCTCTCAAATCTCACACAAATATCTCCCTCAAAAGAATGCTCAAACTCTAAAACAGCTGCCAAGCCTCCACTATTTTCTCATGTTGCACGCATCCCAAAGAGATAGTCGCGGTTTTTTTCCCTTTCACGAAGCCCCTTTGCACTGTCACCTTTCTCTCTGCAATTTTCTCCTTGCACACAGAACGAAAAACCTAGGAATAGGGATTTATAGCCTAGTGATGCGGTTATGCAAAACTAGGCCTTGTGATTTGTCCGCTGGACTCGTGCTCACATGTGTGGGTGTGGCCTCTCAAAAGATCCGCTGGACTCATCTTTTGTCCGATGGATCTTGTGGCCTCACAAGCGTGGGTGTGACCCACACGTGACTCCACCGTTCACAACCCCCCCCCTTAATAACTTAGGTGCACGAATCATGAGGTGTTTCTTGATTTATAAAGTTTAAGAAGGATTTTATTGTTGAGCGCTGCGGAAGCCAAACAACCAAACCAACGTGCTACGAGAAATCAAATCAAACGAACGTCGAGAGAAAGCCAAACGAACCAAATAAATGCCACAAACACAAACAACCAATTTTAACGTGGTTCAGCAAGTTGCCTACGTCCACGGGGCAAGAAGGGGATAAGATTTTTCACTAATAGAGAAGAAGAGTACAAACTAAGATTACAAATCACTCAAACTCACCAATTAATCTTACTAACAAATTTCTAATTCTCTCCAAACAAAACCCTAACCAATAGCTCAGAAAATACATCTTTTCTATGCTCCAAATATCCCTAATTTTCTTCTCAATTCTCTCTTCCAATTGTTTAATATATATAGAAATCCTAAAATCATAAACATACTAGAAATTCTAAAACAAAAAACAAAACAGATTAGGAATCCTAATAACCTGTTACTAAAACAGATTTGGAATCATGTTACCAAAACAGATTAGGAATCCTAATAACCTGTTACCAAAACAAATTAGAAAATATATTAGGAACATGGCATCTAATAATTCTCCACCTCGACGAAGTTTTTCCAAAACTGAGCCGACACCAATACCAACCAAACGTCTCACTTGTTGCGTCCAGTACGGAGTGGAACAAATCCACGACAACTGACTCAATCCACAATAAGTCGAGAACCCATATGAGAATGCGAACAAACTCCAAATGTCGGTATCAACTCACCAAACTGGCTGCATCATATATGACTGCCTATGTATCCTCTTGCCCAAGGAATCGAGCCTTCACGTAGTTCACCCAAATGGCCTCCAAAGGCCCTCAATCAAATAGAAAAGTTTACAACTCTTTACCAATATCACCAATAGATCTGCAACTGATAGCGCTCCCAATGGCCCCAAACTGAAACAAATCAAACACCTCCACCTGAGGTGAACCAATGGCCGTATCCAAAACATGTCCACTAGCTGTACTCGAATCCAAAACCAACTCATCATCTGCTTCCAAATCCAAATAATCTCCAAACTGTGTCGCCTCAGCTAGAATCCCAAACGATACAGTATGATTTGGAGTATGTGGAGTAATTCCTACCCAATGTGAAGTAGTATCACCCTCCACCCGCTATGATATCCTAATAATCTGATCAACACTCTTCACCTACCGAGAGTTAAATGTGACATACATGCTCATAACAAAATCAGAAGCTCCTAACTGATAATCAAACGAACCTCTGAATCCCAAACGTGCAATCAGATCAAATCTCACATACTTGATGTGACCAAATGTTGGGCAACCAAATATCCGACGTAATCTAATATCTAAAGCAACTCCACCAGATCTAAAATCTTCACACGCAGCAGTCGGCAACCTATGACCAAGATGACCCAAATATGTCGAAGCTCCAAAACCAAAACGAATGCTCGACAGCCAACACCGATCCCCCTCCAGTAAGGACTAACCCATCAAAACTGTCATCTCATCTCGTTGCCCTAATGTCTTCACATCAATGAAGTGTCTCAAAGTGCCATAACTTCGGCACAAATGCAAGAAAGAACCCCTACCAAAGCTAGAACGACATGTTACCTTTCTACCAATACACTTCTTCCAATTGTTATTGACTTCTAAGACTTCACACCAACGGGACCTGGTTGTAACCCACTAATACCTAGAACAATCCCCAACTACGGAAACCAAATACCGATTACCTCCCAATGATGCCTTCTTGGAAGGCCTCCAAATGCCTGACAGAACACCACCTAAAAGACCCCTTAATCAATGGATAGAAGTGTCAAACTCCATCTCGGTCTTCTTGCTCATACCAATATGCTTAAAGGACTTCAATCTGCAGGTCAAAGCACTCCTCAACAAACCATGCATGACATAACCAATCAAATAACCCATTCTCAACAAATGCCACAGTCTAGCTAAATCCAAAGAAGTCGTCAGCTCTCTATCAAACACCATGCTCCCAATCAAATAATACAAATTATTCATCACAATCATGGACCCCAATGTGACCTTCAAACATGAATCGACCAAGGTCACCCTATAGCCTGCTGCCTCCAAAACTCCAAGTGAAATGATGTTCTTCTTCAACTGAGGACCGAACCTCACTCCAACCAACTCTCGAATCACTCCGTCACTCATCTTAATCTGAACGGTACCGATACCACTAATAGGACATTCGTGATCATTACCCAATGAGCACGACATACCCTCTTTCCAACTCCTAAAAGCTGGAGAATCAATTCCTCCTAGGACAAATATGGTAAGAAGCACCTGAATCCAACATCCACACTGACGGTAGTGCAGATAACGAGTAGCCCAAAAAATCCGAATCTGAATTATTACCACTAGCCTTGATAACATTCACCTCTGAAGCTTGAATAGCTTTTCTCTTATTCTTCTCAGTTCGATTAACCAACTTTGGGCATTCGGCTTTTCAATGTTCATCCTCTTTACAGAAGGCACACCGATTCCTGCGAACTCCAATATGTGCCCCTCTAGACTGGGACCTCCTACCACAGCTTGGACTCTTTGCTCTTACGACCAATGCCCCCGCTACCGACTCAACTGAAGTCTCTTTATCCTTCTTTCGAAGCTGATAATTCACAAGTACAGCGGTGACCTCACTGTAAGAAAGTGATGCATTCCCATTAATAAGAGTAAGAACGAAGGTCTCATATTCCTCGTCAGGTAAGAAACTCAACAACAACAACGCCTTGTCATCATCTTCAATCATCACATCTACATTCGCCAAATCTGCAAGAAGCTTCGTGTAGTGGTTCATGTGATCACCAATATAAGGTCCCCTTCTTCAATTAGAAGCGATAAAGCCTCCTTTTCAAATGCAAGCGGTTCTCTACATTCTTGGTCAAATACTTACCCTCTAGGATCTCCCAAATCTTTTTAGCTGAAGTCTCATTGATCACATCATATTTTAAATCTTAAGTCAAACAAGATCTAATCACACAACACGTCGTTCTATTCATCTTTTTCCAAACCTTCTCCTCAATGTTGTCAGGTTTCCCGTCCAATTCCAAAGTATCTTCTAAATTTTGCGCATTGAGCGCATCCAAGACTTTACATCTCCAAAGACCAAAATTATTTGTGCTATTAAACTTCTCCACATCTATCTTCATAGAGTGGATATTCAAACTTTGGACAGTCTTCACGCCGGAAGACCCTCCACAACTCCTTCTTTCTCGATCATCTTTCTCAAAGCACCAAAACAAATGCAGAACAAATGAAGAATAGATCCAAAACTAAAAAAGATAGAGTCTTTACCAAAAAAATCCCACCTTTATCACCAAACGAAGCCCTAGGCGAGCCTCAAAAACGACCTACTCCTCCAAATAGCCCAAGCGTAGTCCGAACTCTGATACCACTTGTTGAGCACTTGGAAGCCAAACAACCAAACCAACGTGCTACGAGAAATCAAATCAAACGAACGTCGAGAGAAGGCCAAACGAACCAAATCAATGCCACAAACACAAACAACCAATTTTAACGTGGTTCGGCAAGTTGCCTACGTCCACGGGGCAAGAAGGGGATAGGGTTTTTCACTAATAGAGAAGAAGAGTACAAACTGAGATTACAAATCACTCAAACTCACCAATTAATCTCACCAACAAATCTCTAATTCTCTCCAAACAAAATCCTAACCAATAGCTCTGAAAATACATCTTTTCTATGCTCCAAATATCCCCAATTTTCTTCTCAATTCTCTCTTCCAATTGTTCTCTATATATAGAAATCCTAAAATCATAAACATACTAGGAATTCTAAAACAAAAAACAAAACAGATTAGAAATCCTAATAATCTGTTACCAAAACAGATTTGGAATCATGTTACCAAAACAGATTAGGAATCCCAATAATCTGTTACCAAAACAAATTAGGAAACATATTAGGAACCTGCTATCCAACATTTATACCAAACACTCCAAAGTTTAGGAATTTTTATGGAAATTTATTCGGAGCAAGGGCGCAAACTTGCATTTGTATAAAGTTCTTCTGAGTATTTTGTTTATTCAAATTTATATATCATCTTGAACATGAGATATACATATCATGTTAAAGAGAAATACAAACAAATACCGTTCTTTTTTTGTATATATTTTTATCAGATAAGAAAATAGCAGTACAATTATATGTATGTTAAAAAATTGCAACTGCCACTCTAAATATGATCGTTTTTAATTTTAATTTTTGATTACATATGAATATATCTGTACAATGAAGTCAACCGAAGGTTAAAATTTGAGATATTGGGATCCTCTACTAATGCATAGTGTTCCTAATATCTCCTAATAAAGATATATTAGTCTTTAATTTATCAATCAAATGCTAAGATTTCATCCTTATCCTCCCCCTAGTTTTGCTCATGAGGAGATCTTGGCCTTTGATTGATAAATCAAAGGCCAAGATCCCATTAGGAGATATTAGGAACCTCGTCATTAGTAGAGAATCCCAATCCAAATTTGAGTTACAGCTTGAAGTCCTTTCATAACTCGAAAAGACTTTGCAGTACAGAATATTGCTCTAGCTAGCAACTATATATATTTACCAATTGCAATGAAACGAACATTGCAGTTGATAGTCTCTACAGTACAAGCAAATCAAACAATACTGAATGCACAGTCAGACGTGCACAAAACAATGCAGAGTGAGGTGGACATCCACTGCACAAAACAATGGAGAAACTACGTAGTTCTCGAAATAGCTAGCTAGTGGATAGAGGGAATGTCGTCAGTGTGATCCCATGAGAACAAAGGCAATACAGCACCAAACAAGCCTTTTTGTCGATCTGATGACTTTATGTTCCTTTGTTGGCAAATGATTCAAATGTGTATTATGCGTGCCGCGTCAACTTGAGCATTTTTTTATATTGCGAGATCACGACGCTTTGCTCCGTTACCTGCTAAGCAAGTTGCGCCGGCACCTTTGGTGCCGTGTAGTGTTTGTTTGCATATCTATTTATTTATTTTTTTTTAAAAAAATTAGTTGCAAGTTATTTTTAGAGAACATACTTATTTCTTATACTAGTATGCCACACGTGGCTTGCACCGGCATAATGCATGGTTTAAGAAGTTATTAGTGAATAATAAATTCTACATTATTGATTCTTAAATATATACTTGTTTACTTATGGTCTATTGATTCTCAATATATCATGCACGAAAGTTACAAAGACCACTAAATAAAAAAGTTAATATTGAATGTCTAATATCTCGTTGGAATAGCAAAAGTTATTATTAGATGTAAAATTACAATAGTTGTAATAGCAAGATGAAATCGCAACCAATATAAAGATATTGCTTGAGTAGCTCAGTTCGTGGGAATTGTATAGGACAATTTTTTAATCCAAATTAAAGAATCTCAGTCAAAAGACAAATTAATCTGAATTTCATATAAAAATTAAAAAAAATTATGCAATTTAATCAAATATATCATATATAGGTTTATGTATTTTGATTTACTCAGTGAGCAGAAGATAGATAGCTAATGTTTTTTATTAGTTAATCTTTTAAAATGCACACAGACTAAAAATAATCTTTGGTTCCCAAATCAAATTTATACATACTCTTAAATATCAAGGCTTTCAAATAATAATCTTCCTATAATATATTACCCTTCTCTTTTTTAATGACTCAAGACATAAAACACAAATCAAGAGCAACGAATTGAACATGAGACATGGTGCTACAAATTGAACATGAGACATAGTTTTCAATTCCATAAAAATAAATCATTAAGTTTACATACCATTTGACAAATATTATCCAATATATGCATGTGCACGTACATATACAAGTCATGTATACTATAAACCATTTGACAAACTTTTTCATATAACATGTGTCATAAACCATTGTGTTGGCATAGGAATTTGGGTTAGTAGGTGAAGTGGTGGGTTGAAGGGAATGGATGACCATAATTTATACTGAACAATAGGTTATGTAAAAGGAAAAGAAAAGAGTGGTTAGTTAATTGGATCAATAACATATACATTTAGTTAAAATAAATTATGGAATCTTAATTAAGAGCCTAAGAAACTAATTAAATTTTATTATTATGATGATTTGTAATTAATTTAATGTAAGACTCACTGAATGAGACTTTGAGGTAAATCAAATAAAAAATAATTAAAGTAAAGTTGGAATTATCATTTTTGAGAAGGGTAAAAAGGACAATAAAAAGTTTTAGCAGCCCAATTCTCTTTTATAAATAATATACATATAGATTGATAATGATGATCTAAAATTTGAGATAAGTTGGTAAGTTTTGCTTTAAGATGGTTTTATCCTTTTAGGATGTTTCACGTTTTGTGAAATGTTTATTTATTAGCTGAAAAATAGGGGGTTTGTCTTTTCCCAAAATAAAAAAAGAAGAAGAAGTTCTTCCTGGATTAGTGAAATTCGATTTTCAAGAATTGATATTTCTTTGATGCCGCATGGTGGAAAGCGGAGGCAGTGAAAAGATTGCAAAGACGGGTCAATAGGCCTTACTTTATTCAGGGCAGGCCTAATTCGTATTGTTCATGGGCATGGGTGCTAACCTACACCAAAATGGGCCTTAAGTAACATTAACCAATATGGGCCATAATTATTGTGTGTAAACTTGGACATTCATACATGTGCTTGTTAAATGCATTAACTGTTGAGGAGTGATTGGACCTAATCTAGAGTCGATGAGCTTTAGACCAAAGTTAGGAATCAAATTTAACTCAAAAACTAAACCTATTAGATTAACCCTAATTTCTATTTAAAATTCATAACTATTTCTTAATCTATCTGATATAGGACTATACTCACATATTTATAATCTGAACATTAGCAATAAAATCAAGTAGAAATTAGTTTTTGAGTTTTCAATATCTTGTATTTCATCATTCCTTCCAAAATTCAAACCAAGAAAACCACCTATTATACCCTTAAATTCATGAGTTTGACAAACCCTTAAGAACTTGCCAAGAGTCAGGCAGGCAGGTTGGGTCATATGACCGGAAACCCGGCATGAGCATAGTTGTAACCAATCTGGACTAGCTGACTTCTCCAACAGTCCTAGCCCAAGTTAGAAGGCATCTTCAAGTCGGGCTTCACCAGTCATGAGGTGAGGGAATGTCCGAATGCCTCATCAGTAGCACCCTCATTTAATGAATGACTAGGCGTGATGATGAATTTTTGGGTGTCGCCTATACTTCGCCACCCAGTCGTCATCGTATTTGACGTGTGTGGGATGTAATAATGACTCCTCTGGTAGCACTTTTAAATATAATGTAATCATTTGGAACCACACTTCTCCTTTCTCTAGTGAATCTTCTTAATGGCACATGTTCTTGAGGTGGTAGAGTTTGTTCTTCTAGAACAATTTCTGGAATGGGAGGTTCTATGACATTGTCTTGATTTGGATCTGTTTCTTGAACAATGCCAGGAATAGAAATCAGATCAATATCAACAGCAGCTATAAGAATATTAACATATTCCTCTTCAAAGACAAAGTCCTTAACCTTATTGTTGCGTATGTGGTTGGAATGTTGGGCAGATACTTAAGTAATCATGGATTGGATCACTGGAAAGCAGCAAGCGAGTCTTTAGATATTTGCAGAGAATAAAAGAATACATGTTCACGTATCAGAGGTCGGACCAGTTAGAGATCATTGGGTATTCTAACTCCGATTTCATGCTGTCTTAGCATCCAGCAAAATTGGAGTCAGAATACCCAATGATCTCTAACTGGTCGGACCTCTGATACGTGAGCATGTATTCTTTTGTTATCCTCAAATATCTCAAGAGTTGCTTAGCTTCTTTTTAGTGATCAAATCCAGGATTACTTAAGTATCTACCCAATATTCCAACCATGTACGTAATATCCGGACGCGTACATACCTGAGCATACATTAGACTTTCTACTACTAATACATAAGGAATCTTCAACATCTCCTTAATCTCAAAATCATTCTTAGGGCATTAATTAAGATTGAATTTATCTCCTTTAGTCACAGGGGTGTCGCCTGGTTTATAATTTTGCATGCCAAACCTTTTAAAAACCTTTTCTATATAACTCTTTTGTGATAACTCAAGTATACCCCAAGAGCGATTTCCAATACAAAAGAGGCATCCTAAGATCTTTCATCTCAAGTTTTTTTTTTGAGAGAAATCTCTTGGTTTCGTGCAATAAGCCTATATCATTGCTGGCAAACAATATGCCATCAACATATAAAACCAGAAAAATATATTTACTCCCACTGAACTTGTGGTATACACAATCATCGGCTACATTTATCTCAAAACTAAATGAGATGATAACCTGATGAAACTTATAATACCACAGACGAGAAGATTGCTTAAGCTCATAGATGAAGATTGCTTAAGCTCATAGATGGATTTCTTCAATTGCAAACCATCTTCTTTGCATCTCCCAACACAAAGTTTTCTGGCTGTACCATATAAATGGTTCCGTCAATGTCGCCATTGAGAAATGTAGTCTTTACATCCATCTGATGTCGCTCAAGGTCAAAATGTGCCACAAGTGTCATTATAGTCCCGAAAGAGTCTTTCGATGAAATCGGAAAGAAAGTCTCTTTATAGTCAATGCTTCCTTTCTGTGTAAATTCTTTAGTGACAAGACGAGCTTTGTACCTCTCCACATCACCTTTCGAGTCCCTTTTGATTTTAAATATCCATTTAAACCAATGGGCTTTGCACTTTCAGGCAACGGGACAATGTCCCAAACGTTATTGTCCTTCATAGACTCTATTTCTTCATTCATGGCATCAATCCACTGTTGAGATTTAGAACTTTCCATAGCTTGACAAAAGTTAATTGGATCATCTTTCATCATGCCAATGTTTTCCTCATGTCCTTGGAGAAATATAATATAACCATTTGGAGCCGTACTTCTCCTTTCTCTAGTTGATCTTCTTAATGACACATGTTCTTGAGGTGGTAGAGTTTGTTCTTCTGGAACAATTTCTAAAATGAGAGGTTCTATGACATTGTCTTGATTTGGATCTATTTCTTAAACAATGTCAGGAAGAGAAGTCTGATTAATGTCAATAGCAGCTATAGGATGTAGGCGTCAAAAATTACCTATAGGTTCCCGTATGCAGCTCGAGACAAAGAGAAGATGATAAACATTGATATCTGAGTCATAGAAGCTCATTTGATGATGACAAACACATGAAGTGAGTCGACAGATCATACGAAGCAACGGAACTTCGGAATAACAGAAACAAGAGCTGATCGGTAGCCTCACGTCGTTTACGAAAGACGGAGCACCCCTCGTGTCCCATTTACTCCACATATGATTCAATCTTGGGATCATGTATGTCTCCTCGTCGACTTTCCAATGCATCTTGAACCGCATAATTCTGAGTCCGGACGATGAATTTACGGTAGAAACAAACTCGACGCGCCAAAACCAAAAAGCCAAACCGAGACACCCCATGGTGTCTTGGCTTGGCCAAGACACTTACAAGTGTCTCGGCCAAGCCAATACAGTAAAAAAAGATGAAGTGCGCGAGACCAAGCCCTAAGCTAAACTGAGACACCAATTGGTGTATCGGCCAGGCCGAGACACCCGTGAGTGTCTCGGCTTGGCGGAGACACTCTCAAGTGTCTCGGCCACGTCGAGACACCCACGGGTGTCCGCAGACCCGAAAAGCTGTTTTTGGCAGTTTAGAGCTGTTTTTCGATTGTTAACCGTCTGGATTTGTTCCAACTGATCTGATAATATGGTTAAGTGGTTTCAACTGAAGATAAGAGGGAATCAACTGTTCCTATCCAAGGATAAGGCTCCTGAAGCCTATAAATACAATCCTAGGGTCTTTATTTTCTCAGATCTGGAATTCTCAAGCGTGGGCGAAGCCCTGCCGAACTGAAGACTGAAGAGCCACAAATTTCAGAGAGGAAGAGGAGATTGGATTGAGCTCATCAGTATAAAGAAGAGGAGCTCGTCAGATCTACATGTTCTGGTTTCTTCCTTGAGATTGCCCCGTTACGGTGATCTCGAGAAGAGTGGTTATCTCACCGTTGCCGAGATAACTGCTTCGGTTTCTTGATTCTTTTGCGAATCAACGAAGCTCCAGATCTGATCTGATCATTTGGTGGTCCACAGATATTAATGTCCCCGTCATAGGCTAAGATCCCACGCAAGTAGTGGGCGATAAATAACTGTTGCGCTGTTTGAACAAGAGTTGTATTTTTTTTGTTTTCATTGTGTAAAGGTCCTATAAAAAGACCGATCTTTTTGAACTTGTTGTAACGATCGAAGTTGTAATAAGTTATATAATAAAGAGTATAATTTTTCATCTAAACAAGCTGGCGACCACAGTGGGAGCCAACAACTTCGCTGCCGAAGCTGTCATGCCGCAACCAGCGATCAAGATCCCGGTGTTCAAAGAGGTCGAATACGAACTCGACCAGTAGAAATTCGAGGAATATATTTCCTCCTCCTCCTCCAGATCTTCTTCTTGCAAACGTAGGAAAATCACTATCGCGAAGAACGTGCATTCAGATCCGAAGATCAGGGCTAATGATCTGAACCTAAATGCAGTAGAAGACCCCTCTACGGCCTCCAAAGAAACCAGATCCAACATTCATGACAGCTCCTCAAAAGTCAAAGAGTTGCCCGTTGAAAGTGTACCAGTGCTAACGAAGAGGGCCTGTCAAAGGCGCCGTCAACATCTCGCGCGCCAATTTGCCAAGGCTTTGAAGCCTGTTGACGGGATCTGCTATTATGCGGATCTAAAACTCGGAAGGTGCCAAGTGTTCCAGCAGCAAGCTTCGGTAACCTCCTCCCAACCACCTACTAACGAATGAGTTCGTATCAAACGGAACCGTTCCACTCTTGAGGAGCGCATTTAAAAACATCGCGCACTTGTGCATGCCCAGATCCTAGTGTGAAAAGCATAAGAAATGCAAAAGGAAGAGGCGGTTAAGAGATCGCCGAGATCCAAACAAATTTGGATGCCAAAAGCTAAATCAACGCCTAAGGCAAAAGCAGGCGACGTTGCTCCCCAGTCTTCGTTAACTTCGTATCCCGCTCCTTCCGCTCCCACGCCCCCGGTAGAACCCTACGGCGATATGAATCTCTCTAGAGTTAGAATTCCATTGAAGGATCGCCTCAGTCCTCAACATGAAGATCGAGGCAAAACTCCTATTAAAGAACGCTTGGGCCCAGTGAGGGAACCCCGAGCAACTCAACAAGCTGGGGGTCGCACGCTCCCTTATGACAATATGAAGCCTTCTCATAAGGAGAAAATTCCAGCAACTGACCGCATCGGACTACGAGTCGAAGGCCAGGAGCCCGTTAAGGTTTCACCCCCAGAAAGGTGTGATTCCAAATGTGTGACTCCTGCAGACACTAACAAGGAGTTGTTTACTCAGAAGAAAACACGTCAGACAGACGAACGCGTTATACCTGAGAATTCATGTAAACAGCCGATAGGTTACTCTGGGCATAATGCCAATGAGTTGTACTATCAGGCTGGGGGTACGAATAAACCTCGAAAGAAAAGTACCCGGGAAATGGACTCTCACTGTCCGTGTACCAAACTTATTAGAGTATTATCAGCGTGTAGCTGCCCTAGGACCACTTCATGGAGGGTCTCGGTATTTGAGAGGATCTCCACTAAAGCATCAAAGCCCAAATCAAGACATTTTCGCAAAAAACGATCGGTTGTTCAAGATGACAAACTCCCACCAGTTACTATTAACATGGTCGATAAGGGGAAGTATCCGATTAGTTCAAATAGCTCCAACCCTAATTTCACTCGAGGAAGAAGAGTCAATTCGGGGATAGCCCAACTAATGTCTCGGCTCCAGTTAGAAGCCATCGGGCCTGAACAACCAGCAGTCACCACCAACATGGTTGATAAGGGAAAATTGACTCGACCTTCAAGTTCAGACCCCCTCATTTCGCATCGTCTGACTCGGCTACGCGCAGGAACTACTAGACGTAGGGACTATCTGAGGATGAATATAGGACTATCCTCAGACGATATAGCGTCAGTCGCTTGCTCGGCAGTCGCTTGAGAGGCTACCGTATCCAGTCCCGGACAATCCCGTGAAGTGTTTATGATTAACACCAAGGAAGTAACCAAAATGGTTGAGGATGCTCTAGCCAAGCAGAAGCAAGCATTCAAAATCAAAATGGAAATGGCTATGCAGGAAATGAGACAAATGCACGACCAACAGATCCGAGCCTTGTCGAATCAGATTGTAAAATCCAGTCGTCGTAACGATGTCAGCCAAGCAGCTAGCGATTCAGATATGGATGAACACATCAATGCTGATAACCCCCTATTGACCAAAATGTTAGGGGTGGTCCCACCAATGATGATAACACTGGGGGTGGCCCTATTATTCCTCTCAGAAATCGTCCAAAGCATGATACAGACGAGGACAAAAATATGAAGGATCTCGAGAGTAAAATCAACGCTCGGATGTCTGCTCGAGAGGTAAAGAGGGTTGGTATTTCATGTCCTTACCCGAGAGAGTGGGAGTCGATCCCGTATCCTGTAAAGTTCAACTTGATTAACTTCATGCTGTTCGATGGGAAGGGCTCGCCCACTCAACATCTGATCTATTTCAAGTCCCACTTGGGTATGATCTCCGGTAATGAAGCATTCATGGTTCGGTCATTCATCGGCACCCTTCGCGGACCTGCCTTCGATTGGTACCGCCGTCTCAAGCCTGGAAGCATCAACAGCTGGGACGATATAGAGAGCTCATTCCTTGGTAACTTCTTTAATGACGACGTTGAGGTATCCATCAGGACACTCTTCGATGAGAAGCAAAAAGATGGAGAAATAGTCACCGACTTTCTTAAACGCTTCCGGAACAAGGCGATAAATTGCCAAGATCCGATCACTTAGAAATTCATCCTACAAACTTGCCACAACAACATTTCTTTGGATGTGTTGGAAGTTATGGGATTAAACCCGTCTAAGACTTGGAAAGATTTGAAGATGTGCGGCGAACAAGCCGAACGCTTCCTCAGAAGGAAGAAGATCAAAAGAAGCTAGCAGTCAATGCCTACGGTTGCTAGTGATAATAATCAGACGTCACAACAACAACCTCAAAAGCAGCAAAGGGCTCCAGATCCGGGACTCCAAAAAGAGTACTCTTTTAAGGATGAGGAAGTTCTGGATATTTTCAAGTACCTCCTGAATAATGGTGAGATTGAACTACCACCTATTAAAGATCAGGAGGGAGCTAAGAGGATTACGGACCCAAACTACCGTGCGTATCACAGGAGGGTTCTCCATCCTACTGAGATTTGTTTCGGTCTAAAGAACAAGATTCAAGCTCTAATCGACTCTGGCGTCATAAAGCTAGAATAAGCCGAATGATGGTGCACCACTCCGAAGAGTATACGAGTATAAACTGCTCCTCGACACTCCAACAGGTATATGAGTCTAAACTATTTCCTTTCTTTCACGAGAAGTTCCTGGAGAGTGCCATGCATGGTACTCTTAAGGATAACCCGATCATACAGCTGAATATAATGATAAACCCAGTTTCGCAAGAAAAGCTGAGGGTGGATGGTTCATGTAATGGGAAGTTCCCGGAAGAATGCTATATGTAATTTTCTTAGGGATAACCCGATCATTACAAACAAAGTGATAAACACTAAACCCCCACGGTGATTTCCGAACACTCTTTTGCTGAGACAAGATTTGTTCACTTCGTTGGATCAATCTTCCCTCACAAAACTCCCATTGGTGTTTGACGACTCACAGTCTTCCACCACAAAATCCCCACTGATCAGACTAATTAACGATGGAACCACAAAAATTCCTTTCGGTTGAATCCACTCAAACGTCCAATGCGTCTGTGCACTTACCATTCCCATTGTTAAATACCAGTCATAATACTTAGAATTTTAATATCCTGATCATTGACGATTGTCGAACCCCTCAGTGTTAAGTATTTGTCACTTAACACCAGTGACTTGTACAAGTCAACACTCCTACTGTGATTTGTACTCCCACTCTTACTGTCTACTTGGTCAAACATTTAAATAGTTAGGACCATAACCAAAATCCCCTCTTGATTCCTTTTATGAACGAGAGGTCCACAAATTGAACGATCAAACCTTTAAACAGTTAGGGTCGTCTCAAATTCCCATCTTGATCAAACCTTTAAACAGTTAGGACCACAACCAAAATCCCCTCTCGATTCCTTCAATGAACGAGAGGTCCACAAAAATTAAACGATCAAACCTTTAAACAGTTAGGGTTGTCTGAAATTCCCATTTTGGTCAAACCTTTAAATAGTTAGGACCACAACCAAAATTCCCTCTTGATTCCTTCCATGAACGAGAGGTCCACTTTCAATTTGAGCAATCAAATCTATGAAAGTTAGGATTGCCTCAAACCTCACTTGGTCAAACCTGCAGATAGTTAGGACCAAGACCGGAATGCCCCTTTCGATAAACGAAAGACTTTCACCTTTTCCTATTTGGCCAAACCTATAAAAGTTAGGGCCGAAATTGGAATTTCACCTCAATAAATGAGGAATTCTTTTCTTGAATTAAGGAACCAATCCTATAAAAGTTAGGGTTACTTGAATCTCTCTGATTCTCGGAGTGGAAATCCCACTCCTAGTTTTACTTTTCCGGATTCTTAGGGTAGAGATCCCACTTCGAGTTTCCTTGACTACTGGAGATAGAATATAAAATTCTTCCTCTTCGGTTTTGGGAGATAGAATATAAAATTCTTCCTCTCCTATTTTTTGATACCATCCTTCAACTCCCAAAAGCCGTGCCTTATGTTAGACCCTAAGGTCACCATGAAAGAACCATAGGGGGGTGAATAAGGTTTATGCTAATTTAATCTGATTTTATGCCAATTAAACCTTACTAACAATTATCCTAGCAAATATGATGTATGGTGAAATATATGCAAGGATATATAACAAACACAAGGGTGATATATAAACTAGTGGACAATATAAGCAAGGCACAATGGGCTATAAGATGAACAAAAATAGGTGCGCCAATGCAAACCAAACACACGATATGATCACGGAGTTCGGACCTTCCGTCCTATGTCTCCGCTCCCCACTCTCGGGGAGAATCCACTACACAATCCGGTTTGGAAGCCGGAACTTCTCTACACACTCAGTTTTCTAGCTAACCGAAAAATCTACACACTCGGTTATAAAGTCAACCGACAACTCTTACAAATCCTCACAATGTACATACACAAGCAACAACCTCAAGTGTTGGTCCTCACGTATCGCCTCCCTCAAGTGCTTGGAATTACCACATCTCACTAGGCTACCGACGCCACTCCTCTCGGTATCGACTACGTCCTCATCACACACTCCTCTCTGTGTACAAGTGTATTACAAAGTGATCTACATAATTAAGGCTCACAACAAATGATTTGTTCTCTAATATGGATGAGAACACAATAAGGCACAACTCAATGTTACTATCTCTCACAACCCCAAATATATTATGAATGTAAATACAATAAGCTCAAATGTTACTATCTCTCACAACCCCAAATATATTATGAATGTAAATACAATAAGCTCAAGTGGGTGTGTGTCACAATGAGATTTAATAAACAAACTAAACTCAAAAAAATATAGCTTTAATAAGATGATAATCAAACAAATAAATATAAATCTAGAAAAGAGTTTAGAAAACTTCTCAATAGATGACAAGAGATGGAGGGAGAATATTTGATTGCTCAAACTCCAATAGATGATCTCCTCAAGCTCTTGTGGAATTGAATTCACAAAATTAAAACTTGAAACAAACTTGAAACCCTTAAACAAACTTGTAAAAACTCTTTGAAACTTTTCTCTTAAACATCCATGAGAAACAATAGAAGTTGAGGGCTTTTTATAGCCTCTTAAACCAGCCAAAAACACCTCAAAATCAAAACTAGCCGTTTCTAGCCGTTACTAGCCATTATAGGGTGAAAAGACCAAAATACCCCAAATTCCAGCATTCTAGAAATTTATATATCTGACTTTGTAAAATCAATTAAAAATAGTAAATCAACTCTACAAATTATGAAATTTTGTGGGAATGTTTTAGACATGTATATGAATATGTTAAAGAAATAATTTATTAAAAATAACTTCCCAGTTGAGAGAAATAAGTATTTGAACACAGATAAACAGTTTCTAAAAAACTACTGAATACTCGTTTTTGTAAATTCAATTGAAAATAACAAAACAACTCCAAAATTAGTAAAACTTTGGTAAATGTTTGTATATATGAATATAAACATGTAAATAAATAAATTTTTTAAATTTCATTTCCCAATTGTGAAAACGCATATATTTTGCAAGTATGTCCAAAACATGAAAATGTAAACACATGAATTTTGACATTTTGGCTAAACCATGTTTTGAAACTTTACAAAATAATTATATAGACATAATAAAAGATGTATATCATTATTGTTAAGTCCATAAATGAAAAAAATAATATTTTTATATAATTACATATTCTATGTAATATATTCTTAAACATAATAGAATATGAAACAAATTAAAATGTGAATAAATTTGTTTGTTATTTCATATCTATGTAGCTAAACCAAAACAATGTATGTATGTATATAACTATATATATACATAGAAACCAAAACTTGTGTGTGTATATATAATTGAGCTTAAAGTATCAACACACATAATATAAACACCTAAACTAAGTTACCCAAGCAATCTTGATCTTCAATAAGCTTTACTTGGTACACTCTTCGGATGAAGCTTGAACTTGGATCTTCAACTTGAATTACCTAGGCTTCAACCACTATTCCGCCAACCTCCATTGGATTTGATCATTGAAGCGCAATCCATCCAATCTCCAACGTGTTGTTTGTCTATAATTGATACAAAAACACAAACACTAGACAAACAACATTAGAAGTAAATTATTTATAAATCATTATCAAAACAAGAAGGCCAACAATCTCCCCTTTTTTGATGATGACAAACAATTTACAAAAAGATATATGCATGAAAGGAAATTATTATTGTAAATTATAATTATCATGCATATAAATAAGAAAGGCTATACTCATAATATTTCTCCCCCTTTGACAACATCAAAAATGGGGCAAAAGATGAAGAGAGCGAAAGCTCCCCCTACAAATAAGCATGGGTGAGTATAAAACAAGTATAGGGATTTCTCCCCCTATCAAAATGCCTTAATGGATATATAAAATGAATGCTAAGGCAAAAACATGTGAGTAAGCATAAATGAAAGATATGCTAAATATAACTCACATACAAATAAGATAATGAGAACATATACTGATATGTCATTATGAAATAATGTCTCATTACTCAAACATAAAAACCATGTATGAATAAATTTATGAAAACAAAGGAATGAGGAAAACATGAGAACCATGAAAAAAAGTTTTCAAATGAAAACAAATCACTCAAATAAAATCATAAATCAAGATTTGAGTCAAAAAACAATGTTTGATCAAAAAGAAATTTTTCTTTGTATAACTTGATCAAACCACTCATTGAATAAAATTATAAGGCACGAATAGATGATCCATGAGCACTAACATATAAATATCATCATATAAGTGAAATATAATGAATTCAAAGCAACAAATCAAAACAAAATCTTTGACAAAAGAATTTCAAGAGAGGATATATCAAGCTCTTAAGCTTGTTCCAAACCATATAATCATTCTAGCATCCGATAAACATGATTTGGGAATAAACATCCAATAAACCCGGGGGGTTACATAAACACGAACCTCTCAACAAAAATCAAAGCTAGTAATCATGAAAACAAAAGAATTGATCAAGGAAAAATTGTTTTCATATTAAAAAAAATTTCAAAACATGTTTTTCAAAACCAAGACATAAAAAGTACAAAATAATAAAATTCTTGGTTTTAAAAAGATTTTGGCATCCAAGCATTCTTGGTGCCAGATTGGTTAGGGCCATGACCCCTATCATTTAAGCTCAAAGCCCTAGGGTTATAAACCCTCATGGGCATATGTGGTGCACTAGCATGGTCAAAGCAAAAATTGTACACATGACCTTTCCGATTGCAATAGGTGAAATGAAGAGGGTTAAATGATTTGTGTTGACCAAGTGGGCGTGCACGAGAATCATTTGTAAATAAAGATTTTTCTTTTAAATTATTTCGCAAATGAGAAACATCATCAAACAAAGGCGGTTTATTTAAGAAATTTGGCAAGTTTGAACATCTATCCAAATTATAACAAAACTTCGCTAAATGGCCAAATCTACCACAAACATCACATTTGAAAACATGTGATCTACTAGAAATATTTGGCAAACTAGATTTTCTTTTCAAATCAAAACAATATTCGGCCAAATGACTAAAACGACCACAATGATCATAATGATACACATTAGCATGCTTATGATGGACTTTATGAGAAAGAGCATGTGAATGTGTATGTGTACATGATGATGAAGCTACATGAGATGCACAATGAGCATTAGCATTCTTTGGTTTGTGTGCATCATAGCAAAATTTAGCTAAATGGCCTTTTCGGCCGCAAATGGAGCATTTGTAAATCTTGCTATACATGTGTGCATGATGTGTAATATGTCTAGGTGTAGTAGCATGAGACTTAGCACACATGTCCATAAGCTTATCATTGTTAACCATACATGTTTTCAAGGTTGAATCTAGACAAGATATGTGATGTTTAACTTGACTCAACTCATCATTTTGCATACATGTATTGGACATAAAAGTAGAGCATAGATGATTATTCTTAAGAGAATCAAATTCATTTCTAATGCATTCTACTTCTAGCATGGCATCATCATTAGCATGAGTTAAGCTAGAAATGGATGATGTCAATTTTTTATTTTCCAAATTTAACAAGTCATTGTTTTCTTTAAGCATAGTATTTTCTTTTGCAATGACATCAAATTTGGACACTAGCAACTCATGATCGGATTTTAAATTAACATGCTTGCTTTTTAAATCAATAAAATCATTTTGTAATTTCTTGTAGGCATGCGCTAATCTATCATATACACAAGCGAGTTCATTAATAGATAGATCATCATCGGATTTCGAATCGCTTACCATACTAGGGTTATCGCCTAGTGGTCGTGTGCATGATGAAGCTCTAATATTACTTGAGGAAGAATCTGTCGGAATCCTTTGGATCTCCTCCAAGTTACCATGGTGTGCTTCTATGAATATCCACAATTTGTAAGCACTATCAAAATGGGCAAGCTTGTTAGAAATAGAAGAATCAAGTGCATTAAGCATATATTCTAACACAATCTTGTTCATGGTAAACAATCTTTTGTTATTTTTACTCCACTTGGATTTCTCCATAGTGGGTATAATATAAGCATTATCAATAACTCCCCATAAATCAATATTTTTAGATTGCACAAATATTTTAAATCTAGAAGTCCATTGTGCATAGGGAAAATTAATGAATTTAGGAGCAACGACATTTAATTCATAGCCTAACAAAGGTGCACAATTCATGTCCATGATAAATATATATATGTGCAAGCAAGACAAATACAATCAACATAAGATTAGCACAAAAAGATAACTTGGATCTTTAACTCAAGACGATTAGACCTTAAATCAAAGAGTACCAACATGAAAGAACCATAGGGGGGTGAATAAGGTTTATGCTAATCTAATCTGATTTTATGCCAATTAAACCTTACTAACAATTATCCTAGCAAATATGATGTATGGTGAAATATATGCAATGATATATAACAAACACAAGGGTGATATATAAACTAGTGGACAATATAAGCAAGGCGCAATGGGCTATAAGATGAACAAAAATAGGTGCGCCAATGCAAACCAAACACACGATATGATCACGGAGTTCGGACCTTCCGTCCTACGTCTCCGCTCCCCACTCTCGGGGAGAATCCACTACACAATCCGGTTTAAAAATTGGAACTTCTCTACACACTCGGTTTTCTAGCTAACCGAAAACTCTACACACTCGGTTATCAAGTCAACCGACAACTCTCACAAATCCTCACAATGTACATACACTACAAAAAACCTCAAGTGTTGGTCCTCACGTATCGCCTCCCTCAAGTGCTCGGAATTATCATCTCTCACTAGGCTACCGACGCCACTCCTCTCGGTATCGACTACGTCCTCACCACACACTCCTCTCGGTGTACAAGTGTATTACAAAGTGATCTATACAATTAAGGCTCACAACAAATGATTTGTTCTCTAATATGGATGAGAACGTAATAAGGCACAACTCAATGTTATTATCTCTCACAACCCCAAATATATTATGAATGCAAATATAATAAGCTCAAGTGGGTGTGTGTGTAACAATGAGATTTAATAAACAAACTAAACTCAAATAAATCTAGCTTTAATAAGATGATAATCAAACAAATAAATATAAATCTAGAAAAGAGTTTAGAAAACTTCTCAATAAATAACAAGAGATGGAGGGAGAATATTTGATTACTCAAACTCCAATAGATGATCTCCTCAAGCTCTTGTGGAATTGAATTCACAAACTTGAAACTTGAAACAAACTTGAAACCCTTAAACAAACTTGTAAAAACTCTTTGAAACTTTTCTCTTAAACATCCATAAGAAACAATAGAAGTTGAGGGCTTTTTATAGCCTCTTAAACCAGCCAAAAACACCTCAAAATCAAAACTAGCCGTTTCTAGCCGTTATAGGGTGAAAAGACCAAAATACCCCAAATTCCAGCATTCTAGAAATTTACGTATCTGTCTTTGTAAAATCAATTAAAAATAGTAAATCAACTCCAAAAATTATGAAATTTTGTGGAAATGTTTTATACATGTATATGAACATGTTAAAGAAAGAATTTATTAAAAATAACTTTCCAGTTGAGAGAAATAAATATTTGAACACAGATAAACAGTTTCTGAAAAACTGCTGAATACTCGTTTTTGTAAATTCAAAAAAAAAAACAAAACAACTCCAAAATTAGTAAAACTTTGGTAAATGTTTGTGTATATAAATATAAACATGTAAATAAAGAAATTTTTTAAATTTCATTTCCCAATTGTGAAAACTCATGTATTTTGCAAGTATGTCCAAAACATGAAAATGTAAACACATGAATTTTAACATTTTGGCTAAACCATATTTTGAAACTTTACAAAATAATTATATAGACTTAATAAAAGATGTATATCATTATTGTTAAGTCCATAAATGAAAAAAATAATATTTTTATGTAATTACATATTCTATGCAATATATTCTTAAACATAATAGAATATGAAACAAATTAAAATGTGAATAAATTTGTTTGTTGTTTCATATCTATGTAGCTAAACCAAAATAATGTATGTATGTATTGTTTGCGTCGAAAATTACTGTTTTAATTGCTATTGAATCTATTATAACTTTAGTCATTATAATAAACTCAAATAAAATAAAAAGTTGATGTTTTTATAAGATCTCCTTACACAATGAAAATAAAACAAGTTTACAACTTTATCAAACAAACGCAGGGAGATCGTTTATCGGTCTTCTGCTTGCGTGGGTGTCTTTGCCTGTGCCGGGGTTTATCCGTGGACTACCTTTGATCTGGATCCGGTTGATGGAAAATTAGGCAGAGCTTTGCCTTCACCGAGGGAATGTTTGATTTGAAACGCTGAAATCGACCGAGCGAAATCAGGGCTCTTCTCGAGATTAAGACCAAGCCTAATCTCAAGGAACGGATGTACGGGCTTCGGATCCTTCGAACGGATTCTCCTTTGCGCCAAAGTTCGCCAGGATCTGATTTGCCTTCGCTGAAATTCGTGCTCCTTCACTCCTCGATCCAGCAGCACCTCCACGTCTTGATCATAAATCGCCCCGCTGAAAGGAGCCCCTAGGCCTGTATTTATAGGCTTCGAAAGCGGTTATTTGGATGAGAACAAGTGATTTGGCCTTATCTTTAGTCAATAACGACCTAACCATGTTTGTAGATGATATCAAGTCAGTTGGGAACCTCTGGAACTGAAAAGATCTCGAGAAAATCGTCAAAACCGTCGAAAAACACATCAGGGGGTCAAAACAGCGCGACAGTGATTTGGCCTTATCTTTAGTCAATAACGACCTAACCACGTTTGTAGATGATATCAAGTCAGTTGGGAAACCTCTGGAACTGAAAAGATCTCGAGAAAACCGTTAAAACCGTCGAAAAAACGCGTCAGGGGGTCAAAACAACGCGGAGGGCGGATCTGACCCGCGGGGGGCGCGGCCAACCCGCGCGGACGCGGGGGTTTTGCTTTGCTGAGTTTTTTTGGTGTTTTCTGGTTTTTTCAGGACTTGTATTTTCCACCGTTTTGCTGTTAGACCCTAGAGGGGGGGTGATTAGGGTCTTATGCTAATCTAATCCGATTAAATGCCAATTAAGCCGCGGGTCGGACTTGGCCGACCCGCGCGGACGCGGGGGTTTTGCTTTGCTGAGTTTTTTTGGTGTTTTCTGGTTTTTTCAGGACTTGTATTTTCCACCGTTTTGCTGTTAGACCCTAGAGGGGGGGTGATTAGGGTCTTATGCTAATCTAATCCGATTAAATGCCAATTAAAACTAATTAACAAGTTATCCTAGCAAGTATGAAATACAACAAGATATGTAAGCTAGGATAAGTAATATGAACAAGGGATATATCCTAGCAATGAGGTATATTATGAGTTATATGCAAGGATATGAAACTAAGGGTGATATAAACATAAACAAGATAGTGGGCAATATAATCAACAAGCAATATACAAAGGCGATATAAGATAAGAACATAAAATTAAGTGCGCCAATGCAATCACAAACAAACAATATGATTACGGAGTTCGGTCCCCACGACCTACGTCTCCGCTCCTCACCTCGAGGAGATCTCCACTATCACAACCGGGTTTTCTACGTTCACCCGAACAACGTTTACACCTCACAATACAATCACTATGCAATCACACCTCACACACTAAGTGTTGGTCCTAGCCCGTGTCCTCCTCCTCAAGTGCTCGGTTACAACCTCTCCCTAGGCACGTCAACCGACGCCACTCCTCTTGGATTCGACCCCGTCTCTCACCACACACTTCTCTCGGTGTACAAGTGTATTACAAGTGAATCCTCACAATTAGGCTCAATACAAAGTGTTTGTTCTCTACAATGAATGAGAACGAATTATAAGCTCACTCTCTAAGTTACACAATCCCACAACCCAATTATACTATGAATGTAAATACAATAAGCTCAAATGGTTGTGTGTATAAACATAGAGAAAATAAAATCAACTAAACTCAATATGAATACTAGCTTAATAAAATGATAATCAAACAATATGAAATATAAAGCTAGATTGAGTTTAGAAAACTTCTCAATAGATGACAAGAGATGGAGGGAGAATAGTTGATTGCTCAAACTCTAATAGATGATCTCCTCAAGCTCTTGTGGAATTGAATTCTCAAACTCAAACACCCAATTGCTTAAAAGCTTCTAAACAAACTTAAACCCTTGTTTAAAACTCTTTAAACTTGTTTAAAATATTTCTTAAGTTCTCTTAGAAGTATGAGGGCATGGGGTATATATAGGCTCATGAAACAAGTCCAAAAACCAAGAAAAACACCCCCAAAACATTAAAATAAAAAAAAAACAGAACTAGTTGTTACTGTAGCAACGGTCGGCTGCTACAGTGCTTCGGTCGACCGGTACGGTCGGCCGAGAGGCATATGCAAAGCTGAGAAACGTCCAGAGACATTTCCGGTCGACCGGTCCGGTCGACCGGAGTTACTGTAGCAGTGCACAGCTGTTTTGTAAAATCAATTTAAAATAGTAAATGAACTCCAAAAATTATAAAATTTTGTGGGAATGTTCTAGACATGTAGAATAACATATCAGAGAAAGAATTTCTGAAAAATATTTTCCCAATTGAGAGAAATAAATATTTGAACACAAATTTACAGTTTCTAAAAA
>NC_033796.1:56152157-56161715 GCF_001876935.1 Asparagus officinalis
ATTTTGTTAGACCCTAGAGGGGGGTGATTAGGGTCTTATGCTAATCTAATCCGATTTAATGCCAATTAAAATTAATTAATAAGTTATCCTAGCAAGTATGAAATACAACAATGTATATGAGCTAGGATAAGCAATATGAACAACAAGATATATCCTAACAAAGAGATATAGGCAATGTATGTGCAAGGATATATAAACTCAAGGGTAAACAATCTAAACTAGATAGTGGGCAATATAATCAACAAGCAATATACAAAGGCGATATAAGATAAGAACATAAAATTAAGTGCGCCAATGCAATCACAAACAAACAATATGATTACGGAGTTCGGTCCCCACGACCTACGTCTCCGCTCCTCACCTCGAGGAGATCTCCACTATCACAACCGGGTTTTCTACGTTCACCCGAACAACGTTTACACCTCACAATACAATCACTATGCAATCACACCTCACACACTAAGTGTTGGTCCTAGCCCGTGTCCTCCTCCTCAAGTGCTCGGTTACAACCTCTCCCTAGGCACGTCAACCGACGCCACTCCTCTTGGATTCGACCCCGTCTCTCACCACACACTTCTCTCGGTGTACAAGTGTATTACAAGTGAATCCTCACAATTAGACTCAATACAAAGTGTTTGTTCTCTACAATGAATGAGAACGAATTATAAGCTCACTCTCTAAGTTACACAATCCCACAACCCAATTATACTATGAATGTAAATACAATAAGCTCAAATGGTTGTGTGTATAAACATAGAGAAAATAAAATTAACTAAACTCAATATGAATACTAGCTTAATAAAATGATAATCAAACAATATGAAATATAAAGCTAGATTGAGTTTAGAAAACTTCTCAATAGATGACAAGAGATGGAGGGAGAATAGTTGATTGCTCAAACTCTAATAGATGATCTCCTCAAGCTCTTGTGGAATTGAATTCTCAAACTCAAACACCCAATTGCTTAAAAGCTTCTAAACAAACTTAAACCCTTGTTTAAAACTCTTTAAACTTGTTTAAAATATTTCTTGAGTTTTCTTAGAAGTATGAGGGCATGGGGTATATATAGGCTCATGAAACAAGTCCAAAAACCAAGAAAAACACCCCCAAAACATTAAAATAAACAAAAAACAGAACTAGCCGTTACTGTAGCAATGGTCGGTTGCTACAGTAACTTCGGTCGACCGGTACGGTCGACCGTGAGCTATCTGCAAAGCTGAGTAACGTCCAAAGACATTTCCGGTCGACCGGTACGGTCGACCGGAGTTACTGTAGCAGTGCGCAGCTTTTTTGTAAAATCAATTTAAAATAGTAAATGAACTCCAAAAATTATAAAATATTGTGGGAATGTTCTAGACATGTGGAATAACATGTCAGAGAAAGAATTTATGAAAAATCGTTTCCCAGTTGATAGAAATAAATGTTTGAACACAGATTTACAGTTTCTGAAAAACTGCAGACATACACGATTTTCTAAAATCATTTACAGTTTCTGAAAAACTGCAGACATACACGATTTTCTAAAATCAATTGGGTACAGTAAATCAACTCCAAAAATAGTAAAATTTTGAGAAAAGTTTCTAAACATGTATATAAACATGTCAAAGAAAGAATTTCTTGAATATCACTTCCCATTTATAAAAACTCATCTGTTTTGTAAAACATGCACGAACATGTGCACGAACGAAAACGTGAATTTGTAAATTCCTTTAAACATAACAAATCAATTCCAAACTTGATGAAACTTTGAGAAATGTTTGCAAATGATATTTTGAACATGTTACAAAAAGAATTTTCCAATTTTCATTTCCCAATTGTGAAATCTTATTATTTTGCAAAAGTGTTCAAAACATGAAAAAAGTAATATACATGAAGTTTGATGTTTTGACATAAATAATGTTTTAAAACTTTGCACAATGATTATATAGACTTGATAAAATATGTATATGATGATTGTTAAGTCTATAAACTGAGAATATAATATTTGAGGAGCTTAGAAACCAAATACGTGTGTGTATATGATATTGAGCTTAGAGTATCTAACACACATAATATAAATCCTAAACTAAATTACCCAAGCTTGATTGGTCTTCAATAAGCTCTACTTGGTAATCTCGCAGATGAAGCTTGAACTTGATCTTTAACTTTGAATTGCAAGGCTTCACCGACATTCCGCCAACCTCCTTTGGATATGATCGTTGAAGCTCTATTCCATCCATCCTCCAACAACGTTGTTTGTCTACAATAAATAAGAAAACACAAATACTAGACAAACAACATTAGTGGTAAATTGTTTGTTAAACATCATCAAAACAAGAAGGCCAACATTTGCGTGCTTGACCGTCTTGTTTACTTGTATGATTTCGTTGCGAGACTGACCGTCGAACGCGCATTAGTTGACTTGCGCATGTTGATTGATGTACGCGCGTTGATTGACGCATGCGGGCCACTTGGTTCGTCGTTTCGCTTCATGCACTTGTCAACAACAGATAATCCTCTTAGACTTGGATACCGACGTGCATCGCCTTCTCTCCGTCTCGAGCTGTGTATGGACACCCGTAGGCATTTTTAGACACCTACAGATACCCCCTCCAAAGTATTTCAGATTCATTCTTTTATTGAGGAGTCTGGAATGCTTTGGATAAGATAGGCCATCTCCTTAATTTTGTAGAGTGACCTTGAACTATCTCAATTCTTAACTTTTTCAGTCTTCAATCTATTCATTGTTTCGTCGAGCAGATGAAGCTCTTCCGGTGTTGCGTTTATCGTCTGACCGCTGTCGAAATCTTGAACTGAGATTGGTGTGTAACGTTCTGAACTTAGCTCGTGCCATTGAGTTGACTTTGAACTGATCATCTCCGTCGGGAATTCATATCTGATTGTAATTAAAATCCTTGGAGTCATCTTTTACCTTATTTTGGCGAGATTGCCGATGCGTTGACCGACATCGATCTTTGTTGTAACATATTGACCGGCGTTAACATAGTTTATACTCGTACGTTTGCTGGAGTTTACACAGTTTAAGCTCATTGGAGCGTGGCGGTCCCAAATGTTGGGCTGCAGGACCAACTATTAAAGCTGATTCATCTGCACGTATGGGCCTTATCCCAAATTTGTTGGATGTCCAAGTCACGAGACCATCTAATGGGGCTCGTGCGTTAGTGACTTTTGTATATATAGAATTTTTGGCAAATCCTCAGCCATCAACGGGTTTGATAAGCCTTTACCGACTACCGTTTGAGTTGGGCTAGCATGCGGATTGTTTAAGTCCGTTCCGTATGTGACGTTATGCTAAAAGAGTTAACTCTTTTAGTGCTACGATATTGAATATGTAGACTTCATCTTTCTCACGTGAAAAGATTAAACGGCGACACGTATTAGGCGTAGACTTTAAGGTTTTTGGCAAACCCTCAACCTTCAACGGGTTTGATGTGCCTTTACCGATTACCGTTTGAATCGGGCTTGCATGCGGATTGTTTAAGTCCGTTCCGTATGTGACGTTGTGCTAAAGGAATGAACTCCCTTAGACTTGATGCTACGATATTGGATACGTAAACTTCGCCATTGTTACGGAAATATGCTACCCGACAACGCGTGTTAGGCGCTGACCTATCCCTACTTAGGCTTCAGGATAAAAGTCCACAGACTCAGATTCTGGTGTCTTCTTCAAATGGTGAAAGACTAAACCGGCAACGCGTGTTAGATGTTAACTTATCCCTGCTTAGGATTCAGGATAAAATTCCCCATGAAAAAAAAGCATGGATTTTTGTTGCTACGATGCTGAATACGTAGACTCGGTCGTTTTTACAGGAACGAACCACCTAGCAACGCGGGTTAAGCGCTGACTTATCCCTACTTAGGCTTCAGGATAAAATGCCCCAGACTGGATTCTGATGTCTTTTTCAATCGGTGAAAGACTAAACCGGCAACGCGTGTTAGGCGTTGACTTATCCCTACTCAGGATTCGGGATAAAATTCCCCACGCATAAAAGGCATGGATTTTTGTTGCTACGATGCTGAATACGTAGACTCGGTCGTTTTTACGGGAACGAACCACCCAGCAACGTGGGTTAAGCACCGACTTATCCCTACTTAGGTTTCGGGATAAAATACCCCAGACTAGATTCTGGTGTCTTTTCAATCGGTGAAAGACTAAACCGGCAACGCGTGTTAGGCATTGACTTATCCCTACTCAGGATTCGGGATAAAATTCCCCGCGCGTGTGAGGCACAGATTCTAGAAGTTTGAAAAAAACGGAGTCTTCTCTTGGGGCAAAGACGAACCCGATGTGGGAGAGGAAGAATTTTATATTCTATCTCCCAAAGCTGAAGAGGAAGGATTTTATATTCTATCTCCAGTTACAAAAGAAAACTCAAAGTGGGATCTCCACTTCAAGAATCCGAGAAGGTGAAACTAAGAGTGGGATCTCAACTCCGAGAATAAAAAAGAATCGGATAACCCTAACTGTCGGAAGGTTTGATTATCGAACTAAAGGTGGGTTCCTCGTTTATCGAGAATGGGAAGGTTTGATTATCGAACTAAAGGTGGGTTCCTCGTTTATCGAGAATGAATTGTGGTTTTGGCCCTAACTGTAGGAAGGTTTGACCAAGCGGGAGTTTGAGGTGATCCTAACTGTAAGAAGGTTTGATCACTCGATTTGAAAGTGGGCCCCTCGTTCATGGAAGGAATCGAGAGGAAATTTTGATTGTGGTCCTAACTGTAGAAAGGTTTGACCGAATGAAAGTGGGAGTGTGAGATGACCCTAACATTTATAGGCTTGATCACTCGATTTGTGGACCTCTCATTCATTAAAGGAATCGGGAGGGGATTTTGACTGTGGTCCTAACTGTAGGAAGGTTTGACCAAGTGGACAGCGGGAGTGGGAGTACAAACTACAGCGGGAGTGTTGATTCGTACAAATCACTCACAGGGGATTCCTAGTGTTAAGTGACAAGTATTTAACACGGGGGGTTTTGACAATTGTCAATGATCAGGAGATTAAAATTTAGAGTACTATGTCCGAACTCTAACAATGGGAGTGTTGAGTGCTCAGACGTAGCAAAAGTTTGAGTAGATTCAAACGAAAGGAGTTTTGGTGGTCCCACCGTCAATTAGTCTGATCGGTGGGGGATTTTGTGGTGAAAGACTGTGAGTCATCAAACACCAATGGGAGTTTTGTGAGGGAAGATTGATCCAACGAAGTGATCGAATCTAGTCTCAGCAAAAGAGTGTTCGGAAATCACGAAGGGTGTTAGTGTTTATCACTTTATTTGTAATGATCGGGTTATCCCTAAGAAAGTTACATATGGCATTCTTCCGGGAACTTCCCGTTATATGAATCATCCACCCCCAGCTTCCTTTGTGGAACTGGGTCTGACATTGTACCCAGTTACATGACCGGGTTATCCTTAAGAATATTACATATAGAAATTCTCCAGGAACTTCCCGTCAACAGTAGGAAACAGTTTAAACTCATATACCTATTGGAGTATCAAGAAGGAGTTTATACTCGTATACTTGTCGGAGTGTTCATTCGACTTAATTGAACGATATAACGCCGGCTTCAACCAAGGTTTGGATGCTATTCTTGAGAGCAAAGCAATCCTTGGTGGGATGAAGGACCCTCCTGTGGTATGCACAGTACTTTGGATCCACAATATTGTCAGCTTCCTCCTGATTTGCGATAGGTGGTAGCTTGATCTTGTTATTTTTAAGGAGGGATTCGAAGATGGCTGGAACGTCTTCATCCTTGAATGAGTACTCTTTTTGAAGTCTCGGGTCTGAAGTCTTTTGCTGCCTTCGGGATTGCTGTTGTGACGTTTGATTAGCACCACCAGCAGTTGCAGGTGCTTTGCCCTTACCACGGGAGGCGAAGTTCGAGTTTGGAGGATTAGCCGTCGGTTGGCTCCTCTCGGCCTTCTTCCTTCGGAGGAAGCGTTCGGCTCGCTCTCCGCGCATCTTCAACTCTTTCCAAGTGTTGGACGGCGCGACTCCCATAACTTCCAATATCTCAATAGATAGGTTGTTATGACATGTCTGGAGGATGAAGTCCTCCGTGATCGGATCTCGGCAGTTCATTGCTTTATTCCGGAAGCGTTTGATGAAGTCGTCGACTGTCTCGTCATCTTCTTGCTTCTCATCGAAAAGTATCCTGATCGACACCTCAGCGTCATCATCAAAGAAATGAGCGAGAAATAGACTCTCCAGGTCTTCCCAGTTATTAATACTTCCGAACTTAAGACGGCGGTACCAATCGAAGGCGGGCCCGTGAAGGGTGCCAACGAATGACCGAACCATTAATGCTTCATTGCCGGTGATCATACCCAAGTAGGACTTGAAGTAGATCAGATATTGTGTGGGTGAACCCTTCCCGTCAAACGGCGTGAAGTTAATCAGGTTGAACTTTGCCGGATATGCTATTGAGTCCTACTCTCTTGGATATGGACATGGAATGTCAGTCCTCTTTACCTCTCGATCAGACATTAGAGCGTTGATTTTACTCTCGAGATCTTTTATTTTCTCATCCTCGCTCGTATCGGGCTTTGGACGATTCTTAAGAGGAATAACAGGGCCACCCCCGGTGTTGTCATCATTGGCAGGACCACCCATGGTATTATTGTCTTCAGTGGGACCACCCCCAGTGTTCTAATCAACGAGAGGGTTCTCAGTATTGAGGCGTTCATCCACATCTGAATCGCTACCTGCTTGGTAAGCAGTGTTGCGACGACTGGATTCGCCAATTTGATTCGACAAAGCTCGGATTTGTTAGTCATGTTCTTCCCTCATCTGCCGCATAGACATTTCCATTTCAATCTTGAATGCCTATTTCTGCTTGGTTAGAGCATCCTCGAGAATTTTGGCGATTTGCTCGGTGTTGATCATGAACGTCTCGCGGGATTGTCCAAGACTGGATACCGTATTATCAGAAGCGACTACAGAGTTGGCATCTGATGCTTCATCATCTGAGGATAATCCTCTCTGCATTCTCAGATAATTCCTTTGTCTAATAGCTCCCGATCGCAACCGGGTTAGACGATGCGATATAAGCGGGTCAGAGCTAGAAGGTCGAATTGACTTTCCCTTATCAGCCATATTTATTGTGACTTCCGGGAATTCGTCACCTTGAACAGCCGATCGCTTTTTATGGAGACGCTTTGGTCTGGACTTGGCCATTCTGTTAGAGATCCTCTCGAATACCGAGACCCTCTGCGAAGCGATCTTGGGGCAGCTACATGCTGATAATACTACCCTGATAATCTTAGCACACGAACAGTGATGGTCCGTTTTCCGGGTACTTCTCTTTCGAGATTTGTTCGTACCCCCCGCCCGATAGTACAACTCATCGGTCAGATGACCGGAGCAACCTATCGGGTGTTAACACGACTCCCCTGGTATAACGTTGTCATTGTCAGATGAATACGTTTCTTTTAAGGGATTTGTCGCTTTATTAGCATTCTCAAGAGTCACGTGTTTAGAACTATGCTTTTGGGAGCGCAGGATCTCAACAGGCTCCTGGTTTTGGGTACACACCCCCAGGCGGGTGGAAACCGTTGTTTTCTCTTTATGAGAAAGCTTAAAATTGTTGCAAGGGCGTGTGCGACCCCCAGCTCGACGAGTCGCTCGGGGTGTAGTCACCGGACCCAAGCGTTCTTCGATCAGAACTTTACCTCGATCCTCGTGCAAAGGACCTAAGCGATAGACTATCCTCACCGAGGATCGGGACAAATCTACGCCGTCATGGTGCTTCGTCGGAGGTGCGGGACTCAAAGGGATGGACGAAACATGTGCATAACGTCTTCTGTCTTTACCCTAGCGCGGGTCAGACTTGGACGACCCGCGGGTTGGAGGGTCGGCTTTGGGTGACCCGCAAAGTGAAGGGTCGGATTTAAGTGACCCATAAAGTGGAGGGTCGGATCCAAGTGACCCGCGATTTGGAGGGTCAGATCCAAGTGAACTATGATTTGGAGGGTCGGATTCGGGTGACCTGCGAATTGGCGGGTCGGATCCGAGTGACCTGCGAATTGGCGGGTCGGATTGAAGTGACCCACGCTTGGGAGGGTCGGACTCGAGTGACCCACGAAGTGGAGGGTCAGATCCAAGTGACCCGCAATTTGGAGGGTCGGATTTGAGTGACCCGCTTTTCTCGATCTTTTCGGCCACCGTCTTGGATTTTGGCCTCCAAACTTTGTGCAGTTTCTGTGGCTTCTTTTCCACTTCTTCCCTCAGCAACCTTATAGCCTTTTGCGCAAAAATTCGAGCGTGCGCAAGCAGTGTGCGGCGCTTTTTGATCCGCTCTTCAAGAGTTGAACGGGTCCTTTTGACTTGTACCCATTCACTTGTTGGTGGTTTGGAAGAGAGGGTATTTGTCCGCTGTTGGGGCGCTTGGCGTTGCCTAATTTTCAGATCCGCCTCGTAACGGATCTCGTCAATTGACTCCAAAGCCCTAGCAAGCTGACGCGCAAAGTGTTGACGTCGCCTTTGACGTGCCCTCTTCGATAAAGTGTGCGCGCCTTCTATACTCAACTCCTTGATTGAAGAGGAGTTCAGATCTGTAGATCCGGACTCGTTGGAGGCCGGAAGGGCATTGCAAGATTCAGCTACCGCAGCAACGGGAGCGTTGATCTTCCTTCGCTTGCGAGAGGCGGAGGATCTGGAAAAGGAGGACGACAGATACTCCTCGAACTTCAGTTGGTCGAACTCGTATTCGACCACTTCTTCAATCGGGATACAGATCCGAGGTTGCGACACGACAGCTTCGACAGCGAAGCTGTTGGCTCCCACTGTGGTCGCTAGTTTGTTTGCGTCGAAAATTGCTGTTTTCATTGCTCTTGAATCTATTACAACTTTAGTCATTACAATAAACTCGAATAAAATAAAAAGTTGATCTTTTTATAAGATCTCCTTACATAATAAAAATAAAACAAGTTTACAACTTTATCAAACAAACGCAGGGAGATCGTTTATTGGTCTTCTGCTTGCGTAGGTGTCTTTGCCTGTGCTGGGGTTTATCCGTGGACCGCCTTTGATCTGGATCCGGTTGATGGAAAATTAGGCAGAGCTTCGCCTTCACCGAAGGAATGCTTGATTTGAAGCGCTGAAATCGACCAAGCGAAATCAGGGCTCTTCTCGAGATTAAGACCAAGCCTAATCTCAAGGAACGGATGTACGGGCTTTGGATCCTTCGAACGGCTTCTCCTTTGCGCCAAAGTTCGCCGGGATCTAATTTGCCTTTGCTGAAATTCGTGCTCCTTCACTCCTCGATCCAGCAGCACCTCCACGTCTTGATCATAAATCGCCCCGCTGAAAGGAGCCCCTAGGCCTGTATTTATAGGCTTCGGAAGCAGTTATTTGGATGAGAACAAGTGATTTGGCCTTATCTTTAGTCAATAACTACCTAACCATGTTTGTAGATGATATCAAGTCAGTTGGGAACCTCTGGAACTGAAAAGATCTCGAGAAAACCGTTAAAACCGTTGAAAAACGCGTCAGGGGGTCAAAACAGCGTAGAGGGCGGATCTGACCCGCGGGGGGCGCGGGTCGGCGCGGTCCGACTCGCGC
>NC_033796.1:56161730-56169253 GCF_001876935.1 Asparagus officinalis
TGGCCGACCCACGCGGACGCGGGTCGGCGCGGTCCGACCCGCGCGGACGCGGGGGTTTTGCTTTGCTGAGTTTTTTGGTGTTTTCTGGTTTTTTCAGGACTTGTATTTTCCACCGTTTTGCGTGCTTGACCGTCTTGTTTACTTGTACGATTTCGTTGCGAGACTGACCGTCGAACCCACGTTGGTTGACTTGTGCATGTTGATTGATGCACGCTCGTTGATTGATGCATGCGGGCCACTTGGTTCGTCATTTCGCTTCATGCGCTTGTCGACGACAGATAATCCTCTTAGACTCGGATACCGACGTGCATCGCCTTCTCTTCATCTCGAGCTGTGTGCGGACACCCGTAGGCATTTTTAGACGCCTACATGTATATAACTATATATATACATAGAAACCAAAACTTGTGTGTGTATATATAATTGAGCTTAAAGTATCAACACACATAATATAAACACCTAAACTAAGTTACCCAAGCAATCTTGATCTTCAATAAGCTTGACTTGGTACACTCTGCGGATGAAGCTTGAACTTGAATCTTCAACTTGAATTGCATAGGCTTCAACCACTATTCCGCCAACCTCCATTGGATTTGATCGTTGAAGCGCAATCCATCCAACCTCCAACGTGTTGTTTGTCTATAATTGATACAAAAACACAAACACTAGACAAACAACATTAGAAGTAAATTATTTGTAAATCATCATCAAAACAAGAAGGCCAACACCTTACACGTGCGGGGAATTTTATCCCGAATCCTAAGTAGGGATAAGTCAACGGCTAACACACGTTGCCGGTTTAGTCTTTTACCGATTAAAGAAGACACCAGAATCCAAATCTGGGGAATTTTATCTTGAAGCCTAAGTAAGGATAAGTCAGCGCCTAACACGCATTGCCGGTTAGCCCTTGACCCTAAAAAAAGGATAAAAGCCCACATATTTAACATCATGACAAGTTGTTATTAATAACATCATAATCCGTGCCTCACACGTACGTGGTATTTTATCCCGAATCCTAAATAGGGATAAGTCAAAGCCTAACACGCATTGCTGGTTTAGTCTTTTACCGATTGAAGAAGACATCAGGATCCAAATCTGGAGAATTTTATCCCGAAGCCTAAGTAGGGATAAGTCAACGCCTAACACGTGTTGCTGGTTAGCCCTTGACTGTAAAAAAAAGGACAAAAGCCCACATATTCAATATTGTGGCAGGTTGTTGTTAATAACACCATAATCCGTGCCTCACACGTACGGGGAATTTTATCCCGAATCCTAAGTAGGGATAAGTCAACACCTAACACGCGTTGTCGGTTTAATCTTTTACCGATTAAAGAAGATACCAGAATCCGAGTCTGAGGACTTTTATCCCGAATCCTAAGAAGGGATAAATCAACGCCTAGCACGCGTTGTCGGGTAGTCTATTCCCGTGAGAAAGATGAAGTCTACGTATTCAATATTGTAGCACTAAAAGTGTTAACTCTTTTAGCACAACGTTACATGCGAAACGGACTTAAACAATCCGCATGCAAGCCCGATTCAAATGGTAATCGGTAAAGGCACATTAAATCCGTTAATGACTGAGGATTTGTCAAAAATCCTGAGTCTGCATCTGATACATGCTGCCGAGTAGTTTATTCCTATGAGAAAGACGAAGTCTACATATTCAATATCGTAGCACTAAAAGAGCTAACTCTTTTAGCACAACTTCAAATGCGGAATGGACTTAAACAATTCGCATGCTAGCCCGACTCAAACGGTAGTCAGTAAAAGCTCATCAAACCCGTTGATGGCTGAGGGTTTGCCAAAAATCCTATATATGCAAGAGTCATTGACGCACCAGCCCCATTAGTTGGTCTCGTGACTGAACATCCAATAACTTCAGGATAAGATCCATACATACAGATGAATTAGCTTTCATAGTTGGTCCTGCAGGTCCGATATTTGGGACCGTTATGCTCCAATGCCTTAAGAGCTTAAACTGTGTAGACTCCAGCAAATTTACGAGTATAAACTGTGTTAATAGCGATCGATCCGAAACCCTAGGTTGACACCGATCAACGCATAACCCTAGGTTAACGCTAGTCAACGCGTTACGATGAAAAAGTCAACGCCGGACGATTCAAAACCCTAGATCAATGCCAGTTAACGTGTAACCCTAGGTCAACGCCAGTCAACACATTATAATGAAAAGTCAACGTCGGGCAATCCGAAACCCTAGGTTAATGCCAGACAACGCGTAACCCTAGGTCAACGCCAGTCAATGCATTATAATAAAAAAGTCAATGTTGGGCGATCCGAAACCCTAGGTTAATGTCGGTCAACACGTAACCCTAGGTCAATGCCAGTCGACACGTTGCGATAAAAAAGTCAACGTTGGGCGATCCGAAACCCTAGGTCAACACCGGTCAACGTGTAACCCTAGGTCAACGCTAGTCAACGCATTGTGATAAAAGTTAATACGAGTCAATATATCATGATGGAGATGGTCAGTTCAAAGTCAACTCGACGATATGTGCCAAAATCAACTTACCGGTTTTGATTCAAGATTTCAACGACGGCCAGACGATAAACGCAGCGCCGGGAGAACTTCAGCTATTCGTCAAAACATTGAATAGATTGAAAATCGAAGGAGTCAAGAATCAAAACTAACAATAGATCCTTTTACACTGACTAAAGGTTGGACCGATCATATCCAAAGTATTTCAGGCTCATCTATAAAAAAAACAAGACTGAAATACTTTGGAGGGGGGTATCTATAGGCGTCAAAAATTGCCTATAGGTTCCCGCACGTAGCTCGAGACAAAGAGAAGACAATGAACATTTCTATCTGAGTCACAGAAGCTCATTTGACGATGACAAACACATGAAGTGAGTCGACGGACCATACGAAGCAACAGAACTTCGGAATAACGGAAACAAGAGCTGATCGGTAGCCCTGTGTCGCTTACGAAAGGCAGAACACCCCTCGTGTCCTATTTACTCCACATATGATTCAATCATGGGAGCTTATAGGTCTCCTCGTCGGCCTTCCAATGCATCGTGAATAGCGTAATTCTGAGTCTGGACGACAAATTTACGGTAGAAACAAACTCGACGCGCCAAAACCAAAAAGCCAAACCGAGACACCCCAGGGTGTCTTGGCTTGGCCAAGACACTTACAAGTGTCTCGGCCAAGCCAAGACACTCCCAAGTGTCTCGCCAACGTTGAGACACCCACGGGTGTCTGCAGACTTAAAAAGCTATTTTCGACAGTTCAGAGCTGTTTTACAATCGTTAACCGTCTGGATTTGTTCCAACTAATCTGATAATGTGGTTAAGTGGTTTCAACTGAAGATAAGAGGAAATCAACCGTTCCTATCCAAGGACAGGGCTCCTGAAGCCTATAAATACAACCCGGGGTCTTTATTTTTTAGATTTGGAATTCTCAAGCGTCGTCAAAGCCTTGCCGAACTGAAGAGTGAAGAGCCACGAATTTCAGAGAGGAAGAGGAGATCGGATCGAGCTCGTCAGCATAAAGAAGGGGAGCTCGTCAGATCTACACGTCCCGGTTCCTTCCTTGAGATAGCTCCGTTGCGGTGATCTCGAGAAGAGTGGTTATCTCACCGTTGCCGAGATAACTGCTTCGGTTTCTTGATTCCTTCGCGAATCAACAAAGCTCCAGATCTGATCTGATCGTTTGGTGGTCCACAGATATTAACATCACCATCACAGGCTAAGATCTCACGTAAGCAACGGGCGATAAACACCCGTTGCGCTGTTTGAACGAGAGTTGTATTTTTTTGTTTTCATTGTGTAAAGGTCTTATAAAAAGACCGATCTTTTTGAACTTGTTGTAACGATCGAAGTTGTAATAAGTTATACAATAAAGAGTACAATTTTCCACCAAAACATAGGAATATTAACATATTCCTCTTCAAAGACAAAGTCTTTAACCTTATCTCCCCCCCACAAACTCAACATCCTCAAAGAATCTGGCATTTTCCATCTCAAATATTGACTTGAAAGTAGGATCATAAATTTTATAACCCCTGGATCTCTCAGAGTAACCAACAAAGTAGTAGCTGACCGTCCTAGAGTCCAGATTCTTTTCACGTAGCCTATAAGGGCTAGCCTCAGCTGGACATCCCCAAATGTGTAAATGCTTTAGACTAGACTTTTTGTCTATCCAAAGTTCATAAAGAGTTTTGGCAGTTGCTTTTGTGGGTACTCTATTGAGTATGTAAGTTACAGTCTTTAATACTTCTCCCCAGAGAGATTATGGTAAGTTGGAATGACTAATCATACTTCTTACCATGTCCTTAAGTGTTCTGTTTCGTCTTTCGACAACACCATTCATGGTAGGAGAACTAGACATGGTGTACTATAGGACGATACCACACTCTACTAGGAATTTAGCAAAGTCTCGGACTTTGTTCACCTGAACCGTTATACCTGCCGTAATACTCACCACCACAGTCAAATCTCACACTTTTGATACTTTTGTTGAGTTGGTTCTCAACTTCAGTTTTGTAAGCTTTGAACATGTCCAGTGATTGGGACTTTTCATGTATGAGATAGAGGTAGCCATAACGTAAAAAATCGTCTATGAACATGATAACATATTTGTTTGCATCAGAAATCTTTTTCATTGCGCAATCCGTTACAACTCGTTTATCGAGTTATAGATTCAAAAAAGTGAGCCTTTTTATAAGACTTCTTTACACAAATAAAAACAAACTAATGAGATCCCCTAGAAACACATGCAGAGAATGTCTATCGATTGCTGCTTGCGTAGGATCTTTATATGTGCCGGGGACACGTTAGTCCGTGGACGACCGAGTCACAGATCTAGATTGATCCGAAGAAGGCTTGGAATCGATGTTTTATTTTAGAAACAAGGACAGAAGTGAATATCTTAACAATATGAGATAAAACACTCTTCTTAAGAACAAAACAAAGTTTTATCTCAAGGAAAATACTTAAGGCTTTCAGGACGTAAAGAACTCTCTCTTTCTGGATCACAAAGCTCACCACACCACCAATTCTCTGCTGCCAATTAGCTCTCCCCCATGCACAAGGGTGTATGGAGGAAGTATTTATAGCCCCTGAAAACCATTTCTGAAGATAAGAAGTTGAAACAAACTTTATTCGTCAACTCCTATTTGAGGTCATTCCAGGCAGTTTTGTAACCGACATTCAAGACATTTAATCTGTTAAATGTCGTGATTTCTAGGGATCATGGGAAGATTTTCAGTTTGTAACGACCCCTCCATGTTTATAGATATTCCAGAGCAGTTATGGAGTCACGTGGTCCCCACAAGAAGTCACAAAATCATCAGAAAACACAATAAACTATTTTGCAGTTGGCGGGATAGTTCTTACTATCTCGCATTTCGGAGATGGTCTACACTGTCTCGGTTATGTGAGACAGTGTATACTATCTCGGATACGCACTATCTCGCATAGCCGAGACAGTCTACACTGTCTCGATTATGCGAGACATTGTATATTGTCTTAGTAACTGTGAGACAGTTCTAGTCCCTTTTGGCTATTGTTTTGCGTTCTCCTTTGCTTCCTTTTGCATTGGATGATCATCTCTGACTTAGATGATGATGTTCTTCGTCTTCTCTTCGTCTTGAGCTGAGTTTGGGAACCTATATGTAATTTTTGACGCCTACAATATTATTGACCATTTTAAGAAACTGTAGGGAATGGCCAATAAATATCTGTATGTATTAATTCTAAGATGTTTGTAGCCCTATTGGCACAAAATTTCCTTATGTTTGTTTATTTCCCCTTTATACAATTAGCACAAACTTTAAAGTTTTTAAAATCAAGGGGGTCTAGAGTCCCGTCTGACACAAGTCTCTCAATTCTCTTTTGGAGATGTGACCTAATCTCATGTGCCATAACAAAGCGGAATTCTCATGGGTCAATTTTCTCTTTACACCTCGAGTGCTTAATTGCAAGGTTTCATGATATGAAGTAACCGTATCAAGCAAATAAAGGTTATCAGCATAAGATAAAGAACTGGTACCAACCAAATTTAAATTCTAAAATAGACTAAAAATTTACCATTTCGAAAGAACAAAAGTAACTAAATTTGTCCAATACAGGAATAGAAATTAAATTCTGTCTAAATGACGGTACTACATAAGTCTCTTTCAAATCCAAATAACAATCAGACTTTAATAATAACCAAACGTCCTAATTGCCTCAACTTCAACCTTCTTGTCATCGTCCACATAGATGTATCTTTTACCATTACTTGGCTTTTGACAACTCAGCCAATCCTGCATAGACATACTAATGTTAGTTGTGGCAGCAGAATCTAACCACTACGTGTGTTTAGGTATCGAAGATAAATTAACCTCAGAACAAACAAAATTGAAAAGTGTACATTTCTTTGCATGCCATACGTGATAGTTGGTACATTTTTTCTACTTATGTCCCGCAGCCCCACAGAAGAAACACGTATCTCCATTATTTGTTTTGTGTTGTTTCTTTTGTGGTTGAGCTTCTGCAGCTTTATTATTTTTCATTCTTTTCTTCCCTTTGTTCTTGGAAGTAGTAGCCAAATGAGCACTTTCTATCTTCTTGCACACAATGTAAGATAGTTGGTACATTTCCTCTTCTTGCACACAATGCGAGATAAGCTAATTAAGAGACCAAGTCTCCTTTTGGCAATTACAGCTCACTTTGAATTGACTGAATTGTATGGAAAGAAATGTAAGAACCAAATGCACAAGCAAGTTCTCAGCGAGTTCAAGCTTAAGTGCTTTCAGCTTTGAGGCGGTATGAGACATCTCTATGATGTACTCCCTAATGTTTCATTTCCCCTTGTATCTCATTAAGATAAGATTTGCCAAAAGTGTAGTAGTTTTAGCCTTTTCATTCTTAGCAAATCTTTTCTTAATGTCCTCAAAGAATTCTTTGACAATAGTTATTTTCTAAGACATAGTGCCTCTACGTACTTCTGGAATGACCCTCTTCATGATCATCATACACGTGCGATTTGACTTCTCCCACCTCTCAAAGTCCCTTTTCTCATCAGTGGAGCTTTTTGTCCATAAGAGGTCTAGGAGAAAGAAGCTTTAACACAAGGTCGAGATCCATGACTCCGAGAACTATCATAACATTCTCTTGTCATGACTTGAAGTTGATGCCATTTAGCATAGGAATGAAATTAATGTTGGTAGTGATGTCTAAAGCAAAACTAATAGCTGAATCATAGAACAATATAAGAAAATACATAAGCTCACAAAAAATTCAAATTAAAATTTATAAATTCAAAATTAGCAAAAATCATCTCAAGATACCTAACACAACATTAATATTTAGTTTTTGGACAGAAATATTAATTTGTAAGTGGTATTCTTGGTGTAGTGATTAAACATTGACGATAAGACATGTCAAACAATAAACCTTTCTTTGGGCTGATTTATTATTCACATGTAAAAGCGAATAGTTGTTCATGTTTATCACCACATGTATGTATATGATTTATTCAAATATTAACCTTCATTTGGGCTGATTAATATTTA
>NC_033796.1:56170253-56226795 GCF_001876935.1 Asparagus officinalis
AATTTAGGATTCACGCATAGGAAGTTTATCCCGAATCCTAAGCAGGGATAAGTCTGCGCCTAACACGCGCTGCCGGTTTAGTCTTTTTCCGTAGAAAAAGACACCATAGCTCAATTCTGGGGTATTCTATCCTGAAACCTAAGCAAGGATAAGTCTGCGCTTAACCCGCGCTGCCGGTTAGTTCTTAACCGTTAAAAAGAACACCCGTTCACATATTCAACATTGTGGCAGGTTGTTATTAATAACACCAAAATCCATGCCTTACACGCATGTGGAATTTCATCCTGAATCCTAAGAAAGGATATGCCGACGCCTAACACGCGTCGCCGGTTTAGTCTTTCTCCGAAGAAAAAGACACCAGAGTTCGATTCTGGGGAATTTTATCCCGAAGTCTAAGTAGGGATAAGTCAGCGTCTAAAACACGTTGCTGGGTAGCCTATTCCCATGACAATGGCGAAGTCTACATATTCGAAGTTGTAGCATCAAGTCTAAGGGAGTTCATTCCTTTAGCACAACGTTACATGCGGAACGGATTTAGACAATCCGCATGCTAGCCCGACTCAAACGGTAGTCGGTAAAGGCTAATCAAACCCGTTGAAGGCTGGGGGTTAGCCAAAAATCCTAAAGTCAACACCTAACACGTGTCGCCGGGTAGCCTATTCCCGTAACAATGGCGAAGTCTATGTATTCGACATCATAGCACGAAGTCTAAGGGAGTTCATTCCCTTAGCACAACGTTACATGCGGAACGGATTCCGACAATCCGCATGCTAGCCCGACTCAAACGGTAGTCGGTAAAGGCTCATCAAACCCGTTGATGGCTGAGGGTTTGCCAAAAATCCTATGAGTATTGTGGTCAATCATTTCAAATGGAATGACGAATCATAATAAAGATAAAGACCAGTTCCATTAAGAGAATCAAATGTCAAAGTTTTCAGCAAATAAAATCATACATCAAGCCCATGGCTAAAAACCTGCTGACTAAACTCAGACAGCTTCTCATCATAAGCTCGCCTAAGCTCCTCCTGCAACTCAGCTCTGATAGACTCTTCGTTCGCGGCTAAAGTCCTCACAGCAACCTCCTCTGTCTCAGCCAGTGTCTGCTTCAAGGACTTCAGCTCATCAGATAAAGCAGCATGTGCTTGCTGATTTTGCATCTTCGCGTCTTCCTTCTCACGGAGTTCTCGTCGGAGCTGATCTATCTGAGAATCAAGCTCCTCAAGTGAAGATGATCTAGTGGCAAGGTCAGCCTCAACTCGATCTATTCGGCCCCGCTGCACCTGAATCTCGAGCTCGGCAACCATCCGAGTACTGCGCCATGTCTGTAAGCGAGCATCCAACTCGGCAGCAACGAATGAAGAGGCACCTGTATCCCGGAGCTCATGAAACATCTGAAGCTCACGCTCTAAGCGATCAAGGTCATCAACCATAGCCGTCGCCAGATCCGGACATCCTATGTCCCTAATCAAATTTATCTTGGAATCGAGGTAGGGCTTAAATTGGCGAAGAGAAAGTCCGTCGTGGAGGAGTTTGCCAATTATAACAGTCAGGGAGGAGAAATAAGAGCGGACTTCTACGCTGATGATGATCTTCTCAGGGTCATTCCCCGATAACAACTCCTTAACGAGGACATGAAGCTGAGAAGGAAGCCCTACACAAAGAAGAGAAATTCGTCAAAAGCCTCAATGAGGAAATGAATGGCATTACTCAGTTAATTAAATTATACCTCCTTCCCCTCGAGTCACTGGGGGTAGTGGAGGTGTAACGACTGTAGCTGCATCGACTGGTGGAGTTGGTCGCACAGCCGGCTCAACAGGGTCAGTCTCAGCGAAAGCTCCTGTTAGGCACAAAACAGAAACATCATATTATAGTTGCATTAGTCAAAGAAGGGGCTAGTCCTATAATTAGCTTGAGAAGAGGCACGTACCTTCAAAATAACCGTTCCCGGGAGTCTGAGGGAGTACAGACTCAGGAAACATATCCTGAGGCGGCTGGCCATCGATCTGAGGAGAATCATACATGAAGTTGAACATAGAAGTGTCCATAGGCAGGCCTTCCCCATCGAAATCATCAATCGAAAAATCTGACACAAAAAGATATAAGTATGAAGGAGGAGGAAGGAAACTATGGCCGATAGAAGCAAGTTACCTCTTGAAGATGTACCTGGAATCACCGAACTGGGTCCTTCATTGACAGACTCCCCAACATGGGCGGTCTCTGCAGGCTTTTCTACCTGGTGCGGTGAGTCAGGCTCACCAGGAGATGCACAATCATCGGGACTCATCTCGCCTTCCTCACGATATCCTGCATAGGATGGGAAAGCATGAGCCAGAAGTTCTAAACGATCAAGAAAATGATCTATAGAATAGACGTTACCTCCGTCACTAACAGGATCCTCATCAGCCAAGTCCATCTCAGATGCTCGTGAATTTGCATGCGGCTTGTGGGCTAATCTTTTCCGCCTATCAGCACGGACAGCAATCGAAGGTCTTGCCCGGGTAAAAGGACGGAATTCGTCGTCACTGTTGGTCGCTGTCCCTGAAATATCGAATAGTGGTCAGGAATAGCAATTTGGAAATGCAGAGAAAAAGAAAGATAGGTGACTAACCTTGCTCCAAATCTGCCTCGTAATCTTCGGGATCTCCGCCTGAAGCCTCTCCAGCAGAACTAAAGGCCCTGTGACCTTCTGCATCAAGTCGGCGGGTCTTGCCCTGAGCCCTCTGTGATCGAGCACCGTCCTGGATAACACGAGAATCAAGCTGAGAGGCTTCTTCGGCCACCAACTCTTCGATAGGCTTCACACGGACAGTCTTATTAGCTGCTAGCAACCACTTGCAGCTCAAGAAAGTGAGGTTCAACTGCCGCTCAGTACCTGGGAGACTGAACCTAGCTCCAGTGCAACCAGTCACGGTCCACAACCATGCACGAAGACCGTCCACCAGACCTCCATGAGCCCGAAGCTGCTGGCGCGGGTTCCCAACATAAAGCTGGTCATAACCGAACTGGCGGGCGAATCGGCAAGGTAGATACGGCTCTATAAAACACTGATTCCCCACCCGGAAAGTCAGGTAACCCGGCCTAATGTTCACTAGCCAATTAAAGCAGCCCATATCCAAATAAGTCCTATACTCCCTCGGCTTCTCCTCATCAATCAAACACTCGCCGTACCGGCTGGAGAACTGTGGAAAGCAAGTGGAGAATGCCCAGCACTTGTGGACTTGTAGCTGACGCCTGATATCGGGGAATCCTCGGCCCTCCCACTCGCCATTCTCAAGCAGCTGTAGAAAGGGAACAGACTGGTCTATGGCATTCGGTACCGACATCACATCGGAACGATGAAGGACGAACCAAGCCATCAAATAAATATACGGAAGCTCCACCTTAATGGTAGGAATCTGAGTCGGTTTATCATCATCTCTCCGTGTAAAAGCACCAGAAATCTGCCGAAGCCCTCGATGAATGTTAGCAACCATCACCGGAAGAAGCGAAAGTTCCTTCTTGTAGGCAAGCTGAACTGCAGGATAGAGCACTTCCAGTGGCAGAGCGTCACCAGACTGATACGGGACCACACATTTCTTCAACCAGATGGCGAGATAACCGGCAAGGAGAGTCATCGGACGAATCGGTGTGGTCGCATGATATAAGAACGATCTGAATTTAGTCCCTGCAGGAAAGCCACTCTCAGGACTGCTAATGGTATAGGATTGGGCGTTAGTCTTCTTCAGCAGCTCATTAACCTCTGAAGGAGTCAGCGGTGCCAGTTCACAAATAGATTGGCCAGAATGGCTCTCCAGATTCCTGAACAAATATGATGCGAACTGCTTCAGGCTCACATTTGCTTTGGTCCTCTTCGCTAGGGGCTTAGACTGCGCCAAAGCAATGTGATAATGACAAGTGAGGTCCCATAAGGTCTCGTAGCGGTCGGGCATGCGATCCTTCAGCTGACTCAACTCATGGTTGGAGGGAAAGTACTCCTGGTATAACATCTGTCCCATGGGCAAACCAGAAATCTTGTGCATCTCATGTAGAGCCAAGCCCAACTCTCCGTGCCTGGTCAGAAAAGTGTTGGAATCTGGATTATAAAGCTCGCATAGGGCAAAGAAATGCTTCGCGCTTGTAGGCAAGCCATGCATGGTGGCCCGAATGGCTGCATAAAGGCCGCAAGCATGTAACTCCTCGCTCCATCGGCTCAAGACATACTTCGTCATACGAGCCCACCAAAACCTGTCCAAAGAATGGACCCAACCATAGAATCTGTGGCGCGGTGCAGGCATCTCCCGTCCTAAGATAGCGAGGCGATTCCTCAAAGTAGAAGCAGTGGTGAGGAACTCATTGCGAGGCGGAGTATCTAGCCCCAGTACTCCAGGATGTAGTCCAACAATGTGATCTCGACTCGAACCAGGAACTGCCTGATGAGTAATATAGCCGCAGTGAACGCTCTCATGTTCCTTTGTCAAACTCCACGACATCTCCCGCTTCACAGCTTGGCGCCTGAGCTCAGTCAAAGAACGGTGTCGAGGAATCTTCGGCAAATACATATAACGACTGCCAGTCTGGTAAAGCCACTGCTCAGCCTCAATAAATACTGCATCGGGATCCCTGGTAGAGTCTCCAAACAAGAAGTCAGTCTTCCTAAGAGACTGAACGGAACTGGCATCCTGCACGAGAGGCGCATCTGTGATCAGCTGGCGAAGAGCTTGATGGCCACCTTCCCTCACCACTTGGACAACTTCCAACGACGTGCCCGGAGCAAACTGGGAGGTGAACGGAATGGGCGAAAAGTCATCAGATGTGGAATAATACTCATCACGACGTCCATTCACCGCATGCGATGAAAAAGCTCCGGAAGGATATTCCACTGAAAACAAGCAGTTAAGTGTTTGTTAATTTCAGATATAAAAGGAAATTGAATTCATCTTACAAATTGGTAAGATAGAGTCATTGCCTTATAAAGGGCGAGACGATTTGGCCACATTGCGCATTTATAAGATAGGGTATATCGACAATATATCCCTGCCTTATAAAGCACAATGCAGCGTCAAAACGCCCCCTTTATTATGAGATGTGGTTTTGACCAAGCAAAACCCATCTTTAAAGCGTCGATCCTCACCAAGGAGAATCAAGGCTTTTCCCGATCGCCTCACCAAGGAGAGCAAAATAGGGTAAAAGGACTAAATTGCAAAATTCTCAGAAGAAGAGGGTTAATTTGCAAAATTTCCATAAAGCGTCGATCCTCACCAAGGAGAACCAAGGCCTTTCCCGGTTGCCTCACCAAGGAGAACAACGGGGGGTAAAATGGACTAATTTGCAAATATCCAGAAAAAAGAGGACTAATTTGTAAATTTTCGAAAAAGGTCAAAAAATTGCTCACCAGCATATGAGGGAGGCGCGCCATCAACCGATGCAGCAGGAAAACGACCTCTCGATACTCGCGACATAATGGCCTACAGAAAAAGAATTCAAGAGGTCAGATCTAGAAATAAAAATCACTTTTTTATCCCCTAAAAAGGCGAGCTTGAGGCATCAAATCACTCCCTCAACCCTTATATGCGATCCCGCTATTCCATACACTAGATCAAACATGAAATAGATCAAGATTATGGAGATATACCTGAGGGGAAGCTCGAGGATCCGACAAAAATTAGATCTTGGAAGTGCTCGAACCACGCGCTCGAGGGGCTCGAAGGAAAGTCTAAATATGGAAGTTTCGAGGGATTTCTCAGTCAAGGATCAAAAGGAAGGATGAATCTAAGACGAAGATCGAGTTTTGAGGGAGAACGGAGGCTCGAGGGAAGAGAAATTCAAAAAGGAGGCAAAAAGGGGGGGGCCGGCCCTAGGGTAAAGAAAAAAGAAAAGAAAAAGACCCCCTTTATATAAGGTGGACCGGGTTGAACCAAACCGAACCGAACCGGACCGGACCCAGTTCGAACCAAAATCCAAATTGAAGCCGAACCGAGCATCGAAACGACTTCAAATCGAGCGACGGTTCAGTCCATCATTCACTCACCCCTCTCCCATTTGTTCGGAGGAGTTGGAGGATTTTTTGAGCCGATTTACTGCCTTTTTTGGCTCATTTTAAGCCGGTTCAGCTCATTTAGGCACAAAAACACTCCGAAAAGTATACGAGTATAAACTGCTTCTTAATACTCCAATAAGGTATATGAGTATAAACTATTCCCTATTTTTGGTTTGAGAAGTTCCTGGAGAATATTGTTTATAAATATTCTTAAGGATAACTCAACCACACTACGCCGGACAACGCGTTGTGCATAAAGACTCGACGCCACAATCAATGGTCAGCTCAAAGGAATCGACTTCAAGTTCAGAAAATTCCGACAAACGGTCAGACAATAAATGCAGCACCGGAACTCTTACAGACTTTCGACAAAGCACCGAAAAGCCTGGAGAATTGAAGGAGTCAAGAACAGAAGCCATTCCGAGGTCCCGTTATACCGACTGAAGGTAGGGACAATCATATCCAAAGTATCCCAGACTCTTCTATAAAAGAACGAGACTGAAATACTTTGGAGGGGGTATCTGTAGGCATATAAAATTGCTTATAGGTCCCCTAGCATAGCTCGGCACAAACCGACGAACCAACGAGGCGACGAGATCGACGAATCGCACAGAAGCGACGGAATGCATCCACCCGCGTGCAGAATCAAGCTAATGAGTTGAGGAATCAACGAGCCATCCAACCAAGGGGAAACTCGGACGAATCACGATCGAATCAAGATCAATTTCGGACTCGAACTCAGAAGCGGATTTACTGCCAAATCAGGAATCCAACTTACTGCCAAATCAGATCAACCAATCAGAGTCTCAATCAACCGAATCACGGACAGAACCGGAAACAACGGAAAACGACTCGAAAAAGTCGGAAAACACCGCCCGCGGGGGCTCGGCCAAAGCCGAGCCACCTCAAGGCGGCTCGGCCTTAGCCGAGCCACCTTGAGGTGGCTCGGTGGCCGAGCCACCTCAAGGTGGCTCGGCCAAGGCCGAGCCACCCTGAGGTGGCTCGGCCAAGGCCGAGCCACCCCTGGGTGGCTCGGCCATGGCCGAGCCACCTAGGGGTGGCTAGGCTCAGAACTGTGCAAACGCACAGTTCTGAGAGCCTATAAATAGGCCTGGTACTCGTTCATTTGGGGGACTTCTTCTGAAACTTTTGAGAGAGCCGAAACTCTGCCGGATTGTCACCTCAACTCGGAGATCTGAAGGCTTGAAGACTTGGAGACCCGGATTTGATTCTTAGCGAGCACCCGCACCGAAAAAGGCAGGAGTTCGAGAGAGTCTAATCCTCAGATCTACGTCGTCACACTCCGGATCTAAGCTTGGTTCTTAGATCCCGAGATTGGAGCGGTCGTTTCCTTGGTGAAACGATCCCTCCCGGCTATTATCTCCTTGGTGGGATAATACCCGTAATACGTCGTAGATCTGCTTGGATCCAGATCACGCGGTGGTCCACGGTAAGCAACCCCGGCGCAGGCAAACAACCCACAGAAGCAAGAGACCGGATAACAGGATCTTGTGATTTGTTCGGTAAAAGAGAGAAGTTGTAATTTTGATTTCTTTGTTTTATTTTGATTTTCATTGTAAGCCGGATCTTATAAAAAGACCGGATCTCTTTGTAACGCATAAAGTTGTTAACTGAGTGCAATGACATCGGTAATGAAGAAAACACCAACTTTTCCCGCGAACATCTATATGTGTGCTATAAATGTTTTATATTTACTTTATATGATTAAATGTCATTTTGTGTTTATGGTGATAACTTAGTGTTTTATTATAACGAACGCATAAAGTTGTTAACTGAGTGCAATGACATCGGTAATGAAGAAAACACCAACTTTTCCCGCGAACATCTATATGTGTGCTATAAATGTTTTATATTTACTTTATATGATTAAATGTCATTTTGTGTTTATGGTGATAACTTAGTGTTTTATTATAACGAATTGTATATTTGTATTCATATATCTCTAGTGTTTTTATTGTAACAAATTGTATATTTATATTGTGATAACTTAGTGTTTGTGTGTCTATATTTTGACTTGTGTTTTTCTCACGCTCTACTTATGGATATGTAATTTAATTTGAATTCTTCTCTATATACATTGAGTTGTGTCTCTCTTTTTCATATATCTGTCCTTGGGTTCTTTTAATTCTGAGGATAGAATTTGTTTTAAGGGGGGTAGAATGTAATGATCGTGAACTTTTGATACTAGTTAAAATAATTTTTTGGTATTTTAAAATATTTAATTATTATTTTTAAAAGAGTATTTGTATTTATTATAAGAAATGAAGTTGATTTTGGAAAAGGGGTTAGTTTTGACTAATTATTAAAATAGATAATTTAAAAGAATTTATTTTGGAAAAGGGTGTTATTTTGAATTGTTAAATTATTTTTGGAAAAGATTATTTTTGGAATTAATTAAAATCTTGTGTTGGTGGTTGTAGACTACGACATTTTATGTGTAACACAATCACGGTTTTCAATTTCCATTTTTACCGTAGTTATATTAGATGTTATCTAGCTGCTGATAATTTTTATGAGTAGTTTCGAAGTTCAAATAACAAGATATTAATAAAACCGGACTACATGCATGTTTTTACTGTTCATAATTACATTTTATGTTTTGCGATTTATTTTAATGAATTTGACTTGTCATCATGTTATTATATAGAATCAGTTAGATTTATTTACTATTTCTTGAAGTATTTTGAGAACCAATAGTAGTTCATGACTTAGTGGCTTTATGCGTCATGAACCAGACTTAGTGACATGTGTGAGTGTATTGACTGAATTAGGAGGTGGACCAAAGATCTATTGTAGGTCATGTTGTTGACATAGAAAAATAAGAAGAGTGGGGATGAGGAAGTCCTTGTTCATGTGATCGGATATAGCTGTTGAGGTATCTCCTAGGCTCGCCCCAGGATCCAGTGTAGCTTGGGTTGGTTTGTTGGTTCAAAGTGAAGCCAGTGTAGTCACTTTGGTGTGTGAATTGGACATTCACCCGAGTTTAGCTTGAGTTTGAACCAGATTAAAATTGGATTACGTGTAGCCCTCTAACTGATCTAGTGTAGTGGCATATTGGATGCACGTTGGAGATTTGTGAACAATCAGTTATCCGGTAAAATGAACGTTGACTCTATGTGAGATGTGGACCAGTGAATTTTTAGGATGGCTAGTATATGACCCGATTATTGTATGCAGTTATCTTTATGCTTAACATGTTTTAGTACTGGTTTGCATGTTGATGTTGTTGGATTTCTAGTTGCACGTTTCTTTGTTATTTCTATTGTTGTATCGTTTTCCGCATTGTATTTTCGTTCATTCTTTACTTTTGTGGGGTCTTGTCGTGTGCCATGCACGTTGATGTACACCTATTTTCTCTGGTATACGTCAGACTTAGAGGAAGAACAGGTCCAGCTTAGAGATGTTCTAGAGCCAGGATATTCTCAGTAGGTTTGCCTTGTAGACAGAGTTGAAGAATAGGCTGAAGCTCTGTTATCTTTTCTTAGTTGATGGTCCTAGTTGCTTTTGTAGTACTTTCTTTACCCGTTGAATGATGTATTTTATATTTCTTTAGTATTCAGTGGTTCAGTCAAGTATAAGGGCATGTTAACCCGAATATTATGTCTTGGATGATATTCACTTGTGATATGAATATTCTATTATGAGTTGTTTATTATATTCTTGCAATCTATGATCGGGGACCTGTGCCTTTGTATTTATTTCTTGACGCTTAGCGTATTAGGTTGATGAGAAATGTTTATTTATATTTTTTGCCTTCTTCTAATACGTCGCGGACTTGTTCACGTTCCGATTTTCCGGTATTTTAGGAAGCGAGGCGTGATAGCGCCACTACCCGAGGGTAGTCCGAGATTGTAACATTTGCTCATCATGTTTGATGTTTGGAGTTGTAGTCTACTTTTATGTATTGCTTCTCTTTTACTTTTTTGTTGGGATCAATGATTAGCGATTCACAACTTGAGACATATAATTCACAACTTGAGACATATGGTATATACATGAGGGTTTCTTTGTTTGGATTATTTTGCTCGACGTACTAGTATTGTGTTGTGGGTTTCTAATTATTGGTTTCTTTAGATTGTTTATCTTTAGTTTGATGTTAATATTTAGGTATCTATAACTTGAGACATATGATATATACACGAGGGTTTCTTTATTTGGATATGAAAAGTATGGTCTTGATAAGAATATGTAGTCCCATGTGTCATTTAGCAATTAGACTCATCTCAAAAATATGTAGACATATAGAAAGCCAATTTTTTAAAAAAAAAACCAAAAAGAAATAAAGAGAAATTTTATTTTATTTTTATATGTGAAAGAAAACAAAATAAAAGAAATTTATTTATATAAAATAAAAAATATTAAAAGAAAAACAAGAATGGGGAAAAATTACATACAACAAGTGGGATTCATAAAATATATCTGAAGCTTACTCTAATGAGAAGATTTACTGAACCAAATATTTATGTCAGCATTCCATTCCTTTACAATAAATCATTGCTTGCATAATAAAATCTTATTTGAAATGTATCAGCAACTTCTCCTTCTGCATCAAAATATGTAACATCTTTAGAATAAGTATGACGAAAATACAAAGTGTAAATATTCTACTGTTTATTAATCAATAAAGCAACTAAACCTATTTTAGAAAGTAACAAATGTTGCAATCATTAGGTTCAAAAAAATGAATGTACATACATCTGTCCAATATTCATATAATGAATATGAGATTATCACTAAGCTCTCAGTAAAAAATATGAAGGAGTTCAAAAAGAAATTATTTGTCTCATCATTTCTAACAAATTTACCTTGTTTATTGTTCTCAAAAAGTCACATGTCCTATTCTTCTTTCTAGGCTGGCCAAGAAATAAATTCTTATCTTCAAAATATGCCTGAGCAACCATATCAAAGAGTTGCCTTGCTCGTTGGCCCACCTGCACACCTATAATAAACAAGATATTTGTGACCTATGTATCCATATATGTCCACTCTGGTTAGGAATGTTCCTCTTCGGTATCAAAATCTGCTTAACTGTTTTACCTCTATATTGTATTTGACAATTTATTAAAATATGACTCATTCTACTATATAAAGTAAACGTAGTAGAAGATGCATTTAAAATGGGTGCAAATTATGACGCCCCTTAGTTCACACAAGGCTGCAATCCAAGGTGAATTCAAGAATATCAAACCTGTCATGCACCAATACTATGCAATAACATGTTTCACCATCACAGTTACTATCTCTCTAGTGGAATCAACAAATAAGTGTAGGTACAAAACAAGTAAAGAATAGTGAAGTAGTACAATGAGCAAGATAAACACATGAAGAGTGTGTAAATAACCATCATCAAGGCACAACTGAAATAGAATAAAATAACTCTAAATTTGGAACAAATGTAATATGTCTCAACACAAGAGTCAAATGAAATCTCACTAAGGCACCCAGCCTCTAAGAAAAATAAAAGTACAAATGCTATTGTCTGAACAATAAACAACTATTGTGGAGCTCTAAAATAACTACAAATATAACAAAATTGATGGGAGCTAAAATACTACTCCATCAACTTGCAACTCCCTATACGCTTGACTTGCTACCTGAAAAGAGGGGAAACAATGAGCGTCAATGCACTAGCGAGATCATCTACAACGCCCCAAGGGGTAAGGGGTAGGAGTATATAACAAAATACTGGTTAGTACATATAGATATAAAATCATCTATACTACACAAAGTGGAGATTGGTATTTAGAAATCCACAACATGAGAATTAGTACGTCGAACGAAATAATCCAAATAAGAAAACCCTCATGTATATACCATGTCTCAAATTGTGAATCGCTAAATACTAATTCCAATCCTATAAATGAAAAACAACACATACCAGAAATACTACAACTCCAAACCTCAACCATGATGAACTAATATCACAATCTCGGATTACCCTCAGGTAGTTGGCACAGTCTTACGAAAATATCATCCAACATAAACATCTCAGTATATCTTGACATGTATGCTAAGTATCCGAAATGTACCCTACTCTTGGGTAATCTAACATGGGAGCAATACTACAAAATGTATGTGTGTGTGTGTGTGTGTGTGTGTGTGTGTGTATATATATATATATATATATATATATATATATATATATATGCCTGCGCCTCTACATGAAATAACAATACTTTTGTATGGTACTCACAATATCATGTGGAATCAATGTCCTTACTCAATAGTTCGATGACAATAGGCATATCACCCTATTCCTGATGATGCATCCAGATGATTGTACAATGGAGTATAGGCATATTAGCCTAATCTGATAACCTCGATCATCTTCAAGTATGGTACAGCCGCAATCTCATTGTAGGAAAACGCCCAACTCTTAGTGTGGTACAGCCGCTGTCACATTGTGGGGAAATGACTCATCACTTAGCATCCACCATTGATGAATTATGCAGTATCATGTGTTATTCCTACACTATCAACTTAAACTATGTCATACATCTCAATTATTCTTGTATTCTCAATTAAGAACATGTATTCAAGTGTTCGTGCACGTATCCAGATGTGCGGATCTATATCTCATATTCGCAAACACCTCAGGTGTTAAACATATAACAAACATCATAATACAATGTGGGTTGATCAAGGAAATCCCTCGATTAAACAACAACTACACAAAACATGCACTATGCACAAAACACTGGTCGGTTGACCGGCTATGTACCTCCAGTCGACCGGACAGAGGCCATAAGCCTGCTTACTATAGGTTGTGTTCGTGTATATGTGTTGTGATTCTAAGTCAAATAGCTTACTGTAAAACATGTATAAAATATTTTTAAAACTTGTTTAACACATAGAACAAGAATTGTTACATTAAAATTCATATGTAAACCCTAAATCTGTATAAAAGTATCAAAACATCTTGTAAACCATCAAAACTCAGTGAAAACCCATGTTTAATTATTTTCAGATCTTAATCTACCTCTGGATATTCATTCATAATCTTTTAAATATGAGAAGATCAGATCTTTATTTCATATATTTCAAAATAACTATTTTTATGCGTGAAAATAGGGTCTAGGCTCAATAACACCAAATCAAATCTTATTAAAACACTTTAAAATATTGGTGTAGGGTTAGCAAAGAAAAAACACACTTGTAAATCTTGTTAAAAGACTAAAAATGCAAATCAAAAACAGATCCCTTAGCCACAAGCCAACAATCTCGCCTTCACGTCGAAATCTACTTCACAAAGCCCTTTGAATCACTTAGATTGGATCTAGGGTTTATGAGGAGGAGGTGGTAGCTACTAGGGTTTGAAAGTACTGATAAAATATGTGAAAATTCATGAACAAGAGGTATATATAGGGTTATAAACAAATGGTTTTGAAAATAAAACAAAAGCAACACAAAACCTGATAGAATTCTAGAAACTGCCCGATTAGTTGACTAATTCCTTCATTAGTCGACTAACGACCTTGCTAGTCGACTACTCTGAGTAGTAGTCGACTACTAATAACAAAGTTTCAGGTTTGTGCAAGATTTTGTGTCTGTTTCTCAACTATACTCACACATATACTTTGGATTGATCTCAAATTAATCCCAAGCACAGTCTAACATCAAAATATGTTATTTATAATCATATAACATATTTATTACTATTTATCATAATTCATTCAAACTTTTGGGATTTTACATTCTTCCACCCTTAAAAAAATTTCATCCTCGAAATTTCATAATCGTATCTTAGGAATTAATAATATGAGAAAAACACCAATAGGGGATAATCCAGACAAGGAAACCCTCCTGTACACATATCGTACCATTAATCCCAAGGTATAAAATATAGCAATATCTATACTTAACCATCTCAAATAAGAATACTCCCACTTACTCCTAACTAAGCGGAACTAGTGCGTTAGACGAAAATTCCAAACAAGGAACCCCCATATATATACCATGTGTTTGGAATGATTAGAAGCTAAGTGTTAGTACCCCTATTCTAGCGTTAAATATAAATATGACCATATAACCAAATCATAAACAAAAGCAAATCAAAATCAATCAATCAATTTACCTGCTCAAACAGGTGTGGGTAGTCGCGATGCATATTGTAGGCTGTCTAAAAATCATAATAGATAGTTGATCCCTATCGAAGCTCAATCAATATTTCAATGATGGAAGTCACAATCAAACGACTTTCATAAAAACAACAAGTGAAGGACTTTTCACATAGATCGAGAAGATTTATAATTCAACGATACTTCTGATAACTGATGAAAACTCTATTCAGCGGTCTTCACAATCAACTGTGAGAATTACAATCTGACGACTTTCACACCCTATAATAGCTAAAGCAAAGATTATTGATTAATGGTCCTTGCAATGCTCTACAAAAGAGGTTATAAGTCACTAACCCCTTTTTTAATGTGGAACTCACATTTGTGTTTCAGTTCTTGAAACAAAGGCGACCCCCGCGTTTCTAACTCTCAGCAAACAAAACTCAGGTGGCCCTCGCATTTTTCAACATCCAGCAGGTGCCCAACTCCGCGTCTCCAGTCTAAGACGTAGAGTTAGGGTCCTGAATGCAAACTTGGGCATTTGACTCATTTAATCATGAGTCGAACGGTTTCAGAACTGTTTTCCCTACGATCTGAGAAAATCACGCCCACTTAGGAGCAGATTTAGGGGTTGGTTACACCCATTATCCTCTATAAATAACCGTCTTACTAAACCGACTAAGAGGTTGGATTTTTTTTGGTTGGATTCTTGGAGATTAAGGGCAGACTCTTTTGGAGGTTGGAGTTTTCGGCTAGAAGATCAAGTCTCAGAGGATTCTTCAGCAACAAAAAATCTACATGGCTTATTAACCGATTATTTGGTTTCAACAACTCTGTTTAACAGAGTTCTAACTCGTTCTGAGTTATAAAACTTGGTTAAGAGTTCTTGATCAAACTTGTCACGCAAGTTAATTGTTCTAGCGAATTAAGACGTGCGGATTGTCAACGGAGAGCAAATTCAACACGAGCATTTGAAGGAGGCACTCCATCGCCACCATGAAGAACATAGAATTAAACAAAGGGCAGAATTCAGATCAATTCTCCTCTCTTTTATAATCGGAATTTAAATTGTAATTAAGAATGAGAGAATTCAAATCAAATTTCTTTCATTTTATTTACTATAAATTTTCCACCAATTAAAAGATGGCGACTCTACTGGGGACTAGCTTCTCTGATGATGAAGTGGTGGTACAATCCGATGTTCATCTCACTAGAACAACTGTGGAAACTCTCATTGTAGAGTTCGATCAAGCTAAGTACGAGGAAGCCCTCTCCTCTAGATCGCTTAACCCCAAGGCTAGGCACAACATTCGCAAGGTCTCTAAAGAGATCAAAACTGTTGCTGAAGTACTGAAGAAAGCCCTCTCCTTTGGCCAAGATTCATCGAACAGTCCCTCCGCCAAAGGAGTGGGCTTAGTCTCTACCGAACTCATCTAACGAGTTGAACGTTCTACGTCCGCATCAGCACGACGTGTTAAGGGTCACAAACGGCCTATAGAAGAGGCGAGCTCTTTAAACGCCGATGACGTTGCTGCCAAAGCTTTAAAACAAGCCAAAAAGAACGCCGCTCGAAGACGGAGAAGATCCATATGACGGGCGCATCTTCGAGAAAGCCGATTCCTTGCCCAACGCGAGGATCGCGTTTTTGAGGCTTTGCCCAAACACTGTGTTTCTCCTCCAGAACACACATTTCATGGCAATGAACCCAATTATGAGCCTCGCATGATACAGCTGAAACACGACCCTCAGTGGCGCATTGTTCATCCAAAACGCAGCCCTCTGGAAAGTGCTGCCAAAGATAAACGCATATCTTAAGAGTGTGTTCAAGCGAAATATGACCCTCAGGGATCTGTTTCACCAACCAAACATAACCCTTAGGGGGTGCGTTCAACCAAAACATGACCCTCAGGGGTCTGTTTCATCAATCAAACGCGCACCTATGGGTGCGTCCAACCAAATCACGACCCTCGCGTTTCTTCTCAAGAACGCGACATGGTCCGCCAAGTTCAAAAAAGTCAACATGGGTTTAAAATCCATGTTCAATAAGAACCAGTCTCACCCACTCAAGGGTAGGGGGTTCCATATCCGTCCTCATGCTCGGTGAGGGATTCCTACTAAGTTTTCGATTAGCGGGAGTTACTCTCTAGGGTGAGACCGGCACAGTAAGTAGCTCATTCATGTTAATGTGAGCGGCTTATTTCTGCAATTCTTTCAGAATGCCCCTGCTGAGCACCTGAACCTCGATAATCTGTATTCGACAGATTGACAAATGTCGCCAGGCCTGCCAAGCAACAACGTCATCATAAGAAGAACATTTCTGAAGCTAAACATCCCGAGGTCACTATTAATATGATAGGCAGAGGGAAAGTCTCAGCTCCTAGTTCAGTTGAGTTAGAGAAAAGCCCTTCCTTGACAGTCCAAGAAATTTGTGATGAGTTCAAAGGAGTATATCACCACACACGAACTCGCACGGGAACTATCTGCTCGGTTAACTATCGCAAGTTGGCCAAAGGGATTACTTCAGATGATGAGCATTCAGCAATTACCGACTCTCAATCATCGAGCTCTGTCGTGGCACGAGAGTCTCCCGTTTACATGACTGGAGGACCCGAAGACTTAGCAAAAAAAGTCGACGAACATCATGTCATGCTCCAGGCACAGCAGGAGACGCTTCTTCAGTTGAAGGATATATTGGTCCAACTTCTTGCAGAAAAAGGCTAAAGACCTGAGTCTTTCAGGAGGACAATTTCAAAGGGAAAGCAGAAAGTAAAGGCATGACTCACGTATTATGATCTATTATCATGAATGATGCACCTCGGGATGCCGTATGTGTAGATGACATGATGTTTAATAAACTTGATCACATCGCTGGCTTTGACTTCTCTCAAGGGGACAGCTTCGGCCTACTTAGAAAAGTAGTCGGTTATCGCAAGGATGAAGCGATGACCTTTAGCTGATGAAGGAGATATCGGTCCAACGATATTCATCCCCATGTGTTAAATAGCCACGAAGTCACTATCAGATGCAGGTCATCGGGTGGTTTGCACATGTAATTAGCATGGATTTGACACGCGTGGTAACTCTAGGCGTAAGCGACAGCGTCGTTGACCATTTTGGGTCAATAGTAGCCGATTCTTTGCAAGCGGTTCAAGAGATTGGGTCCGAGTTGGTGAGCTCCATAGGTCTATTGTGGGCCTCCCCTAGGGCTTCTTGTGCTTCTGTATTAGAAAGACATCGAAGCAACATGTTGTCGTACGATCTACGATACAATACCTTTGTGGTTGCATCGTAGTAGAATCTCAGTGCGCATCTGCAAACATAATCTCCCTCCTTAATGTCTTTAGGTAGTATACCGTACAAGATGTAGTCAATGATCGACAAGCACCAATCTCTTGATTTAGATTGGCCAAAAATTTTGTGAGTTGCATTCACCTCTAGAGCATACTCCAGTTTGTAGATTTGTCGGCTTGTGATAGTGACTTGTTGGCTTGTCCCCAACGGCTGGGCTAGGTTAGCTACCAATGATGCTAATGCATCTGTGTACGTGTTCTTGGAACAGAGCATGTGCTCGATGTGGAAGCTGTCGAATGATTCGGCTAGCTTGACTACCGCTTGGTGACATGCGATTATGTTGTCATTCCTAACTTCATATTCTCCCATCATCTGTCTGACGATGAGTTAAGAGTCACCATAGGCTTCAAGGTGCTTCACCCCCAACTCCTTAGCAAAGTTGAGTCCGATGAGCAATGCATTATACTCACCTACATTGTTAGTACATGGATCATTTAGTGAGAAAGATCGGGGTAATACATGATTTTACAGAGAAACCAAGACCACCCCCACACCAGCGATGATAGGCCCACTGGTGCCCACGCAAGAGGTGCTATTTAAGTATAGTCTCCAGGCTTCTTCTTGCGAGATTGCATTGGCCTCGTGGGTTTCATTCGGCATGTATTCAAACAAGTCAGTCTTCGACTCGAGCAGGTGACTAGCCATGAGATCGTAGATTGCTTGTCCTTTGACAGACTTTTGCAGCATGAAGTGGATGTCGTTTTGAGACAGCAAGAGTGCCTATCGCGCCAGGCGCTAGTGCAAGGACCTGGGCTGTGTCATGAAGACTCGGATGGGATTCATCCGGGAGATGACATGAATGGTTTAACCGACAAAGTAGTGTCACATTTTCTGAATTACGATCACTAAGGCCAGATATTCCTTTTCGACCATGGGGTATCACCGCTCGGCTCCTTACAGGGTACTACTCAGGTAGTAGATGCCTTGCTCATAGCCGACATCATTATTCTTTGCTAAAAGGGCGCCGAGAGAATGCTCTATTGCTCTCACATAGATCATGAAGGGTTTCCTCGAGACGGGGGCTGCTAAGATAGGTGGATTCAAGAGATAGTTCTTGATCTCATTGAAAGCTTGTTGGCAAGGCTCGTCCCATACGAAGGAAATTCCTTTCTTCATAAGCTTGGAGAAGGGTTAGCATGTACCCAATAGATTTATGATGAATCTTCGGATGTAAGCTAGACATCCTTGTAGTCATCTCAATTCCTTGAGATTCTTGGGCGGTTGGAGCTCTTGGATGGCTCGCACCTTGTCTGGGTCGATGTGGATGCCCTTTGTTTTGACAACAAATTCGAAGAACGTGCCGCTCGTCATGCCTAAGAATGACTTCATGGTATTCATCTTTAGTTGATGGGATCGTATGAGGTCAAACATGACTCTCAGGTCTTGAAGGTGATCATCTTTGTCGCAACTCTTCACGACTAAGTCATCCACGTAGCATTCGATTGTCTTTCGTAGATGATCTCAAAAGATCGTGCTCATGTCACATTGATAGGTTGCAACGACTTTCTTAAGTGTGAAGGGCATGACTGTGTAATAGTATACCCCCACCAGAGTCCTGAACGAAGTGTGCTTTTTATCCTAAGGGTGCATCTTGATCTGATTATATCCTGAGAATCCATCCATGAAGGACATCCTCTTGAAACCACAGGTGTTGTCGATGATGACATCCGTGATAGGCAAAAGAGATTTGCCTTTGGGATATGTAATGTTGAGGTCTCTAAAGTCGATGCAGATACAGATCTTGTCGTTCTTCTTCAGGATTGGAATAATGTTAGCCACCCAATCGGGATGTTGCTTCTCTCTGATGAAGCCTGATTCGATCAGCTTCTTCACTTCGGCTTCAATCGCCTCCATGATTTATGGACGAAAGCGTCTCTGCTATTGTTTGACGGGTTTAGTATATGAGCCGATGTTGAGGTAATGCATGGCGATTTGAGGATCAAGGCCGAGCATATCCACATAATTCCATGTGAAGACATCGATATATTCTCAGATGAGGGATATGAGGTCTTCCTTCTCCTAGGGAGGTAAGCTGTTGCTGATGAATATGGTTTTGGGATTTGTCTCGTCTCCTATATTAATCTGAAGGAATTTTTTCTCCGTGGGTGGTTCACGCTATTCGAAGCGACCACTCCATTGGGCATTAACATGATGATCTCGTACTTCATCGTAAAGCGGGATATGTTTGTCTTCTTGGATTTCAGCGGTATCGACCATAGCCATGTTGACCGTGAAGTCTTTGAACAGGGCCCTAATGCTGACATCTGAATCTCAAGTCGAGAATGTCGACGATTGATCATCTGAGCGAGAATCATCGGATATTCCATCGAAATTGCAGCACAACTCCAAGGAAGAGGAGGAGTAACCTAGTCCTATTTGAGTTTTGCCATAGTAATTGTCAGGCTTTCCTTTAGATACGTAGGTAGGTCGGAGAGGCGTCTTCTAGCCTTTACCGTATTTTAAACTGTCACGCCCCGCTTCCCAAAATACCCAGGAATTAGAACGTAAACAAGCCCGTGACGTATTAGATTGAGAAGAAATATACACTACCATTTTTTTCTTTTTTCTTCTTCTCAATCCAATACGCTAATTGTCAAATACATAAATCTTAATCACAGGTCCCCGATCACAATAGCAAGAATATAAAGACAATCTAGAAAAAGAAATAGACATATCATCAACAGTAAATCATCCCAGACATAAAAATATATAGGTCAAATATACCCTTATTACAAAACAGTCCAAATAGAAAATAAGAAATACATAGTCCATAAAGAAAGTACTGTTATAATACTAAATCCATCATTAACTAAAGAAAAGTACGGAAAAAGGGTTTTAATGTTTATCAGCTACTACAGAAGAAAACTACCACGCTTAAGCTTGTTCTTCTACTCCACCTGCAAGGCGCTCCTACTGAGAATCCTCTGGCTCCTGCACGATTCCGAACTGAGGTTGTCCGTCTCCTAAATTTGACGTACACCAAAGAAAATAGGTATACGTCAGCGTGTATGGTACACGGCAAAATCCCACAAGGGAGAAAAGAAACGGTTGAATGACCAATGCAATAACAATAATAATAAATAGAAACATGCAGCTGGGATTCTAACAAGCTAGATGCAATCCATCACTAAAGTATAACAATTAGAAAAAAATATAATCATCCGAGTAATAAGGACATACAACTAAATAGAATTAATACTTAAAAATATACAACTCGAGACGTAGTACGTCGAGCAAAATAATCCAAACAAGGAAACTCTCATGTATATACCATATGTCTCAAATGTACGTCGAGCAAAATAATCCAAACAAGGAAACTCTCATGTATATACCATATGTCTCAAATTGTAGATAATTAAATATTAAAAACAAGGAAACTCTCATGTATATACCATATGTCTCAAATTGTAGATAATTAAATATTAATCCTGATCTACGTATGAAAAGAAATATAATTGGTCCACATCTCACAAGAATCATAAACATTCAAACAACAAGGTCATGTAGCTAACCATCCTATAACATGTCACTGGTCTACCTCTCACATATAGTCAAAACTCATATTCACGAATAACCGGTTGTTCACAAATCATCCACATGTAACGTTTCACTACCACCCTCAGACCCACCCCATCGGTACACAGGAATATCGCTGGTGCGAGCCTGGAAATAATCAACAATCACAATATCACTGTTCCTCACACTCACCCCCAGTGCTACACAGGAATGTTACTGGTGCGAACCTGGAAATAATCAACAATCACAATATCATTGCTCCTCAGACTCACCCAGTGCTACACAGGAATTTCACTGGTGCGAGCCTAGAAATATTCAACAATCACAATATCACTGCTCCTCAGACTCACCCCAGTGCTACACGGGAATTTCAATGGTGTGAGCCTGGAAAATAATCAACAATCACAATATCACTACTCCTCAGACTCACCGCAGCGCTACAAAGGAATTTCATTGGTGCGAGCCTAGAAATAACAATCACATCTATCATCTGAACCAAGAATTCCCCATCCCAACTCTCCTCATTTTCTAAGTCAACAATACACAGGTATCTAGGTCTTGTACACGACACGCTAGGCAATTAAGGACAAGAACTACTAACGGTTCTCAACACAAAAGAAATAATAAATAATACAACTAATTTTATGCAAATCATATGATGAACATGACTATATAAGCTAGTGATAAATCAGGAGTGCATATATGACATGAGTGAGTATACATAAGAGTATCAACATGTCGGTGTCAATATACATGAAATGTCGTGTTCTACAACTATCAATCACACAGTCATAACACAAAAATAAACTTTTACCAAAATAACCTTTTTGATCATCATTCTAAAATAATTTCCTTCCACAACAGAAATTCTAAAAATATTGTAATTGATCTAAAATAATTCTGTTACCAAAAATAAATTCTTTAATTTATTATATTGGTTCTGAAAATACTATTTATCACATAATTACTACCCATTCAATATTATTCATCAAACCTACGTAGATAATAAAAATTATAAATTAACATAACCAGATAATTCACCGATTCATCAACAAGCCCACAAAGATAATAACAATTTATAATCTAATCTATGCAACTAATTAACGACAAATATAAATAGGAAATGACGAGTCAAGAGGAGTAGGATCTTGCCTCGATGCGTCGAACAAGTCGACGTCGGTGGCTCGAGGCTACGGGTGAGGCGATAGTGACAAGCAGCTGCGCGGAGGTTGATGGCGGTGTAGGGGCTGTCGAACGAGTCGTCGACGGTCGGCGAAGAGAGCAGTCGAATGGGGCCAGACGTGGGCGTCCGGCGTCGCGGGGTGGCTGTTGGAGCTAACGGTAGGCGCGACGCGCAATGGGAGTCTAGTTTCGTCAGTGCGGAGCTGACTGGAGAGCGGAGAGTGTGCCGGAGCGGTGAATAGGGGGCGACATGGGATCTCAAGCGGATAGCGTGGTGCAGCTGGTGAGAGCGGTGAATCTGGTAGGACTATCTGGTGGTTGAGGGAGGAGGTGAGCGGCTGGTCGTCAGATCTGGGTCGAGGGGGGTGCGGTTCTTTCTCGGCTTGGCGCGAGGAAGAGAGGCTGTGGGGTTTGGCGGTTGCGGAGCTTGGTGCAGGCAGGATGCTGGCATATAGCCGAACAAGGTGGGCGGGTCGCTGGAGGAGGAGGTCGGAGGCGAGTTACGGAGGGCTGGGGCTGACTTAGGGCATGAGGATGGCGGCGGAGCTGGAGTTGTGGGGTCTCCCGGCGGTGGCGTGTCGTGGTTGTCCGGAGGGGGAGAGCGGGCAGGTGGTTTGGTGTTGGGAATGCGGTAGTGGAGGAGAATTGGGTGGCGGTTCTGGACGGCTGGAGCATCCTCGAGTGGGTGGTCGCAGACGGGAGACAGGTCAGCATGGGCTGAGACGAGCGTGGGGTAAGGCTAATACGGCGAGGGAGGGTTTTGGGCGTGAAGAAGAAGAGAGAATGACAGATGGGGGAGCTGGCTCAAGCTTTTGGGAAATGGAGGAGAGAGGGAGTACGATTTAGATGTGAGAGAGATGGAGAAAGAAAAGGAAAGTATAAGAGAGAGAGAGAGCAATTTACGGGAACAAAAAAGAAAGTGTTAAACATTATAGGATTGATTGGGAGTGATTAGGAATTGATTAGGGAGTGGTTATGGAAAGAATTCAAATGGGAGAAAATTGAGGTAAAAAAATTCAGAAATCTTACATAATATTCTGAATCATATTAGTAAATTATTAACAACCAAATATCTTTTTATTTGTATTTATATACTACTGTACTATGCTCAAGTTTACATCAATAATAACAAGGTCATTAATAATATCAGCCACCAAATGATTATATATATATATATATAAATTCCCTAAACAATAAATTAATATTTAGCTGACTTAATAAATACAAGACTATATATTTTATTTATTTATTTATTTTGAAAACTTGGAAAAATTCCAGAAATTAGGAAAAATATAAATTAAATATAATATAATATTTTAAATACTAGAAAAAAATTTTAAATACATATTGAAAAATTACTGTTGTTACACAAACCTTCTTTGCGGATGAAGTCATAACCCATTGTAGGCATATAAAATTGCTTATAGGTCCCTTAGCTCAGCTCGGCACAAACCGACGAACCAACGAGGCGACGAGATCGACAAATCGCACGCGAACAACAGAACGAATCCACCCGCGTGCAGAATCAAGCTAACGAGTTAAGGAATCAACGAGTCATCCAACCGAGAACAGACTCGGACGAATCACGATCGAATCAAGATCAGTTTCGGACTCGAACTCAGAAGCGGATTTACTGCCAAATCAGGAATCCGACTTACTGCCAAATCAGATCAACCAATCAGAGTCTCAATCAACCGAATCACGGACAAAACCGGAAAACGGACACAATTCAAAAAAAAAACTCGGAAAACCCACACCTAAGGGGGCTCGGCTTAAGCCGAGCCACCCATAGGTGGCTCGGCCAAGGCCGAGCCACCCATGGGTGGCTCGGCACAGTGCCGGCCACCTATGGGTGGCTGACATTTCTCTGTGCGCGGGCACAGTCTTGAGAGCCTATAAATAGGCCTAGAGGTGTTCATTTTCAAAGGTCGAACTTTCAAGAGCCGAAACTCTGCCGGATTGAAGAGCAAACTCAGAGTTTTGAAGACTTGAAGACTTGGACGTACAGATCTGATCCTCGGCGACCATCCACGTCAGAAAAGGCAGGATCTCGAGAGGAAGAAAGAACAGATCTGAGATCTACACGAGGTCATACTCCAGATCTAAGCTTGGTCTTAGATCTCGAGATCCGAGCGATTATTCCCTTGGTGGATTAATCCCTCCCGGCTATTATTCCCTTCGTGGAATAATACCCGCATAATCGTGTAGATCCGACCGGATCTAGATCGCGCGGTGGTCCACGGATTAACCCCGGCGCAGGCAAAGAACCCACCAAAGCGAGCGACCGCAAAACAGGAGCTCGTGATTTGTTCACAGAAGGAAAGTTGTAATTAGCGACCGCAAAACAGGAGCTTGCGATTTGTTCATAAGAGGAAAGTTGTAATTTTTATTTTTTTTTCTTTGATTTAGTTGTAACCGGATCTATAAAAGACCGGATCTTTTGTAACTCGAAAAGTTGTAACTCAAGATGACAATTATCTCATTAATGAAGAAAGCAACGGTTTTCCACGCGAACAATCTGGCGACCACAGTGGGAGCCGACGATCTCGCCAACGAGATCGATGCGTCGCAGCCGCGGATTGCAATCCCGGTCGTGGAGGAGGTCGAGTACGAGTTCGACCAAGCCAAGTTCGAGGAGTACGTATCCTCGTTCGGATCTACCTCCCCCCGCAAGTCCAAGAAGTTCTCCTCCGGGAGAAAAGCTCGTTGGTTTGAAGCTGCTCGGGAAGCCCACGAAGCTCTCAACCTTACTGACGCCGAAGTTACGTCAAATGAAATTCCACCGACCTCCAACCAGGTCAACTCTACTCCCGCCAACGCCTCCACTATTCAGGACGTTGCACCCCTCCCCCCGCCAACGCCTCCACTATTCAGGGCATTGTGACTCTCTCGAAGAGACCCCGCCAGAGGCGTCGTCAACGCCTTGCGCGGCAACTCGCTAAGGCGATGGAGTCTATGGACGGACTCCGCTACAACGCGGAGTTGAAGAACAGAAGAGGCAAACAGCCTCAACCACCAATGAATGGCGACTCTTCCAAGCCGCCAAAGAAAGAATGGGTCCGCGTCAAACGGAACCGTTCGACACTCGAGGAGCGCATTCGCAAGCGCCGCGCGATGTCAGCGCAGGCACGGGCTCAAGCTCAGGAAGCCCGTAGAAAGCTGCAAAAGGAGGTGGAGAAGAAGCCACCACCAACACGACAAGTCTGGAAGCCTAAGTCTGAAGTGGCGACTCAGGCCAAAAAGCAACCAGTGCAGCCTTCTAAGGAAGGTCAAACTCCGGCGAGTCAACCAAAGTCGCCGTTAATCCCAATAACTTCTCCGGGAGATCATGCAGAGTCATCCCGCAAGAAGAAACCAATTTTGGAGCGCCTCGGTCCAATTCCTGACGTGAGAGGCAAAGCTCCAATTCACAAGCGTTTGGGCCCGATAAAGAAGCCCAGAACGACTCAACATACTGAGGGTCACCATCACCTCCAGCATGACAAAGAGCTCAAGGCAGCTGCGCGCACCAATTTGCGCATTGAAGTCCAAGAGCACGCCGAAAATTCACGCCCAAAAAGGCATGTTTTGAGGCGGGTAACCTTTGAAAGCCCAAAGAAGGCAAGTCAACCTCAGATGGAAACATTATCATCTGATAATGATTGTGTTGTACCTGAGAAGGCGTGCCCGCACACGATAGGTTACTCTGTCTTGCATACTTATTTTTCTCCCCCTCCCACTTAGCAATTTTAGTTTTTAAACATGAAATTATTCAAATCACTGCTAGAAAATGAACTATTGTCGACGGAACTTTAGCGACGGAAAATTCCGTCGCTATAAGTCATGTTATAGCGACGGATTTTTCCGTCGTTATTTTTCCGTCGGTAAAAAAGTTTTACCGACGGAATTTTCACTATTGGCGACGGAAAATTTCCGTCGCTATTTATTTCCCGACAGAAATTTTCTGTCGGGAAATTTCCGTCGCTAAATGGGTTTTAGCGACGGAAACTTCCGTTGCTAAAACACAAAACTGCGAAATTTTTTTGGGCGCGGGCGTTTTTCTCTCCGTTCTCCCAAAAAAATTCATCCCCCGCCAAAAAATTCATCCCCGAAAATTTCATCACCCTCTCAAATCCCTAACCCCCTCCACCCCGCACCCTCTCAAGTCCTCAAAAATTTCATCACCGCGCACCCTCATCTTTGCCGGCCAACGCCTCCCCTTCCACCTCCCTCATCTTCGCCGGCGCTCTCGCTCCTCTACCGGTGCTCTCTTCGTTGTCATCTCCAGGGCTGGCCCTAGCTTAAGGCAGCTGAGGCTTCTGCCTTGGCCCACGCACCCGCTACTTTCTCTTTCTCCCACTCCCGCCGCCTCATCTCTCAGACTCAAACATTCGGCTTTTGTAGTAGTTTGATACGGTTTTGGAGATTCATAGGGTTTGGAGATTCTTGATTATAGCTGGATCGGAGCTCATTGAGGTCGATTTTGGTTGTTAGGGTTTCGATTTGGATTCGTGCTGTGTTTGTTGTTTTTGCAGCGACTGGAGGACGAGGAGATGTTGCTTCCTCTCACTCGGAGCATCAGGTTGAAGGGCCTCAGCCCATCGAAGGTAAAGTTCGGTTGGTTGATTTCTTGATTTGGTGATTTCGATCCCAGATTTTGTCTTTGTTACTTGTTGTATCCGTATTTTATCGTGAATTTTGTGTGTTAGGGTTTAGTTTTTACTAATTTTCAGTTCTTAGTGTTGGTTGTCAGTTTGAGTGGACTGATTTTCATGATTTTATTTTCATGCTAAAATTATTATTCGGAAGTTTTTTCTGTGGGAAGTTGCAAATGATATTATACTGATCTCCTGCTTTCAGTCTTTAGTAATGGAATTACGGATGGGAAAAATTTTGGTCGTGATATTTTTCCTGTTATGCATCAATAGGCAGCTGCTAGTTTTCCCCATGGGAAATGATGTGGATCACTTGTCTATGTATCTGGATGTTGCTGATTCAGCAAGCTTGCCTTATGGTTGGAGCAGATTCACACAAATTCAGCTTGGCTGTTGTCAATCAAACGAACAAGAACAACTCTGTAATGAAAGGTACAGTTTGGTTACTCCCATTCCTCAATGGAAAATCCTTAATCTTAAGTTTAGTTTAGTCTGTACATCTTTTTTGGCATTGACATTCATGGATCACACTGCCCTTCTGTCACGAAACACTGCATAAGATATAATCTATCATTGAATAGTATGATTGTGGATTTCATTAAACTTGAAAGTCACTGGACGAAGAATTAACATGATTTATTTGTTTAATGTTGTCCAGGCTTTGAACTTCAGTTACAACATTCAATTATAAATACTTTGATTGTATAGAGGAGGAAACTAGACAACTGCCATCTACCTTGTGTCTACAACATATAACTCATTGGATGAGGTATAAAACATATTTGCAATGTTTGTTTAGGTGTTACTGGCATGCAGTCCGGTTGGTGCAACTAAATAAAGTGGTCTAATTGCATATCTTTTATTAGATAGATCTTTTATGGATTTGCAAGGTCATGCTTACATTATGTTTCAAGTTAAAGAATCCAAGAGCATATAATTCCTCTATGATTCATGTTTAATTAGATGTTGGTTGCAAGATGCTCGTAGTCATAGAATATGTGATTAAGAGTTTCAGGGATTAGGATTAGTTGCTTCTGTTTCATTGTGATATGTTATTTGGATTAGTTGCTTTTGATTTTGTGCTAGTTAGTTGATCGCAAACGTAGAAATATTAGAATTTGATTGTGGCTAAGTAGTCTGTTCAATGGGAATCCATGTTTCTGCTTCTCTTTTCTTTCAGTCACTGTAATGTTTCCTAGCCATGCCACTGGTTGTAATTCAGTTGCCAAGGAGTTATTAAAGGTCAAATATAGTCAAGTTTTTTTTATATGTATGCAGAAATGAAGTTTCAGAAGTATGGTAGAACTGGTCAATACAAATCAAATAGTATCATCAATGGTTTTCTCTCCTGGTGTTATTAAAGGTCAAATATAATCAACTTTTTTTTCTCACTTAAAAGAGTTCTCTCTGAACAGGATGCACACAAGTACACTACAGCTTATCTGAACGATTAAATTAAAGGAAGTTGGTCTGATATGCTTTTATTAGTTCTAAGAGATGAGTGGAGGAACTGTAAGAGAGGTAAGATTGAAATATTGTTGAAATTAATTGAAGGATTCATGTTTACTTCATTTATAAACATTCTAACTTATTTAACCAGCTATCGAGGCTTTATCACCTCAACGAGACCCAAAATCCATTCTTTTGCCACCACGAACATGCTCGTCCGAAGGTTAGTTATGTTGAAATATAATTAACTTGTGCACATCTTTTACTTGCATTTTAATTATGGTTGGATATGGGCACATATTATGTTATCTAGATAGATTTTCATTTCAGCTTTGTAGCATTCCAGGTGACTCGTCTTTTGCTGCTAGAGAAAGAATGTGCGAGGTGGTGAAGGTTGGTTTCTTTCACCTATCTTCCCTATATTTTATTGCCATAAATTCATAAAATTTATCTATGCTGCCCCCATTCTCTGCATAGGCATGCACGAAACATGACCTACATAGTTATGGTCATGCTTACTTATTAGTCTGGATTCAGGCTCATTTGGCTTTGTTGCTGTCCTTAGGAAACATGACTGATATGTATCTATGTATCTATGTTTCTAAGTGCCATCACATGTGTTGTCCTCTTTGCTGCTTGAATGTGTGGAAGGGTACTGGTTCTGAACTCTGCTAAGGGGTTTTGGTTTGTCTTAAAAGAAAAGGATACAATGGCACTGCTAAATGGTTGATTATAGGGATTTACTGGACCTTTCTATTTTCGCTTAAACTTGGCTAGTGAGCTAGAACTCTTGAAGATGACAAATGAATTAGTTACAATCAGGAAGTCAATGGAAGAATACAAGTAGGAGACTTATTGACATTGGTTATGGGATTTCATGGTGTTCTTAATTTTTAGAATTTTCACTTGTAGAAGAATCTGAAAGAATACTAGAAAACTGGAGTTTGTGCTGGTAAGGGTACCAGTTCTAAACTCTGTTATGGGGATTTTGGTTTCTCTTAAAAGAATAGGATGCAAAGGCACTGCTAAACATACATACAATGGTTGATTGTAGCATATATTCTCCAAAACTTGTACACTATTACAAGGGGCAATTTCAAGAGCTTACCATGCTTTATTGTTTTCAGGTGTTTGTACTTCAGCGCCAACTTCTAATTTTCTTTTATTTATTGCGCGTTGAACTGATCGGTTGAAGTTCTCATAGGAACTCCATGTATTTTTTTTGTTCTCCATGGAAGGTTATTAGCTAATACTTATAGTTTGAAATATTTAGATGAAGCAATCCCTTGTAGAATAGTGTTCGAGAGAGGAAAAGAACGCCACCAGAGATTTTTAGCGATCTCTAAATATTACTAGTTCAACAAACACATTTCATGACTTAACTGATCTGGTAATGCAGTCCTCTAGAACGATAATTTTAGCGGGATTTATTACTTATTTAGTTTTGGTTTGATAATCATTCCGTAGGCGTATAATTAGCTTTTCTATCTCTTACACTTCTACTAATTGGTTGGTGTGGAGTGTGGTGGGTGGGTGGGTGGCGACTTTGGTCGTGGTTGAGGGGGGCGCGGATTTGGTGCGTGTATGCGTGCGTGCATATACGCGGGCATGCGTGTATATGAGAATATGTGTGTGCGTATAATACATAAGAATATGTCATGATACTCTCTTTTATTGCTATACTTGCATGTCATACCATGTTGTTAACGTTTGATTTATATTAAATTTGCAGGCCTGGACTTCTAGACAAGGTGGAGCTGGTGATGAGGATGATCATGATCAGAATGACTAATTTGTTTTTTTACCTTTGAAAACAATGAGTGCGTGTGCTGTATAAACAATATTTATCATGGTGTGTGTTGTGTTGTATAAATAATTATAATTATGTTGGGATATTTTTACTAAAATATATGTGTTATATATGCGTGGGAATGAATATTATACTGATGATTGAACATGGTTTTAAATTTATTATATTATTTTACAGGTTTTTCAATTTTCAAAATAATTTTTTTTAAAAAATATTGGAAATATTTAGCCACGGATTAGTTGTCGCTATAGAAGCTTTTAGCGACGGAAAACATACACGGGGACATTCTAATAGCGACGGATTTTCCGTCGCTAATGTTACTTTTAGCGACGGATTTTCCGTCGCTAATTCTTCTTTTAGCGACGGAAAATCCGTCGCTAATAAATTTTTCTTTTTTAAAAAAAAATAGAACGACGGATTTTCAGTTGCTAATTTTCCGTCGCTGTTTTTTAGCGACGGAAAATCCGTCGCTAAAAGTAATTTTAGCTACCCTCAATGTACTGACGGTATTTTGGCGACGGAATTTTATTTTTTCCGTCGCTAAAACTTTTAGCGACGGATTTTTGCCTTTTAGCGACGGATTTGTCCGTCGCTAAAAGTCCTGTTTCTAGTAGTGAATAGATAGGAAATCATTGGAAATGTTGAAATTGCTTTGATTAGAAATCAATATTATTAAGCTGGAAGAATAGAAAGATCAAATTTGCTACTTTGAGGAGGGGAGTAACTTTGTAGATATGGAAAATTTGAGGGGTATATATTTATGGAAAACTCCTTTTTATTATTTTCATTTTTATTTTTAGTTTGAGTTGCATTTTCGCCACGTCACACGTTTAAAACATGACAAATTAGACTTGAGGGTCTTAATTTAATTTAATAAGTTAATGCGAACAATGCTAAATGAATTTAGTGCAATAGAGCAAGTTCACGAGAATTATGTGAAAACCTCTAAAGTAGAAGGGGAGTTATACCTAGGGGTGTCCAAAAAGCCCGTGGCCCGGGCTCGACTGGGCCGGAATCCGGCCCGGGGTCGGCCCGAAAACTCGGGCCAAACCCGGGTCCGGGCCCAGGCCCGGGTCAGCGCGAACTCTCCCGGTCCGGATCTGGGCCCGGTCCGGAACAGTACCCGGCCCCGGGCCCGGCCTGGGCAACAACGGTCACCCTAGGGTGACCGTTGTCGAAAAAACGGGCCAGCCCGACCTGGTCATTTCTGACCGTTAATGCTGGGCCGGGCCGGGCCAGACCAGTCATATTTGGCCATTTGACTGATTTGGCCCTTAAAACGGTAAAAAAACGGCTAGAATATGAGGGTTTTTTGATCATTTGCCTAGGGGGCTGCCTCTATAAATAGAGGGGGGGTTTCACTTCATTTCCTCACAACAAAACTCATCTACTTCTCTCTAATACTCTCTTATACAATCTTATACTCTCTTATACTATCTTATAATCTCTTATATTTTCTAATACTTTCATCAAATGGCTTCTGGATCTGATTATGAAGAGCAAAACCTATCTCCTACCGATCCAGAGATGAGTCCTCCTACAACAACTCCTCCTCCTATTGGTGTTAATCCTGAATCTGGTGGCAACGAATCTACTGCACCAAGAGCTCCTAAAAGGTCGAGATCCGACGTGTGGAATTTTTTGAGAAGATAGATGTCACCAAGGATGAACACGGTGGGATTATCTCCCAGAAGGCAAAATGTGCGTTGTGCGGCCAGGTTTTCCAGGCTCATCATAAGAGCAGCACCAACCATCTCAAACGTCTTATAGAAAAACACAATAAAGGTCATAATCTTCAAGGTGATATCCGACAGTCTATGATTGCCCAATCCTCCTCTTCTGGTACCCTCGGTAGTTGGAATTATGATGCTGCCCGAGCTAGGAAATGCGTAATCAGGTTTATTGTTCTTAAAAACCTGCCTTTTAAATTAGTAGAAGTAATCAGGTTTATTGTTCTTAAAAACCTGCCTTTTAAATTAGTAGAAGATGATGAATTTGAAGATTTGTTTAGAGATGGTTTTTATCCCGCATTTACAAAATTTTCTCGTCAAACCTGTCAATGTGATATTTTTAAAATATTATCAGGAGGAACAAGGAAAAATAATTTCTTATTTTAAAAATTTAAACTATAAATTTTTCTTTAACTTCTGATATTTGGACATTTAGAGTGCAAACTGGTTATTTATGTATCACAACACACTGGATTGATGAAAATTAGCAAATGTTCAAAAGAGTTGTTTCTTTTATTATAATTGAAGAGTTACATACTGGTATTAATATTACAAATTTAATAATTGAAGAGCTTATGAAACTAGAAATTGATCAAAGAATATTTTCTCTTTCACTAGATAATACAAGTAATAACAATATAGTTGTTGATTTTATGAAAACAACTCTGTCATTGCCATGTCATGGTGACCTTTTTTATATTAGATGTATCTGTCATATTTTAAATTTAATTGTTCAAAGTGCATTTTCTGAAATTAAACCCATGATAGAAAAGGTTAGAACAATTGTTAATATGCATAATGCTTCTGAAATAAGAATTAAAAGGTGGAAACAATGTTGTAAAAGAAAAAATTATAAGCCTAGACTAATTCCAAAAGATGTTGACCATAGGTGGAATTCCACATATACAATGTTAAGTGTAGCAATAGAATATAAAGAAATTATAAATGATTTTATAAATTTTTATGCTTCTAGTTCTAGCTCTGGTAGCACTTATGGAATAAGTAAAGATGAATGGACAATTATATGTAAATTAAATAAGATGTTACAAGTTTTTTATGATACTGCTATGTTATTATCTGGTTGTTATTATCCAACTATTACTTTAGCTGCTTTACAAATTTTAAATATTCAAATTTTTTTGCCAAATATCGTATAGATGATATTTTTGGAAATATAATTTTTCAAATGGAGAGCAAATTTAATAAGTATTTTAGGTCTATTCTTCATATTTTTGGTTTGGGGGTTCTTATTGATCCATGTTTGAAGGATATTGGTCTTCGAAGTTTATTACAGTCATTGTATGGTGGACAGATTATAGACTTAGATGATGGTTCCACCCTTACTGCTACTTCTCATATAGACTTAGATGATGGTTCCACCCTTACTGCTACTTCTCATCATTTATCTATTAGAAATTATTTTCAAACATTATATGATGAGTATGCAGCTAGACATGGTGTAGCTGCACAACAGTCTACAGCTTCAGCGCATTCGGCTTCAAGCATAGGTCGAGGTAAAGGTGTAAGTTTTGATAGGTATGCAATGGTAGCTGAACTAACTGGTGGATTTGGAATTGGTTCAGGATTAGAGGTTTCTGAATTAGATGAATATTTTTCTGCTTCATTAGTTAACTGTCAAGGAAATGCTTTAGATATTTTGTAATGGTGGAGAGTATATGGATTAGTTTCATATCCTATACTTTCCACCATGGTTCGTAACTTACTATCAGTGCAGGTTTCGATGGTAGCTTCAGAATCCGCCTTCAGCACAGCAGAACGTTTGATCGACGACCACAGGACATGCTTAGATCCATATACTGTACAAGCGGTGATGTGCTTACAAGATTAGTAGAGATACGAGAAGCGAACACAAGGCATCGATCGGATTGCTATAATTCAAGATAAATTTGAAGAGTTGAGACTAGCAGATAGATATAAAGATTAGATAATATTCATCAAATTGTAATTTTTATTTCTTAGCTTTAAATTTGTAATGAATTATTTCGGAAAAAATTACAAATGATAGTGATATGGGTGAGTAGGTACCAACCTAGTTGGGATTTACTCATCTATTGTGATGCGGCGAATTTCAAAATAAATTTATACTTGTAAATGATTTATTGATTATTAATAAAGAAATTATTTTTATCATCTTTTATTTTTATAATTTTTTGTACTTGTAATTTATGTTATTTCAAGTTATAAAAAAAATTTATGTCATTTTCTGTAATTTTTATGTATATTTTATATTTTATTATTTTTTTAAAATTTTTTAAAAAAATTTAGAAAATGAAAAAAACCGGGCCGGCCTGGAGCCCGACCCTCTTAGGCCCGGGCCTGGGCCCGGCCCGGGTCACCCGGGTCCGGGTCCGGGCTTCGGTTCCTAGTTGTACCTAGTAAAATAGTTAAAGTAGGTTATATAAAAAACGAACAAACACAAGGGGGTTTCGTGTAATTTGCTCATTCTTTTATTATATTTTGGTTATTTAAGCTCTCTGTCAGGTTCTTTCTCCCTCTTTTTCTCGTTGAGGGGGCGAGAGTATAACTGAAAGAAAGGAAGAAGATGGAGTGGCTGGTTCGGGTCTGGACCGGGATCGCAGCCCGGATCCGCACGCGTAAGTCGGGTGAGTTTCGAGTGCGGTTTGGATCGAATTTCGGGTTTAATTGGTTTCGTGGATCTGAGAATTAATTTGATGGTCCCCGCAGGAGTACTGGTGCAGCTGCGGAACGAGGTGAGCACGTGCGAGTACGAGGACGTGCACGTGATGTGGGAGATGCTGAGGCAGACGGAGAAGACCAGGGGAAGGGCCACGTGGAGCGTTTTCGAGTGGGCTGGACGAGGACGAGGAGCCCTCTGCTGCACTTTCTGAGACAACTTGACGGGGATGACGGCCGGCGAGAAGGATTCGCACGTGCCTCACGCGTGCTATCTTCCCCCTGTTATGTTTTGCAGTGTGTTAAATGCCGCACGTGAGATTTCTACTTACTATATATGCACACGCTATAGTCCACGTTTGTTGATGTGGTAGCTTTTCTTATACGTGTTTATGTTAATCTGCTATTTAAATAAATTTCATATTTTTAACTGGGTGTTCGATTTAGAAGAGACTATTTATGATCTTTTAAAGGCTAAAAACAGTGCTTTTTATTTCTGTGAAGGGGCTGTTTATTTCACTACTTTTACAGAAAATTTAATAGAAATCCCCTGATCCTGACAATTTTACAATTAATTAGTTTCTGGAGTTTTCTTAAAAACGTGTTTAGTTCATCTCTCATTTATAAAACTAGTATAGTCCACATGTGTTGCATCGTGGACATATTTGTTTTATATTCTAATACTTTACACAATTCATTACTTAATTAATGGAAGAGTTTCATTTTGAATGTAATTATAACAATATTTAAGGACTTATTTATAATTTTCTTACAATTTAGATCATATACTTCTTTCAATCTTCTTAAGATTTAAGTTTTGAACTATATAGGGGTTTATCTGTAAAAAATTATAAAGTTTCAGTGTTTTTCTATAAATAAATGAAATTTCAATGGTCTTTGTGAAAATTATGAAGATCTATGGTTGTTTGTGAAAAAATTCAGGGTTATTTTGTGAACATTGGCAAATCATGGAATACTCAAAAGATGCAATTTTTTTTAATCTTAAAAGACATAGTTCTATTTAATTACTTTATAATTTAAGATAATGTATGACATTTAATAACTACTTGTAGTTTTATGTGTAAATTTAGAATATAGTTTTAACATTAGGGAGGTTAAAATATACTTATTATATAAAAAATTTACCCAAAAGACAAAAATTCTAAGTTTTTTCTTTACTTTATGTTAAGTGTGTCATGCTATTCCAATTTATATTAATTATTTTTATTTTTGCTAATCCATTATAACAAAATAAAATTCTCACTTTCACCTTCTCTCTCTTCTATTATCATATAATTAGTAACATGTTACAAAAATAATACCTACTAAGTTCATGGATAATACAATATTTCTCTCAAATCATAATTAAGTACATAGTAATAATTATAGAAATAGAAAAAAAAGTTCATTACCCCCCCCCCCCCCCCCCACACACCCCACCCAAATTAGACCTCAAACTTTAGCCTCAATCCGAATTCTTCACATTTCCTTGTATCAATCGTATCCTCAATCCGCATATAGCTGTTAGTCTAACAATCGCATTAGTATAAAGTATAATCCGAGTAAAGCTCAGTACTCCCTCAGCACAACTTCAATCGTCTTCACCCCCTTTGTCGTTATCTCTTCTGAAGGGATAATGTTTTTACATGCGAGCTTGTATCATCCAAATAATATCATAGTAAAACCATGGAGTGAGTATAGGATGCTGTTAGGATTGTAAGAGGTGAGTGTAAATCTAAATCATCAAATGAGTGAATTTATATAGGTTGCAAGTAAGGGCTAGTATGATAAATAAAAAATAGGCGCTTTGAATTCCATAACAGTCACATGTAATTACCACTTAAATAAAAACTACAATTAAAAATGTAACTCTCATTTCAAGTATGTATGAATACATGCAATAATGGCATTTTAAGTTGATACTTTGTTTGCAAATTGAAACATATATTATTAGTTTTTTGCGTTTTTAATTAGAGGGGTTACAAAAAATAGAAGTTAATATTAGTGGACAATTAATAGGAGAGTTATGTCATTATTAAAAATGTATGCATGTAAGCATTTTAAGTTGACACTTTGTTTGCAAATTGAAACGTATATTATTAGTTTGTCATATGTGTGTGCATTAAATTCTCAGCTATTATGTCAAATACAACTTACAATCTTAAAAAAATTATGATAACATTAATATTGGATTAGTGGAGGGGTTACAAAAAATAGAAGTTCATATTAGTGGATAATTAATAATAACATTAATATTGTATTAGTGGAGGTGTTACAAAAAATAGAAGTTAATATTAGTGGTCAAATACAACTTACAATCTTAAAAAAAAATTATGATAACATTAATATTGGATTAGCGGAGGGGTTACAAAAAATAAAAGTTAATATTAGTGGTCAAATACAACTTACAATCTTAATTTTTTTTTATGATAACATTAATATTGGATTAGTGTAGGGGTTATAAAAAATAGAAGTTAATATTAGTGGACAATTACTAGGAGAGTTATATCATTATTAAGAATATGAAAAATTCTTTAAGGACCCAAAATATGGGACCAATAGAGGGGACAAGTGATGTGTCCCCCTCCTATTGGATAGTGAGTTGGTCATCATTAATGATGGCCAACTCACTATCCAATAGGAGGGGGACACCTCACTTGTCCCCTCTATTGGTCCCATATTTTGGGTCCCTGTAGCAAAGCTCTAAGAATATATGCATGTAAGCATTTTAAGTTGATACTTTATTTGTAAATTAAAACATATATTATTAGTTTGTCATATGTGTGTGCATTCAATTCTCAGTTATTATGTCAAATACAACTTACAATTTTAAAAACAATTTATGATAACATTAATATTGTATTAGTGGAGGGGTTAAAAAAATAGAAGTTAATATTAGTGGATAATTAATAGGAGAGTTATGTCATTATTAAGAATGTATGCATGTAAAAAATAGAAGTTAATATTAGTGGATAATTAATAGGAGAGTTATGTCATTATTAAGAATGTATGCATGTATATGTATGTGTGGATAATTAATAGGAGAGTTATGTCATTATTAAGAATGTATGCATGTATATGTATGTGTTTATATGTATGGATGCATGTGTTTATGTATGCATGTATGTGTTTTAAATGACATTTTGGGTAGAAATGTTTTAATATGACAACACACTTTTATAATAGTATTAGATTGGATTTCTATGAAGTGGGAAAAAGGAGTACTTTTTTTTGTAGAAAATCAATTCCTCTGATAATGAGCGGAAAACACATGAAAATTGGACAAACACTCATTTCTATTTCTTTTTATTCCCTCAGTTTCAATAAAGTGGTAGGCTTCCATTTTTTGACAGGGTGTTCTCTAGCAAATTAAACAAAAGGGGAAAAGAAAAACCTTTTCTTCATTTTAAATTCCTTATTTTGTGCTTTGAAGCAAACTAGAAAAACTAAAAAACATAAAAATAAAAATAAAATAGATACCCCACTTCTTGAGATTGTCATAAATATTTCCATAAAAATTTATAGAAACACGTGGAAATCAACTTTTGCCCACTTCTCCTTATCCTTAAATTTATAGAAAACGAACCAAACAGTCCCAAGTTATACCAATAGTTTTCTTTCAACTTGTGTAATACTTAATCGAACGTTAGATGATGACGATTTGGAAGTCTCTCCAATATGCCCTTCTAATCAAGATTTCAATCGTGTCTTTTAGCAAAGGTTTAGTTAAAGTATCTAATGTATTGGTCAAATATCATCTGAATCTTTAATGTTTAGAATGTATCAGTGGAGATTCCTAATGTTAATTCCCCATCCTTTTTATAAATTTTTATAAAATCTTACTAATGTGACAATGATTACAATTTTGTCTTTCTATGTTGTTGACACGTCAACAAGATTTAACAAAATTAAAAAAAAATTAGGCTAATGATGGAGGCAATACTTTGCGATCCCTCACTGATGATTTTCAAACATCAAAAATTCAAATGATATTTTGATAATACATTAAAAAAAATCACTACTGAAATTTTGCCCTTTGTTAGGGGCGTGCGTGTTTTCATTTACAGCAGTTGATAGTTTTTTGTGTACGCATTAAAATAAGAAACTCAATTTTGTAAGGCAATTGTGACTTCGATATTAAAGATAGGCTTAATTGCACTTTAACACTCTATAGTTCAACTATGTTGTACTTATATATCTTCACTTATTTTTGGCAACACTTATAAAGCCTAGAGTTTTTAATACTTACATTGATATGCCGTCACTTGTTTATGATAACATTTACATACCCTAAAGTTTTTAAAACTCGCACTTAACTACCCTCAAGCTTGTATAATTGAGGGCATTTGTAAGTACAAATTTTAAACATTTTAGGGTATATAAGAGCAAAGTAAGGATAACTAAACGGTAGTTAAGTACAGTTAAGCCTTAAAAGATATGTACAGTCTTAAAGTTTAGTCTTAATCAGTGGCTTTTCTTGGATGCTTGACAAGAAGAAAAACAAACCAGAAAGACCAGGGGATGATTTGACCGCATGCATCATCTAATTCAATTAACTGCCGACTGATGAATCGAGGGCTGCCATCTCATTGCATACAGGGGACACAAAGTATCAAAAGTCTCTATAATAGCAATATATATATCATGACCATGATTCATATTTAAAAAGCTATATTTAATTGCTAGAGAAGATATCAAATTAAACGAATCTAACGACCATCGCTATCAGTGTTTGTGGGGAAAGTTACAACGGTAACCATTCTTACCGTTTGAGAAACGTTACACAAAAAACTTAAAAAAAAGATCAAGTTTCACAAAAATCTCAAGACTTTGGGGGCATTCCCCGAGTTAAATTAACTTTGTTTATGTGATTTTGAGGAAACACCCCCAAGTTTTGAAGAGTTTGTGAAATTTACCCTCTTAAGAATTATATACTATTCTGTCAAAAAAAAAAGATAAAAAAAAACACTCCTAACTTTTGCTCAACCCAAAATCGAAACCGGGGAGAGACTTTTACACTCCTAACTTTTGCAGTTACATCAATTTAATCTCCTTAACCATTGCATTAACTCTCCATATATAATAACTACTGAGACCTCTTGGGATTATGTTCACGCCAAATATGATACACTGTGGCAACAAAGGCAGCAACAATTATGTCTCTTCTTGGAAGCTTTATCCTTCTTATGCACAAGAAATCAATCAGGTTCCTCACAAAAACACTTAAGTGTCTCTATTAACTTACAACCAACGTAACAACTTCCGCCATACGAAAGCAGAAAAAAGGCAAAAAAAAAAAAAAAAAAGTTTTCAGCATGCTGTATCGAGATAAAATTTTGGCCCACTCGATGCAAATTATCTTAATTTGTTATGGTATTTAAATTCTTATATCCTATAAAGAGTTGTAGTGGATTTAGATAAGATCATATCTAGATACTTTCCCTGATGCATGAAAACTATTTTTAAGAAGTCTTATCATTTAAGAATTCTAGTTATAATAGAGGGTCCTAACCTAACCTATAAATATAGTCATAGTTCATCTATCAGATTTAAGGCTTTTCAATAAAGCATAGGCTAGAAACTCTTTTTTTTCTTTATTTTATTTATTCTAATGGTGATCTAACTTTTGTTCATTGTTCATGTATATGCTCGGATTATCTTTAGTTTTGATCTGTTTCAAATCTATCTGGACAACAGTGACATAAGTTATCTTTTAATTTAATTATTTCTGATGTGTTATCTCTATCTATTTAGATTACAATTTCTAACAAAGCATCCTCATGAACTTGATTGCACAAAATACTTTTGCTCTCAGTGATAACATGCAAGTGTACAAGTCAACTTTGCGTTAATAATCGTCTCTAACGTGCTAGCCACTGTATAAAAGAAATGTTTTCGAATAGAAAAAGAATTCCATATCAGAGAGGACCACGATAGATGGGAGCAATACTGATAGACAAAATTTTGAAATATGAAAGCTAGCCATATAAAGCTTACGAAAAATTCCCCAATGACCCAAAATATGTGACCAACAGAGGGGACAGGTGAGGTATCCCCCTCCTATTGCATAATGAACTGACCATCATTAATATGCATGTTATCACTAATATGCAATGTTCTCCTCCAAAAGCCAACAAGCTTTCACTTTCTACAAAAGAGTAGTTTATACTTTACTGATGATGCGTCTCAGGTTAGAAATGCTTACGTGTCCAACTACCTGAATTCAAAAAAATAAATAATTAGGCTAATTAAGACAACATTACAAAGATAAAGATGGCTTGGATAGTAAATGAGATTAGTTTAAGGTTTCCTGTCTCTAATATGCAATGTTCTCCTCCAAAGCCAACAAGCTTTCACTTTCTACAAAAAGAGTAGTTTATACTTTACTGGTGATGTGTCTCAGGTTAGAAATGCTTACGTGTCCAACTACCTGAATTCCAAAATAATAATAATAATAATAATTAGGCTAATTAAGAGACCATTACAAAGATAAAGATGGCTTGGATATTAAATGAGATAGGTTAAGGTTTCAACGTGATTCAGTTGCTGTCATTGGACAACCAACAAGAGCAAATCAAAACGGGGATGCCACAAATAAATCTAGGTTTGCCATAAAATTTTAGTGATGTATATAGATCAAAGTCATTTCACTGTCACACAACAGAAAAGGGCCGGGTTTTTTTATATGAAAACCATATTAAGTTTTGTTCAAATTGATACTTATCGCCTTTATTTATATATTTATTTTGATCAAAATTGGCTATATTTACGTACATGTTTGCAATGTCACAGCTTAACTTGTATTCAACAAAAAAAAGTTTAGAAATACACATTTTATCGCCTCCTTTCTGTTGAGTTCGTGATGACTCAAATCAGTTGAGAAGCAGGATTGAGCTTGGACTCTAATTAGGATTAGTTATACTATACTAATTAGGATTGTGTTGAATGAACTAATTGAATTGGCAAATCCAATTAGGATGTAGAAACGAAGAAAATGGCGAAAAAGTACAGGAAAAATGAAGCTGTGGACATTTTAAGTGCTGGCTGGTCGACTGCGGGCTTAGGTCTGGTCGACCGGAAACATGCACAGAACATGGTCTTATAATCATGTTCTGGCCGGTCGACCGACCATGTATGTGCAGTCGATCGAAGATGTGATTCGGTCGACCGACCATGTATGTGCAGTCGACCGAAGATGTGCTGGATTATAGGGTAGAATTTCGATCTTCTGGCCAGTCGACCGAAACATCATGTCCGGTCGACTGGATTGCGGTTATGGGCCTGGTTGGTTTTTCCCAGTTGGTTTTGGATTCCTATTTTATATAAATAGGAACATGTCATTTCTAGGGTTAGATTATATGTTTTTGAGCAGACTTTGAGAGGGTTTTGAGCAGACTTTGAGAGAGAAATTATGAAGGATTTGAGAGCTTGTTTTAGGGTTTTATTTGTGAGATTTTGTGTGCTTATAAACCCTATTTGTACTTTCTTTCTCCCTATTAGTGAAATCTCTCCCCTCCTTACCCCGTGGACGTAGACACATTGCCGAACTACGTAAAATCTGTGTCTTGCATTGTTTGGTTCTTATTTTACCTATTGGTTGTGATTCTATATTGTTTGTGTTTGTGCTCTTTCGGTTCCGCTGTGCACAACAAGTGGTATTAGAGCTTTGGGATTAGGCTTGAGTCTCGTTTGGAGGATTCTCTACAAGATTCTTTTTGAAGAGATCAGGTTATCAATAAGGGTGAAGCAAGTACATCGGGATCATCTCTTTTGAAGGAGATACAAGGTTTGAACATCAATAACACTAAAATTGATGTTCAGAAGTTTGATGGCAAGATAAACTTCGGTTTGTGGAGGTGTCGGGTGATGGATGTGTTGGATGCCCAAAATTTGGAGGAGACTCTTGAATTATAAGAAAAACCCGCTGATATGGAGGAGAAGGTTTGGACGAAGGTTAACAACAGAGCATGCAGGTTTATTAGGTCATGCTTGATGCCTGATTTGATCTATGATGTGATGAACTAGACGTTGGCAAAACAGTTGTGGGAAACACTCAATGACAAGTACTTGACGAAGAGCATTGAGAATCGACTTCATTTGAAGAAAATGTTTTACCAATTTAAGATGAAGAGGAGAGTTTCCATTAGAGAGCATGTCAATAACTTCACAAAGTTGTTGTCGGATATGTCTAATATGGATATCATGGTAGAGAATGAAGACAAGACAATGTTGTTATTGTGTTCATTGCCAGAGGATGATTATGGTACTTTTGATCTTACTATGATCAATGGTAGAACCATTGTCAGCTACAAGGAGGTGAACTCAGCATTGATGAATTCTGAGTTAAGGAAGAGTGATAGTGAATCCTCCGAGAAGGCATCAGGAGATGCATTGCCAATGAGAGTCCGTAGTCCAAACCGTCGTCCATTCAATCGCTCAAAGTCGAAGCAAAGAGGTGGCTATAGAAGTGTTGGTATAAATCAATATGCTTTTTACAAAGAAGATGGATATTGGAAGAATGAATGCCCAAAATTGAAAGATCGAGTCGGGAAGAATAAGGGGAAAGTCGTACAGGCTTCAGAGGTGAATGTTGCCAAACCTAGTGGTGACAATTCAGATTCAGATTCTTCGGGCTGCTCGTGCCCAGTACTACCATTAGTTTGTTATGCCGACTTTATAGAGTGGATGTTAGATTCGGGTGCTACATACCATATTTGCCATAGGAGGGATTGGTTCTTCAGCTTTGAGGAGTTGGAAAGAGAGGATGTCATTCTCATAGGTAATGATCACATATGCCCTATTGGTAGTATTGGAAAAGTTCGAATCAAGATGTGCGACCGGGTGACTAGGGAGCCGAAGAAAGTGAGATTTGCTCCGTAGTTGACGAAGAATATCATTTCACTTGGAACTTTGGAGGCAGCAGGCTATAGGATGATATTGGATAATGCAACTCTGAAGATCACAAAGGGGTCCATGGTGGTGATGAGAGGTGTCAGGAAAAATAACATTTACTACTTGAAGGGGAAGATAATAACAAGAGGTCTGGCAGCTTTGATTACCACAGAGGAGGATACTACTAGCTTATAGCATATGAGATTATGTGACGCCCCTGGGTTCATACAAGACTGTAGTCCAAGGTGAATCCAATGATATCAAACCTGCTGTTTGGTGGAAAAATTTGAAGAAGACAATTGAGAACAAAAATGTATTATTCTCTCTAACAGATTTAGATAAAGAATGATTATAACATTCTCAATACAATTTCTCTCTAACAAACTTTAAAAAAAATTACAATCTTCTCAATCGGTTTATCGATTTACAAAAGAGAGAAGGAATCAACGGAGATCATTCCCTTTGTTTAAACTGGGTTCTTCCTGGTGTCGATGGAATGCCTCTCTCAAATGCTTGTATCGAGTTTGCTTTCTGTTGACGATCCAAATGCTTAAACTCGTGGAACACGGTTGAATCATCTTGATTGATATCGAGGAGAACTTGCGTGGCAAGTTTGAAAATAGCTCTTAACGAGTTTAAGAACTCAGAGAAAGTTTTTTATTCTGTAACAGAGTTGGTTTGAACCAAAAATCAGTTTGTAAGCTAAGTACTAAAACTCCAAGAGTTTTTGTTGCTGAAGAACACTCTAATATATCCAAGAACACCATTGCCGATCTCTTTTATACGATATTTTGGATGCCAAAAAGTCAATCTCCAAAAGATTGATTCCCGATCCTCTAAAACCGACCTTAAATTTAGTTAACTTTTTTCTATTTATAGAGGGATTAAGGGGTGTAACTGCCCCCTTAACTTGCTCCTAAGTGGGATAGAAATTCCTCAAATTATGGGGGGGGGGGGGGGGGGGGAAACGGTTTCTGGAACCTTTCAACTTGTGTTTGAAGGAGTCAAACGCCAAACTAGCGTTCTGAGCAAGAATTGTGCGTCCAACAGATGAGACACAGAGTTGAGATCTGCGTCGAGGCAGAAAACACATCGATTGTGCTGCATTTTTGAACTGAGAACGCACGGCTGATTCTTGCATTTAGCTCTTGGGACGCAGAAGTGAGTTCTATGTTTTAGAAAAGAGATTGTTGACTTGTAATCTCTTTTATAAAGCGTTGTGAAAATCATCATTTTGTAATCTTCGTTTTAGGTCTTTGAAACATGAGAGTCGTCAGATTGTAACTCTTGCTGTTGATTGTGAAAACTATTGAATTAGAGCTTTCATTGGTCGTCGTGAAGGTCGTTAAATTATAACATTTCTCGATCTACATGAAAATCTTCTAATTGAATTAGAGCTTGTATGTTTGGTGATGGACATTATCTTGATCTCTTGATTAAGCATTTTCTTCATCACTGTTGATTTAGAATTCATCTTTTCTTTATATGCCACTTACACTTACACGCGCACAACTTTTTCATTTTGCATGCTTGTTGGGAGTTTTCTGACTCACCTGGGGTTTGCGTACCCTAGATTCGGGAACCGTTCTTTCTTCACAGGATCGAGAGTATTTTGAGGGGCAGGCTCATCAGTAGTGATCACCGTTCATTTAATCAGTCTCCAGTTTAGTTGATTTAGGTAGTTATTTGGTTTAGGTTTTCTCTTGAGTAACATGTGACTTTTCTAGACATTGATGTAAATTTTTCTTTACTCTTTTCCATCGTCGATAGTTGTGAACTCGTATTTGAACTCTGTCCTTTTTTGAGCTTTCTTTTCCTATACATTCCGTTACTTATCTTGGTTACATGCTCTTTGGTGTAGTTTGGCTTTATATCTATATACATGATGATCTAGAGGAATGAATGTGACCAGGGCGTAGCAAGGTTTATTGATGTAAATTTTTCTTTACTCTTTTCCATCGTGGATAGTTGTGAACTCGTATTTGAACTCCGGCCGAGTCACGTTCCAAACTATTACGTTTTTGAACCAGGGCGTAGCAAGGTTTTTAGTGGTATCAGAGCCAGACTTAGGAATTGTTGTCTCATCCTATATACAAGTAAAAACTAAGATTGAGTCAAAAATAGAGCATGTATAGAATGTGTTCTTTCCTTTCTAGAAATACGTCCTTGACTCCCATTTTTCTGTTTCTCAAGTCTTAATCTCGACCAATCTTATTTCAGGTGATTACTATGGCCCCAAAACGTCGATCTCCTACTCTAGTTATCCCTGAGGGACACCAAGTTGACCAAGCTAATCTTACAAAAGCGATTAAGGACCTGGTAGCTCATAATCATCAGAGGGGTGAGTAACGACATGTTACAAGGCCGGGCAATATGTTCGATTTTTGAAAACTCAACCCGCAACACTTTGTTAGGACTGAAGGCGGATATGAGGCTGAGATGTGGTTACAGACCATGGACCGTCTATTGAGGGTAGCCAAGATATTAGATGAAGATCGAGTTGACATTGTACAGCTGTAGCTCGTTAATGTAGCGAGGACCTGGTAGGATGTAGAGGAGGAGAAGTTGCCTAAGATAATTTCATGGGAGACATTCCAAGAGAGTTTCTTAGAGGCATTTTGCCTGAAGATAGCTTGTCTTGAGATGCAGAGGTAGTTTGTTATGCTGAGACAAAAGGCTAGTACTGTAGATGAGTATGAAGCAGAATTTGCCAAGCTCAGCAGGTTTGCCCCGGGGATGATATCGAATGAGGTGGATAAGGGACAAAGGTTCATGAAGGACCCAAACTTTGAAATCTAGATTCAGATTTACAGTCAGAAGGGGGTTGAGACTTATGCGGATCTCCTAGAGGCAGCTCGTAAAGCAAAACAGCTGATTAGGATCATGAACTCGGTGAAGAGAGGGGCAAACAAGTACCCTGTAGGACAGAACTTAGGAGGTAACCAGCAGAAACCTCAGATGGGAGGAGCACCAGCCCAGCGCCAGTAGACAGGGACTCCGAGACCAGCTCCATAGCTAACCAGCATGATTTGTCATTTTTGCAGCAAGCCGGTGCACTTGATGAAGGACCACCGGAGAGCTAATGAGTTGTGCTTAGCATGCGGGGTGGCGAATCATCAGCTTACCGCTTGTCCTAGTAGAGGAGTCTCAGGAGGATATTCAGGTGGAGCGATAGAACAAGCAGGCCAGACTAGACATGGTGGACAACAGTGTAGGGTCCTATTTTTGCTTATGTATACCAAGTGTAGGATCGTGACCCTTAAGAATAGAGTGCGCTCTTATAAAAATCTGCGGAAGCTTTACACTTAAACACTAGAGGGTGAGTTTGCAAAGTAGATTATAAATTACAAAGAAAGAATGACAATCTTAGAAAATGAACATTACAAACACAAGCATGTATACTGGTTCCACCTCCCTGGTGTATATCCAGTCCCCAAGCAAATCCCGCTTGAGAGTTTCCACTATGATTTTGAAACCTTACAAAATCAAAAGCAAGCCTAACCAATTTGCAAAACCATGCAAATTGCAAACCCAATTGACAAGACCATGCCAATCGTCACCCAATCTCTAAACCAAGAGATCAACCCTCTCAAACCCGAGAGAAATCCTTTTTGAAGCAAGAACACAATTGATCCTATAAGCCTTGAATGTGTAGTGAAGTGCAGCAGTGGCTTAGGATTCTTTTAACTCTCTGAATATAGGATTCTTTTAACTCTCTGAATATTGCCTATACAATCTCTAAGAATGATTAAAACCAAGACAATATCAGAAACTCTCTTTTTCTAAACACTTAGCATGAAAATCTGGAAAACTAGAGAGTGAATATGCACAAATGTTTGATCTTATGTGTATGAATTAGTTGTGAAAATTTCTGAACTTATAACCTATTTATAGCCCTTGAAAAAATAAGTTTTTAACCCCTAAAAACGTATACAAAATGGCTATAAACAGTCACTTATTCAAAACCTAAAATCTGGAAAAACTGCATCTGTAGTCGACTACAAGTCATAGTAGTCGACTACACTGAGTCTAAACAGACTCTATGAAGTCAGAAAATTGCTTAGTAGTCGACTACAAAGTTTATTAGTCGACTATACTGTAATTAGACAGAAACTTAAAAAATGAATTATGCCTTCAGTAGTCGACTATAATGTTAATTAGTTGACTATACTGTAAAATTACAGAAACTTATATTTCTGTCATAAGCTTAAGTAGTCGACTATTATCCTTATTAGTCGACTATACTGTAAATTGACAGAAACATATATTTAAGACATATACATGAGCAGTCGACTACTATTCTGATTAGTCGACTACTAAGAGTTAGAAAATGATATGAATTAAATGTTTTGACACTTAATTATTAACTATAACTCTAATGGTTAACATAGAGGATTTCTATAGTTAACTAATACACTAAGCCTGTCTTAGTGTGTTCTAATATTTATATGTGTGTGTGTGTGAGTGATCAAGGCTTGTACAATAATTCTAAGTAAAGAAAATATAAAATATATTATCTCATATGTTCTTCATCTTCTTCACTTCATAATGCCTTGAATCTCAACTTGCACTTGTTTATATTTTGATATTGAAAAAAGTTAGTGCATTTTGTATAAATTGTTATCATCAAAATAATATCATGGAGATATGATATTCAACATTCTCCCCCTTTTTGATGATAACAAATAATTTATGCATAAGTATGTATTTTATAACCAAGTTTAAACATTATGAAATAACCATACTTACTCCCCTGCATATATGCAAATAAATTTAATATAGATAACCATTTCTCCCCCTTTGTTATCAACAAAAAGAAATAAACATTTATGCTAACATAATTTCGTCAACATGAGTTAACACTTCAAACAAATCATCAAGGTTATGAACATAGTCTATTTATCATAAAAGAATTATTTATTTACTAATAATTCACATATATTCATATAAAAAATTACGGGGTTCTACAATTAACTATCCAAACAACATCATAGTAATGTAAACACACAATCAACATACTTGACATTGTAGCAACATAACATATTACATATGTCTTAATAACAACCCACAACTACATAGTTTTTGATACTTAAACATAGATAACTAACAAAAAAAACATAATTGTTTTGAAACTAAAACATCCAAATATAATATGATGCGTGCATAAATTTCTAAGGTACTGGAGGAGGTTGTTGTCCTTGAAAGTATGCACTAAGCTTTATGTCCAAGTCCTCAAACTTCTTGATTAGCTCTTCTTGATTACTAATGATATAGGAATTCTGAGAATATAGAGCTCTTTGACCAGTTTCAAGTTCAAGAATACGTGCACTTAGAGTGTTGTGTTGCACGTCTGAAAAACATGAAGGTTCTGTAGGAAATGGTGGTGGTGGTTGACTAGAAGAAGTTCCTGCTTGAGTTGAATATTGTGGAATAACTTGTGGAATTTCTTCTTGATGAGGATGAGGTTCATCTTGAGGATTTTGTTCTTGAATTTCAAAATTTGTTAACTTCATCCTAGTTAGGACATTGGAATCAAAGAACTCAATGGAACGTACAACAGAATTTTCAGATTTAAGATCCACATGAAAATTGTCAAAGTTTTTTGTTAAAAAGGCACCATAAGGAAGAAATTCTCTTGGTATTGTAAGAAGATTGTCAAAGTAAACTTCAGCCCAATTAACTTGGATATTTCCCATTATAGCATATAGAGCTTTTGCTAAATCTAGGGAAATGAAATGGAAACTCCCAGTTTTTGGAAACAAGTTATACGCTAAGATTCGTGTAATGAACCTAGGAATTGGACGAAGTTTGTTTGAATTATTTAAAGGTTTACTATAACCAGGAAGAAATATATGACTAGATAAAAGATCTGAATCATTCATCCTAATTGACCTAAGAGAAACTCCTTGATAAGAAATATTGAAAATTTTTCCAATTGACTTTGTAGTCAATTCAATTTCTATTCCTTTAACAAGAGTTTTAAGTTTTTCAGAACCACCAATAGTTCCAACACGTTCTATATTAGTATAGAATAATTGAACAAGAAAAGGATATGTGGGTTTTCTATTTTCAGCAGAGAATAATTCAAGCAATCCCACATTTTCAAAATATGATCCAAAGTTCTAAGAAATAAAATCATCAAATTTCACAAATCGTCCTGGAAGAATTTCAAAAGAGGATATTTTGTTAAAATTTTCAAGTAAATCAGGACTTTTTAAGTATATGATGATTTCATTATCAACATTTGTATGAATTTGCTTAGCTTTCTTAGCTCTAGACATGATGGAACAGAAAAATAACTGAAAATACGAAGATCAAGTTGAGAAATTTACCACAGATAGTTGAAACCCTAGATTAGTCGACTATTACTTGGTGTAGTCGACCACTGAACCTGACAGACTTCAAAAAATGATGAACTTGATGAAAAATTTGAGAAGAAAGATGATGCCCTAACTTGGAATCGGTGGGTTCTGAAGAGAGGAAGAAGAAGATTCGGTTTTAGGATGGGTTAGTGGGTAGTTTTTAGGTTTTTATCTTTTCTTTTTTAAAAGAATTGCATTGTATGGTCTAGATTGAATTGTAAAATAAATGAAAGGTGAAGATTTTATCTTAGATATGTGACTAGGATTGATAGAGTTGAAAATCTATGGTTGAGATGCACACTACTTAAATGAAACGGGTATTGGGTTTTGGGTTTTGATTTTTAAAAACATCCAATAAGCTTTAAAAATTGTAAAACTGTGAATTCAGTATTAGTAGTCGACTAGTAAGAAAAGTAGTCGACTACACTGTAATCGACAGAAAGTTAATTTTTAGATTTTAACTCAGAGTAGTCGACTATAGGTGAAATTAGTCGACTACACTGTAATGTACAGAAAACCTTATATGCAATGCTTGTGCATGTAGTCGACTATAGGTCAAATTAGTCGACTATTAAGGGTATGTATGCATATGTATTTGTTTTAAAAATTTAATTTAAATCATCAATTGAACATATACCTAATTCCCTTCTTAATTTAACATAAATTTCTTCTTTTAAGGGTTTTGTTAATATATCTGTATTTGTTTATCAGTAGGTATAAATTCTAATGAAATATCACCTTTAAGCACATGATCACGTAAGAAATGATGTCTAATATCAATATGTTTTGTACGTGAATGTTGAATAGAATTTTTAGATAAATTAATTGTACTAGAATTGTCACACATTATAGATGATATTGGACAATTTATGCCATAATCAGATAATGTTTGTTTCATCCATAAAATTTGAGCACATGCAAAACTTGCAGCAGTATATTCAGCTTCAATTATTGATAATGATACTGAATTTTACTTCTTACTAAACCAAGATATAAGTGAATGTCCTAAGAAATGACATGTTTCACTTGTACTTTTTCTATCAGATTTACATCCGGCAAAATCAGCATCACTATATGAAATTAAATCAAATGTGGTATGTTTTGGATAAAACAATCCATAATTTGTAGTATCTTTAAGATATCTAAAAATCTTCTTTCAATTGTTTAATTTGTAGTCCAAGGAAGAAATTTAGTTCACCCATGTGACTCATTTCAAATTCATCCTGCATAGTCTTAGCAAATTCTTGACAAAGATTGTTGTTAGTAGAACCAAAAATAATATCATCTACATATATTTGAATTAGTAAAATATCTTTATTTATTTTCTTAATAAATAATGTTGAATCAACTTTTCCAATTTCAAAACCTGAAGTTAAAAGAAACTTCTTTAATCATCATTACCAAGCACGAGGTGCTTGTTTAAGACCATATAAAGCTTTCTTAAGTTTAAAAACATGATTTGGAAAACTTTCATGTTCAAAACCTGGAGGTTGTTCTACAAAAACTTCTTCTTTTATAAAACCATTTAGAAATGCACTTTTAACATCCATTTGAAATAATTTAAAATTCATAAAGCATGCAAATGCAAGTAAAATTCTAATTGATTCTAAACGAGCAACAGGTGCATAAGTTTCATCATAATCAATTCCTTCTTCTTGATTATAATCTTGAGCAACTAATCTAGCTTTGTTTCTAACAACTTGACCAAATTCATCTAATTTATTTCTAAAAATCTATTTTATTCCAATAATAGATTTATTTTGAGGTCTTGGTATAAGATCCCAAACACTGTTTCTAGTAAATTGATTTAGTTCATCTTGCATTGTAATTATCCAAAAATCATCATGTAAGGCTTCTTTTATATTTTTAGGTTCAATAGTTGAAATAAAAGTAGTATGAGCAATCAAATTAAACTAAGATCTAGTAGTTACTTTATAAAAAATATTTCCAATGACTAAATCATGTGGATGATTTTTAACTTCTACAAAATTTTTAGGTAAATCATTTTGTAAATTATCATCTTTTGTAATATCTAACATTGGAGTATCATGAATAATATCAATTATATCATCATCATTATTTAAAACAATGGGTGGTTTTAAAAAATTTTCATCAAAAGAAACATGTAAAGATTCTTCAATAACTAAAGTTCTTTTGTTATATATTCTATATGTTTTACTATGATTAAAATATCCAACAAAAATTCCTTCATTAGATTTAGAATCAAATTTATCTAAGTTATCTTTTGTGTTTAAGATAAAACATTTACACCCAAAAACTTTAAAGTAAGATACTTTAGAAATTTTATTATAAAATAATTCATAAGAAGTTTTCTTTAAAATAGGTCTTAATAAAACTCTGTTTAATACATAACAAGCTGTTGATACAGCTTCTGCCCAAAAATATTTTGGTAAATTACTATCACACAACATGGTTCTAGCACATTCTTGTAAAGTTCTCTGTCTAAAAATGTTTTAGCAAAAATCAAACTAATTATCAGACCCATGGTAACTGTTTCCCTTACCAAGGACAATCGGCTACCAAGCAGTACAAATCTCCTCAACTCGAATAAACGGAAGCCCCACCAGAAATCTCCGGTCAAATTACAAACCCATCCAAATTCAGAGCGTCCGCAACAAGCACATCAACGAAAACCCTAGGCCCATCGAGAGAGAATCTGAGGAAGAAATTATACCTTGCAGGGTCTGCCCTTGATCACCAGGTAGCCGTTCTTACGGATGGTGATGAAACAATGAAGAATTTCGAAGAAGAACAGGTTTTTAGGACACAGGGATCTGTTTTGGAGCTGCGCGGTCGACCACGACGCAAGGACGGTCGACCGCGAACGTGCACAGGCTCATGTATAAGTCTGGATTTGGCGCGGGCGACCGCCGGGCGCGGTCGACCGCCGCGGTCGACCGCCAGACCCTGTAATGTATTTTTAGGCTCTGTCGTTTGTCGCGGTCGACCGTCAGACCCTGTAGGAGTTTTTCCAGGTTCTGTCATTGGTCGCGATCGACCTTGGCGGTCGACCGCGTAGCAGGTCAGACCCAAAATCTGTTTCCTGTTCAGTTTGGGTTTGGTGTTTTCTATAAATACCAACATACGAATTAGGGTTTCTTTGGCTTTGTTTTGGAGATTGGTTGGGGATATTTGGAGCACAGAAAAAGAAGAGTTTTTCTGAGCAATTGTTTGAGGGTTTATTTGGAGAGATTAAGAGATTTGTTAGTGAGATTAGTTGATTGGTTTGAGCATTTTGTAATCTCAGTTTGTACTCTTATTCTCTATTAGTGAAAACCCAATCCCCTTTTTGCCCTGTGGACGTAGGCAATTTGCCGAACCACGTAAAACTATTGTGTTTGGATTTGTGCCATTATTTTGATTTGTTTGGCCTTTATCTCGATGTTTGTTTGATTTGGTTCTCGAAGCACACCCGTATAGTTGTCCCGCTTCTATGCCGCACACAACAATTGGTATCAGAGCTCGGGCTACGCTTGGGCTATTTGGAGGAGTGGATCGATTTGGGAAGCTCGTCAAGGGTTTCAGTTTGTGAGAAAGGTGGGATCTTTTTGGTAAAGACTCTATCTTTTTCAGTTTGGATCTATTCTTCGTTTGTTCAGCATTGGTTTGTTGGCGCTTGGGCTATTTGGAGGAGTAGATCGCTTTGGAGGCTCTTCAAGGGCTTCGTTTGGAGATAAAGATGAGATTTTTCCTATTTGTGGATCTCGTTGCCGCCGTGAGGGGTGAGATCGTTTGGAGACTCTTGTTAGGATTTCAATTGGAGGTAAAATTCTCTCCTTTATCAGTTTGGATCTATTCTTCATTTGTTGGTGCTTTGAGATAGTTGGCCGAGATAGAAGGATTTGAGGCTAGGTTATTTGTTTGTTGATACAGTGCATTGGATTATTGAGAAGTGCCATTGACCTGCATATTGAAGTCCTTTGAGCACGTTGGTATGAGCAAGGAGACCGAGGTAGAGTTTGGCACTTCTATTTAATGATTGGGGGGTCTTCTATTTGGTGTTCATTCAGGCATTCGGGGGCCTTCCAAGGAGGCATCATTGGAATATAAATTGGTATTTTGGTTTCCTATGTTGGGGATTGTACTAGGCATTTGTGGGTTATAACCAAATCCCGTTGGTTTTGAAGTTCTAGTAGTCAACAACAATTGAAGAAATGTATTGGGAGTAAGATGAAGGTACTTCATTCTTGTTGTAGAGAGAGGTACAAGAGGGACCTACTGTATTTGTGCCGAGCTCATAGCAGTTTGAGACACTTCATTGGAGAGGAAACATTGAGGCGACGAGATGAGATGACAGTTTCGATAGGTCGTTACTTTCTGGAGGAGGATCGGCGTTGGTTGTCGAGTATTGGTTCTGGTTCTGGAGTTTCGACATATTTGGGTCATCTTAGTCATACGTCGCCGGGGTGTTTGGAGGGCCTTTTCTATTTGGTGAGTTGCAGACTTTTCTATTTGTTTGAGGACCTTTGGAGGCCGTTGGGTGAACTACATGAAGGATTGATTCCTTAGGCAAGAGGATACATAGGCAGTCTTAATGATGCAGTCGATTTGGTGAGTAGACATTGACGTTTGGGTGAGTGTTCGCACTCTCGTTTGAGTCTCGATTTATGTGGATGGAATCCGTTGTCATGAGTCCGTTATCATGACGTACTGGATGCAACAAGTGAGGCATTTGGCTTGGTTGGTGTCGGCTCAGTTTTGGTAGAAACTTCACCGAGGTAGAGAATTGAAGAAACCGCGAAGAATTTCGAAGAAGAACATGTTTTTGGGACACAGGGATCTGTTTTGGAGCTGCGCGGTCGACCGCGGCGCAAGGCCAGTCGACTGCGAACGTGCACAGGCTCATGTATAAGTCTGGATTTGGCGCGGTCGACCTCCGCGGTTGACCGCCAGACCCTGTAATGTATTTTTGGGCTCTGTCGTTTATCGCGGTCGACCGTCAGACCCTGTAGGAGTTTTTCCAAGTTCTGTCATTGGTCGCGATCGACCGTGGCGGTCGACCGCGTATCGGGTCAGGCCCAAAATCTGTTTCCTGTTCAGTTTGGATTTGGTGTTTGCTATAAATACCAACATACGAATTAGGGTTTCTTTGGCTTTGTTTTGGAGATTGGTTGGGGATATTTGGAGCACAGAAAAAAGAGAGTTTTTCTGAGCAATTGTTTGAGGGTTTATTTGGATAAATTAAGAGATTTGTTGGTGAGATTAGTTGATTGGTTTGAGCGTTTTGTAATCTCAGTTTGTATTCTTCTTCTCTATTAGTGAAAACCCAATCCCCTTCATGCCCCGTGGATGTAGGCAATTTGCCGAACCACGTAAAACTATTGTGTTTGGATTTGTGTCGTTATTTTGATTTGTTTGGCCTTTATCTCGACGTTTGTTTGATTTGGTTTTCTAAGCACGCCTGTATGGTTATCCCGCTTCCGCGCCGTGCATAACAGATGGTGCCTGCTTGTTGAGGGTAGGTCTTCGAAGCGCCAGTGTCGGCCTTCGACTTGCAGTGGTGCTCCTCGTCCGACATCGTTCTCCCTCTCGCTTCTTTGTCGCCTTCTCTCTCTCTCTCTCTCTCTCTCTCTCTCTCTCTCTCTCTCTCTCTCTCTCTCTCTGGACAGCCAAGGAAAGAGGGGTAAGGCGACGACCTCCGACGGCAGCGGCGAGTTCAGGGGGGAGAGAAGGCGCACAGAGGATTGGGGTTTTTTTAAGAGAGAGAGAACGGGGGTTAATTTGGGGGGTTTTGGTTGTTTGTTTTTTAATTTTCGCGAAAATAATTGGGGGGAAATTTCCCTCTCCTCCCGTCCATCGGTCCATGTAGGCAAAATCCACTTGCCCCAAAAGTTTGAACCGTTGGGATGGTAAAACCAGCCCCAACGATTCTTTCTACCTGTTGGGGCTGAGACTTTTTTTACTAGTGCAAGTGTTTCAGGTATTTTTCTTAACTTTAATTAATTTTGATTAATCTACATGACATGTAAATTCCGCTGCTTTGTATGTTATGTTTCCAACAGAAAATCAACCCTTTTCCGTGGGGTTTTTGTTCTCATTAACTTGTATATTCATGTCATTGAATTTTTACCTTGAGTTTGTTCACTTTTTGCTGCTATCTTTATATTGAGTTTGTCACTTTTTGCTGCTATCTTTATATTGAGTTTGTCACGTTTTGCTGTTATTCTTATAATAAATAATAATAGGCCTTTGTCGGTCGTTTTCGATGTTTATTTTTCGACTAACTTATGGTTTAATATGCATCTTTACCTTTTTAATTTTCTTGTTCGTTTAAGTGCCGCTGAATGATGTTTCTTTAAGTAATGGTGTTCGTGGCTGACATCAAGCTTGGGTGACTCGTAAGTGAACTAGCATTAATTTACGTTTAGAATAATAGAAAACTATTATTCTAAAATCTGAAAAAATCTGAAAGCAACAAATAATAGAAAACTTCTCATTACAAACTCTCTATTCGCTCATGAATATGATCAGGAATTTTGATGTTTAGAATAATAGTGAGAATTGAGGTCATCACCGCATGTATTAAAACATCCGGCCCTCTTATTTTGTGCTGAAAAAATCATTAGGTTCCTTTCATGCCACAACATATAAACTATTACAGATAAATCCGTTCTTTTGAATTTCTTCATGAAGCCATTCCCTCTCATGTTGAAGCGAAACCAATTATTCACATGACCCCAACTGCATGATCTCCACCAAAACCCCAAGCAATCCATTATATTGTTCTAGACATTCATAGAGTATTGGCATTCAAGAAGTAAATGCTTGTGAGTTTCAGGCTGCCTATTAGTACATAAGACACAATGATTTGTTTCCAGCATTCTCATACGGCGTAGCCTATCTCAG
>NC_033796.1:56227707-56240712 GCF_001876935.1 Asparagus officinalis
TTTCCTGAGAAGTTGATGGAACCAAAACTTTGTAAACAAAGGAGAGCTGAAGTTTTTCGCCACCGCAGCAAGAGTTAATAGCAAGTTGAAGATTATTGACACCATCCAATTGCTGTATCACAATGTCCCTTACTCTTAACATTATTTCCACATTCAAGAGTCATTTGCCCTAATAGAGACTTGCCAAATGTTTGAATGTCTTAAGCAGTTGTCATGAATCCATTTTATTTATAAGAGGTCTTTTTGAGATGGATCATCCATAAAAGCTTGATTGCAGCAGCATAATTTTAGTATTTTGCAGAAAAGACACCCAAACCACTATGTTTCTTATCCTAACAAATATTTTTCCATGAGATAAAGAGGTGTTTTTCTACCCTTATAAGAAAGCTTTACATGAAGTGTCTATTCCCTCAAGAACTTTAACCGGAAGAATGTAATTAATTGTCCAATAAATCAGAACACCAAGTATGATTGATTTTATCAACTGCAGCCTACTAGCATAATATTTTTTTTCCTTTTTTTACCAATTTTGGAATTGATTAGAGATCGTACTCAACAGAGGAGTACAGTCTAGGAATGACAGTCTCTTAGAAATAAGAGGCATACCAAGATATCATACCAAGATATCGTACTGACAATATACCTTCAGAAAAGTCGAGTGATGTAAAGATTTAGTCTTTTAAATTATCATCAATACCTCCAAGGCAGATAGAACATTTATTTGGATTGGGTTCTAAACCTGAAATTTGGCTGAATTCAGGAAGGCAACTATAGAGCTTAGATGTAGATTGAATGTCAGCTCTTTCAAATAGGAGTAGACCATCAGCAAATACAAGATGTGTGATATTCCATCTGGCACATTTTGGATGAAATTTGAATGAATTATAATACTTGAGAAACCTCAGTTTCCTTGACAAGTACTACATATCAATTACAAATAGGTAAGAAGAGAGAGGATCTCCTTGCCTTAGCGCTCTTGCACCAAGAAAATAACCATGAATAGACCCATTTAGAGATAAAGAATACTTAGGGGTGGTAATGCATGCTATAATCCACATAATTGTTTTACTAGGGAAGCCCAACTCTGTTAGCATAGACTTGGTAAAATCCCAGCGAATAGTGTCAAATGCTTTTCTCAAATCAATATTAAGGATGGCTCTTAGAGAGATATTTTTCCTACCATAATGTTTAATAAGCTCATGAGCAAGTAGGATATTTTTTGAAATGAGTCTTCCCTTCACAAATGCACTCTGAGCATCACTTATCAAATAACTCATTACTGCTTGAATTCTTGTTGCAATGATTTTAGTAATAATTTTGTACACACAATCGCAGCAAGTTGTTAGTCTGAAATTTGATGTAGTTTGAGGATTAAGAACTTTAGGCACCAAAGTTACAAAGGTAGAGCTTATCATCCTAGCAGTTTCCCTAAGCAGAAGAACTCCTTAATAGCTAGATAACATTCCAAGCTGCTTTGAAGAACGATGCATTACATCTATTTGGTCTAGGTGCTTTATCATCTGTCATTGTGAATTTAGCTTGTTTGATCTCTTCTCTAGTGACTGCAAGCTCCATTGTGCTACTTCGTAGAGGTGATAGAATAAGACCATTAGAAATCATAGCAGGATCAGGACAAAGAGTATTAACTATAGTCCCCAAAAGTTTCTAATACAAAGCAATAAATTCATCAACTACTTCATGCATTTTAGTGATTCTCGTCCTCTGTCAGTGTATAAAGAGAGTACTTTATGGTGTCTTTTGGCTTTCATTATAAAGTGAAAAGACTGAGAACCCTTATCACCATGTAAACTCCAATTGATATTTGCCTTCTGTCTATAAAAAGATAATTCACAACTAAGGAGCTTATTATACTTATCAATACTCTCTTTCTCTTCTTATCAAGCTAGCATTGAATAGATCATTTTGCAACTGATTCCGACTATCTGCCAACTCACTTTTTGCTCTTGTGACTTGTTCACTAATATTCATGCAATGTCTTTTGTTCAAAGCTTTGAGAACATGTTTAAGCCTTTTCAATTTGGAGGAAAAACTAAACATCTTGCAACCTGTTACAATTTGAAACTATATTGATTCAATAGTTGGGATGAAATCAGTATGCTTGGACCACATATTGAAGAATTTGAAAGGCCTTTTACCCTAAAAACCATTATCTCATATTGTCAATAACGCTGAAGAATGATCAGAGCAATTTGGCAAAAGAAATTCTACCTGACTTGGTGTGTATTGATGTATCAACTCTTCGTTTACTAAAATCCTCTCCATTCTACTCCATACTCTTGTTTAGGCATCTTGTTTGTTACACCAAGTGAAGAAGCATCCAGTTGATTTGAGATGATTTAACTGGTTCAAAGTGATATAGTTATGGAAACCTTCAGTATCTAAATTAGTAACTTGAGAACTTCCTTAGTTTTCTTTGCTATTAGGTGTTGCATTGAAATCACCTCCTACAATTTAAAGGGAAGAAACATTTTGCTTGAAAGAAACTAGATCATGCCAAATGCTTTCCTTCCCTCGATATCAGTAACAACATAGATTAAAAAAACAAAATAGTCCATCATCCATAGATGTAACTAAACATGTTACACAATAAGCAAAAGAGCTTATACTTTGCACATTCAGATAATTACTATTCTAAAAAATCAATACTCTTCAAAAGCCAGCTTCCTGAACAATAAAAAAACTAGTTAGAATCTTTTGCAACTTTTTTTGCTATGAGGTGCATTTTATTATCAGATACTTTAATTTCCAAAATAGCTAAAAAAGAGATCTTGTAGTTGTCGATAAATTGCTTGACAATAACATGCTTAGATGATTTGTTAAATCCTCTAATATTCTAGATAGCAATGTAGTTGGGAGTGTCCTTCTCTATCAATACTAGAGGGGTCTAAATCACATACTTCATGATCTAAAGGAGAGAAGTGAGATGAATGAATAGAAGTAGAAAAACAAGAAGATTTGTTGTTCCCTCCCTAATCTGATTTTCGTTGTGAACATGTTCTGAAAACATTCATAAGGCCAGAAGCATGCATAGGTGAAGATAACCTTATAGTGAAAGATTGAGAATGTGGAGCAATATTAGGAGGTGATTTTCTTGCTTCCACTTATGCAGAAACAGGCTTCTTCTTCTTTTTTTTTTTTTGGTAAATGAAAATTCCATTCGTCTTCCAAATATTGAAAGTTCAGCACATGAACTTCCTCAGTAGACTGAGATTACATGTTAACTAACAGCTAATCACATCCTCAAGAAATTACAAAGTACTAATCCATTCTTTGTCTTCCGCCGAGAAGGAGCCATTGAGGATATTAGCAGAAACAGGCTCCTTGCTAGCTGTAGTTTGAGCATTCATTATCCCCTGCAAAATTCTTGTTGTTTAGGTAAGTTTTTAGGATCTTTGCTTTCCTTTGGAGCTTCCTCCTACCTATTAACAGGAACCCATCTCTTCTTCATAGGAAGTCTTCTATAGTTTTCAGAATAATGCACAATAATATTACATGAAGGACACCACGTAGGCTTTAACTCATGTAGCACTTTTTGAGTGTAACAAATTCTATCAGGTCCTTGGAGAGTGAGTCGATCTGGCAAGGAAGACTCTAAAGGCAATTGTAGTTCCAAAAGAACTCTTGCATAAGTCAATCATTGCCTAGTTGCCATAAGTTTATCAGTAGTCAACGGCTCACCTATCAAACTTACAACCTTACTTATACCAGTGATACTTCACAGATTCGAGTGAAGATTGGGAAATTGAACCCAAATTGGATTACTTAATCTTAAATTTTCTCCATATCAATATCGATAGACCAGGACTTTAACACCAGAGGCCTTGATCCAAAAAACTAGGGTCCTACCTCCAACATATCCCTCATTTTACTTCTCTAAGTGAAAATCAAATAGGAAATCACCTTGCTTTATGAGAGAATTTGTAGGAATGGAAATTTTGCTCCAAAGCTTTTTTACAAAAGTTTTCGTGGATTTGAACTTTTACATTCAAGCCAATAATATGACCTATCAAAGAAAATTTCCATAGAATTTCACCTTCCTTCCACTCCTCAAAAGAGAATGCAACAGTACGAGGTTGAGCAGGAGGAACAAAAGTTAGAGACGAACCATTCCCAGATTTTCTATTATCAGCAAATAGACTAACAAAAGTTTTAAGCGAAGCAAATCCACCATTAGCAGTATCTGATTGATGTAAATCATTCTCTGAACTTTAAATGCCCTTCTCTTCTTCCTCAAGATTTTTCAAATTAGGGGGAGAATTGTTCATTTCAATTTCACAATTATCCGCATCATTTTCATTTGCAACTTGAGTATACATTACCCCCAATAACATCATCACCCAAATTATTTACACCATTCAATCCACAATCTATTTCAACAACTACTTCATCAGCCCAAGAAATAGAAATAGCGTTAGAAGACTTACTTAAATTGACGAGAAATTGGAGACCTTGATTGCAATTGAGGCAACTGGGGTTCAGTTAAAGGTGTGATTCTGGCAAAAATCTCTTCAACCTGGACTTTCCTCTTATCTCCTTTCAGTCCTATGCTGTTCATGATAGATTAGCTCGAAGAATCCTCTAATTTCTCCAATTCGCTTCAAATTTATTAGGTGGAGAAATATAGACAAAGAGAGAATCTCTTAATTCACAATTTGCAACCCTCTTGTTGCTATTTCTCTTCTTCTTCCCCATTGAAAACTAGGCAGAGGCCCACGTTAGAAAGAAGGAGAGAATCGCTTGTAACTACACACCATTAGACGACCCTAGAGGTGTCCAGCCGGACCCGGCCCGGTGCCCGGCCAGGTCCGAACACTGGGCCCGGAAAATCCGGGCCAATCGGGCTCCGAACCCGGGTCCGGACCGAGGTGGTGAAGCCTAACCCGGGCCCGGCCCGGTCTAATTTTTAATTATCTACATTTTATATATTTTTTATATATTTTTATATATAACTATAGTATGATATTGTTATGAAACAATTAAATGATGTGGATGTCCATTTAGTTTCCCAAAGAGATTGAAACATGTATTACTCTTTGATATTCTCTATGAGTAATTAATATGATTCATGTATCATCATCTTAGTTTGTATATAAATAGTTGTATTCCTACCTCAGAAGTGGGACAATAATGATGAACAAGTGAAGAAAAGAAATATTATGAGGAAATATGCTACCGGTGTGGAATAGAAGGCCATTGGTCCCGTACCTGTCGTACGGCAAAACATCTTGTTGACCTCTATCAGGCATCATTTAAAGGGAAAGGCAAAAATATCGAGACAAATTTTATTCATCAAAACAATATTTATGATGATCTTGATGATATCACACACCTCGATGTAGCTAATTTTCTTGAGCAACCTAAAGTTGCGAAATGATCTCATGACAAATACCCGACATTTAGAATTTTGTTATTTTCGCATCTTTTATTTATCTTTATGAATTTTGTAATTTATGGACTTTATTGATATTTACTTTTGTTTGTAATTTCTTTATCATTTCTTCCTGAAGAAAAAATGGATGCCAAATATTTAGGATCAAACAATGATGATGATAATATTTGTCTCATTGATAGTGCTACTACACACACTATACTTAAAACCATGAAGTGTTTTAATCATTTGAAAATGGAAACAAACGTTAACACAATAAGTGGTAGTGCTAAATTGATTGATGGCTCCGGAAGACCCAATGTATTTCTCCCCAAATGAACTAAAATTATCATAAATAATGCACTACTCTCGATAAAATCTTATAGAAATATGCTAAGTTTTAAAGATATCCGCCGAAATGGATATCAGATCGAGACAATGAATGAGACAAATGGAGAATACTTATTGATTACAAATATTATTTCTGAAAAGAAATGCGTATTAGAAAAGCCGTCTTCTCTATCTTCTGGTTTATATTATATAAAAATAAGTGCAGCTAAAATTATCACCTTATAGATTAGAAGTCTACTAATTCCAATGATTTTATGATTTGGCATGATCACGTTGGACATCCTGGTTCTATAATGATGAGGCGAATAATTGCAAATTCACATGGCCATTCATTGAAAAATCAAAAAAATACTAAATTCTAATGAATTCTCATGTGTTGCTTGCTCCCGAGGGAAGTTAATTGTTAGACCATCACCAATGAAAGTGGGAACTAAATCCCCTACATTTCTAGAACGAATTCATGGTGATATATGTGGGCCTATAGATCCACCATGTGGACCATTTAGATATTTTATGGTGCTAATTGATGCATCAATAAGATGGTCACATGTATGTTTATTATCTAGTCGCAACCTGGCGTTTGCGAGATTGCTTGCTCAGATAATTAAATTACGAGCACAATTTCCTGATTATTCTATTAAGAAAATTTGTTTAGATAATGCTGGTGAATATTCATCACATGCTTTTGATGATTATTGCATATCTATTGAAATAAGTGTTGAATATCCTGTAGCTCATGTTCATACACAAAATGGTCTAACCGAATAATCTATTAAACGGCTTCAATTAATTGCAAGACCATTGTTAATGAGGTCTAAACTTCCTCTATCTGCTTGGGGACATGCTATATTATATGCAACAATACTTATGAGAATTAGACCGACAAGTTATCATACTTATTCTCTCTTACAATTAACTCTTGGCCATGAGCCCAATATTTCTTATTTAAGAATTTTTGGTTGTGCGATATATGTTCCTATTGCACCGCCTCAACGTACTAATATGGACTCTCAAAGAAAATTAGGGATATATGTCGGTTATGAATCACCTTCTATAATTAAATATGTTGAACCATTAACAAGTGACTTTTTACTGCAAGATTTGCAGATTGTCATTTTGATGAATCACATTTCCCGATAATAGGGGGAGGTAAAGATCAACCGAAAAGGAAATTACATGGAAAATATCATTAGACTTTCTTGATCCTCATACAAAAGAATGTGAACTGGAAGTTTAAAGGATTATACATTTACAGAAAATTGCAAACCAATTACCGAATATTTTTAGTGATTCTAGAAGAATTACTAAATCGCATATTCCAGCAAAAAATACTCCGATTAAATTTGATATCCTAGAAGGACAAATTAAAAGTGCTAACGAATCTAAAACACGCTTGAAGTGTGGTAGACCTCTTGGTTCCAAAGATAAGAATCCTCGAAAGAAAAGAGGATCGAATGATCAAAATATTGCTAATGACAAAATTCAACCTCCTGAAGAGGTCGCTCTTGAAGAGCCAACTCTTGAAGAGAATGAAACTATAGAAAATTCAATAAATTTTGTCATTACGAGAAAAAGTTAGAACCGAAGAGAAGTAATTGTCGATAATGCATTTGCATATAATGTAGCTCTTGATATTATGGATGAAGACAAGGAACATGAACCCAGATCTACGAAGCAATCAATTGCTGCTATTTCTTAAATCATGCTGAAATAATAGCAATTCATGAAGCCAGTTGAGAATGTATTTAGCTAAGATCAATGATCCACTATATCTGAAAGAATAGTGGATTATCTCCTGAAAATGAAAATCCTCCGACTATTTTGTTTGAAGACAATGCAGCTTGTCTAGCTCAATGAGGATATATTAAAGGAGATAGAACGAAACACATTTTACCAAAATTCTTCTTTACTCATGATTTGCAAAAGAATGGTGAAATCATTGTGCAACAAATTCGATCGAGTGATAATCTGACAGATTTATTCACCAAGGCATTGCCGACTGCAACTTTTAAAAAAAATTGGTAAAAAATATTGGAATGCGTCGGTTGAAAGATCTCAAATGATATTTGAATCAGTGGGAGAAACTAATACACAAGAATAGTGTACTCTTTTTCCTTCACTAGGATATTTTTCCCACTGGGTTTTTTTCTAGTAAGGTTTTAACGAGGCATATTCTTTGTGTAATGTTGGACATCTAAAGGGGAGTGTTATGAAACAATTAAAAGATATGGATGTCAATTTAGTTTCTCGAAGAGATTGATACATGTATTACCCATTGATATTCTCTATGAGTAATTAATATGATTCATGTATCATCATCTTAGTTTGTATATAAATAAAGGTATTCCTACCTCACTTTGTAAGGAGAATTTGAGGAAATAAAATTCTTTTTACTTATTGTCTACTTTCTCTACTCTACTTTATTAGTTTTGCAATAGATATGATCATTAAGCTATAGTTATATATTATTTTTAGTGTACGATTGTCATTAATATAATAAATACTATATATATATTATAATATATATAGATATACTTATATATACTATATCTATATTAGTATATCGTATATACTATATATTATGAGTAAAATGGGTATGCTTGGGTACCAAGCCATAAATCTTTTGCTGGTAGTGATGTGTCACTATCTCATCAACTGCAACTCTCATGTGAAGTGGTCCTAATATGTTTGAATGAGTGCAGGGGTGGGATGTGACACATCCTACGACAGCCACAACTTTTGTGTGCTTGGTACAGCATACCGTATTACTCTCTCTTCTCTCTCTCTCTTCTCATCTCTACTCTCTCTCTCTCTCTCTCTCGTGTAATATATAACTTACTATAATTAATAATATTATATAATAGCTATATATACATTCAATATAGTATATATATATATATATATAATGTATGATATTTATAGTTATAGTATAATTTGATCATTAATGTATACTTACATATAATATATAGCTATATACTACTAATACATTCTTATATAAATATAATAAGATTAAATATTTTTTTATCAAATTTTAGCAAAAAATACATAAAATTTGGGCCGGCCCGGAGCTCGGCCCAATTTGGCCCGGACCCGGACCCAATCCGGATTCGCCATTTTGCCTGACCCAGCCTCGGAAATCCGGGCCGGCCCGTTTGGACAGCCCTAGATGACCCCTTAATAAGTACCCCATCTCGTCAAAAGTTTTATACTTACCAATATCTCCCACAGAAAATTATTTAGTTTGCGAAATGTTTAATTGTAAGAGTATACGTAGTGTGTAAAAAAGGAAAATGCTAAATGTACTATAAAAGTTCTATTATTCTTATATTACTTGACACACAAAGAAGTGAGGTTCATAGAAACTCATAATTTTTCTTTGTAATTTACAAGGAAATAACGTAATGTTGTACATGTAGTTGTTCAAGAGTAATAAAACTCTTGTGTACAGTTATCTCTACTCTTATTACTCTTATAAAATAACAAAAAGTTTATTTGGTGGGTACTTGTGGCTTATAATAAATTGTAGGATATAATCCATCCAAATCCAGGTGACCAGATTAGTTCAAAACATTGCTAACTGTAAGTTCGGAGGAGGGTTCCATCATGTTAGTTAAAAAATATGAAATTTGCGTATCATTTAGTTCAAATTAACCCCAGTGATGCTATCAGATTGCATTGAAATAAGATTAGGACAGAGTGCGTATCATTTAGTTCAAATTAACCCCAGTGATGCTATCAGATTGCATTGAAATAAGATTAGGACAGAGACATGATACATATCACCAGACCTTAATTTTCTGTAATAATATATGTTGAAGTTATTATGGATTACTAGTGCTGATTGATGCATTTCTGCTGAAATTTGCATTTTCTAAAAACAAGATTTTTCTTTTTCTCTTTTGCTTTTCCCTTTTTTAATGAGATATTAAGTAGTAATAATATAGGGTATGTGATATGCCAAGGATACATGAGTCTAAACTGTAAACTCACAAAAAAAAAAGTAAAAAAAAAGACTATATGATATTCCAAAGTCACGTGCATGTTACATCCTCCTTTTTTCTCCCTCCACTTTGTTATTAGAATTAAATCCATATCTCTATCACTAGGTTGGAGGGGAATGTATTAAAGTTGTGATCACTGTTCATTACCAATTCTTCCAAACTTCTAGATTTCAAATTACCATTGTACGTAGATTTAGGGGCTCAAGAACTATTAATTGTTTATTTATGATGCCGCATTAAAATGGAAGTTTCTCTTTGATATTCTCTATCGCCTCGTTTGGTACGTGGGAATGGACAGACTTGGGAATGGAATGGAAGAAGGAATGGAATGGATTGCATGTGGGAATGGAATGGTCATTCTCATTCTCTTGTTTGGGTGCGTTCGTAGAATGAAGCTAGAATGGAAATCTCATTCCCATGTTTGGTATCATTAGTACACAAGTGAGAATGAAATCTCATTTTCTAATAATGCCCTTACAATAACATAGATTTTTAATAAGATAAAAAATAAACATTAATGATAATAACTAAATAATTTTATATACGCATATGTTATATTAATCTAGGTATGTGTTATACTAATGCTCGTGTTATCCATCAGGTGTATGTTTCGTTTATATTTTTTAAACAATACTCGCTATTTCTTAGTCTTAAAAATTAAAGAAAAAAAAAGATTATCGTATCTTTCATAGGTCCAAAAAAAAGAATGATATCCACAATCCACAATTGTAGATATATAAATTAACTTATTTGATAAAGTATCAAAATCACTCAATTCATAATAGCAAAAATTCATAAAACAATATCAACTAAAATAATAAGTTTTGAAATAGCAAAATGATATACTAGCCTAAATTGTCAATCTAAAATTGTTCACTTGCATAGCGCCTCACCCAAACATTCTTTATTATTAATATGGATATAATTGAAAAATACCTAACTAGTTTTTGATTCTCACTTGAATGGGAATGACCATTCCTTATCTTCTCACTTGGAATGCTCATTCCCACAAATAGTGGGAATGATCATTCCTAGGGAATGGTCATTCCAACATCTAAAATATAGGTGTGTTTGGTATGAGGGAATGGGAAGTGGGAATTGCATTCCATTCCTCCTCATTCCCGCGTACCAAACGAGGCGTATGAGTAATTAATATGATTCATGTATCATCATCTTAGTTTATATATAAATAGAGGTATTCCTAGATCACTCTGTAAGGAGAAATTGAGGAAATAAAATTATTTCTACTTCTTGTCTACTTTCTCTACTTTACTTTATTAGTTTTACAACACGTTATCAGCATGAGACTCTACCATTGAAACAATCCATTTCAAGTCCATTAGATTCATAGTTGGGCACGTGTTCATATTTTGGGTAAACCTTTGAGGTAAAATTTCTCTTTCCAATTCAATTCATTTTTTACTATGACTAACCTTACAAAACAAGAATTTATACCTCTTGATATTTCTGGAAAGAACTACTTATCTTGGATGTTAGATGTTGAAATACATCTTGCTACAATGGGTCTTGAAAATACTATTGTGGAAGAAAATGAAACATCAAATCAAAAACCGTGACAAAGCTATGATTTTCCTTTGCCATCATTTGGATGAAGGATTAAAAACTGAATATCTAACTGTAAAAGATCCACTTACTAAGTGGAATAATTTGAAGAAGAGATTTGACCACCTGAAGTTGGTCGTGCTCCCAAAAATTCGGTATTACTGGTTTCACTTAAGGCTACAAGATTTTAAATCAATCAGTGAGTATAATTCTGCAATGTATAAAATTACCTCTCAATTGCAATTGTGTGGAGAAAATGTCACTGACGACGATATGTTAGAAAAAACATTCTCTACCTTTCATGCCTCGAATATGCTCCTGCAACAACAATATCGAGAGAGAGGATTTAAGAAATACCTCGAATTGATTTCATGCCTCCTTTTGGCTGAACAAAATAACGAATTATTATTGAAAAATCATGAATTCTGACCTACTGGTGCTAGCCCATTCCCTGAAGCGAATGCAACTCAATCTCAAAATCATGGTCGTGGGCATGAACATGGCCGTGGAAGAGGCCGAGGACGTAGCCGTTGTCGTGGACGAGGTCGTGGTAGATATGTGCCTTGTAATCACAATGATTATAACGGTGGAAAAAGACAAAACAACTCCCAAAAGTAGGACAATAATGATAAGAAAAGTGAAGAAAAGAAATATTATGAGGAAATATGCTACCTGTGTGGAATAGAAGGCCATTGGTCTCGTACCTGTCTACGGCAAAACATATTGTTGACCTCTATCATGCATCATTAAAAGGGAAAGGCAAAAATACAGAGATAAATTTCATTGATCAAAACAATATTTATAATGATCTTGATGATATCACACACCTCGATGTAGCTAATTTTCTTGAGCAACCTGAAGTTGCGAAATGATCTCATGACCCAACATTTTGAATTTTGTTATTTTCGCATCTTTTATGTAATTTTCTTTATGACTTTTGTAATTTATGGACTTTATTGATATTTACTTTTGTTTGTAATTTTCTATGTCATTTCTTCCTGAAGAAGAAATGGATGCCAAATATTTAGGATCAAACAATGGTGATGATAATATTTGTCTTATTGATAGTACTACTATACACACTATACTTAAAAACATGAAGTACTTTTTTCTCATTTGAAAATGGAAGAAACAAATGTTAACACAATAAGTGGTAGTGCTAAATTGATTGATGGCATTTGAAAATGGAAGAAACAAATGTTAACACAATAAGTGGTAGTGCTAAATTGATTGATGGCTCCGGAAGAGCCACTGTAGTTAACACAATAAGTGGTAGTGCTAAATTGATTGATGGCTCCGGAAGAGCCACTGTATTTCTCCCCGAAGAAACTAAAATTGTTATAAATAATGCACTACTCTCGATAAAATCTTGAAGAAATTTGCTAAGTTTTAAAAATATCCGCCGAAATGGATATCATTTCGAGACAATGAATGAGACAAATGGCGAATACTTATTGATTACAAATATAATTTCTAAAAAGAAATGCGTATTAGAAAAGCTGCCTTCTGTTTATAATATACAAAAATAAGTGCAGCTGAAATTTATCACCTTATAGACCAGAAGTCTACTAATCCTAATGATTTTATGATTTGGCATGATCGCCTTGGACATCCTGGTTCTATAATGATGAGGCAAATAATTGCAAATTCACATGGCCATTCATTAAAAAAATCAAAAAAATACTAAATTCTAATGAATTC
>NC_033796.1:56242279-56298178 GCF_001876935.1 Asparagus officinalis
ATGATCTTGATGATATCACACACCTCGATGTAGCTAATTTTCTTGAGCAACCTGAAGTTGCGAAATGATCTCATGACCCAACATTTTGAATTTTGTTATTTTCGCATCTTTTATGTAATTTTCTTTATGACTTTTGTAATTTATGGACTTTATTGATATTTACTTTTGTTTGTAATTTTCTATGTCATTTCTTCCTGAAGAAGAAATGGATGCCAAATATTTAGGATCAAACAATGGTGATGATAATAAATACCTGACATTTTGAATTTTGTTATTTTCGCATCTTTTATGTAATTTTCTTTATGACTTTTGTAATTTATGGACTTTATTGATATTTACTTTTGTTTGTAATTTTCTATGTCATTTCTTCCTGAAGAAGAAATGGATGCCAAATATTTAGGATCAAACAATGGTGATGATAATATTTGTCTTATTGATAGTACTACTATACACACTATACTTAAAAACATGAAGTACTTTTTTCTCATTTGAAAATGGAAGAAACAAATGTTAACACAATAAGTGGTAGTGCTAAATTGATTGATGGCTCCGGAAGAGCCACTGTATTTCTCCCCGAAGAAACTAAAATTGTTATAAATAATGCACTACTCTCGATAAAATCTTGAAGAAATTTGCTAAGTTTTAAAAATATCCGCCGAAATGGATATCATTTCGAGACAATGAATGAGACAAATGGCGAATACTTATTGATTACAAATATAATTTCTAAAAAGAAATGCGTATTAGAAAAGCTGCCTTCTGTTTATAATATACAAAAATAAGTGCAGCTGAAATTTATCACCTTATAGACCAGAAGTCTACTAATCCTAATGATTTTATGATTTGGCATGATCGCCTTGGACATCCTGGTTCTATAATGATGAGGCAAATAATTGCAAATTCACATGGCCATTCATTAAAAAAATCAAAAAAATACTAAATTCTAATGAATTCTCATGTGTTGCTTGCTCCCAAGGGAAGTTAATTACTTAACCATCACCAACGAAAGTGGGAACTAAATCCCCTGCATTTCTAGAACGAATTCATGGTGATATATGTGGGCTGATAGATCCACCATGTGAAACATTTAGATAATTTATGGTGCTAATTGATGCGTCAATAAGATGGTCACATGTAAGTTTATTATCTAGTCGCAAGCTGACATTTGCGAGATTGCTTGTTCAGATAATTAAATTGCGAGCATAATTTCCTGATTATCCTATTTAGAAAATTCGTTTAGATAATGCTGGTGAATATTTATCACATTCTTTTGATGATTATTGCATATCTATTGGAATAAGTGTTGAAAATCATGTAGCTCATGTTCATACACAAAATAGTTTAGCCGAATCATCTATTAAACGACTTCAATTAATTATAAGACCATTATTAATGAGGCCTAAACTTCCTCTATCTGTTTGTGGACATGTTATATTATATGCAGCAATACTTATGAGAATTAAGCCGACAAGTTATCATACTTATTCTCCTTTACAATTAGTTCTTGGCCACGAGTCCAATATTTCTTATTTGCGGTATATGTTCCTATTGTACCGCCTCAACGTACTAAAATGGGCTCTCAAAGAAGATTGGGGATATATGTCGGATATGAATCACCTTCTATAATTAAATATGCTGAACCATTAACATGTGACTTATTTACTACAAGATTTGCAGATTGTCATTTTGATGAATCATATTTCCTGACATTAGGGGAGGTAAAGATCAACCGAAAAAGGAAATTACTTGAAAAATATATTAGACTTTCTTGATCCTTGAACAAAAGAATGTGAACTGGAAGTTCAAAGGATTATACATTTATAAAAACTTGCAAACCAATTACCGGATGTTTTTAGTGATTCTAGAAGAATTACTAAATCACATATTCCAGCAGAAAATGTTCCGATTAAAATTGATATCCCAGAAGGACAAATTAAAAGTGCTAACAAATCTAAAGTACGCCTGAAGCATGATATATCTCTTGGTTCCAAAGATAAGAATCCTCAAAAGAAAAGAGGATCGAATGAACAAAATATTTCTAATGACAAAATTCAACCTCCTGAAGAGCTCGCTCCTAAAGAACCAACTCCTGAAGAGAATAAAACTATAGAAAATTCAATAAATTTTGTCATTACGAGAAAGAGTTAGAACTGAAGAGAAGTAATTGTCGATAATGCATTTTCATATAATGTAGCACTTGATAATGTGGAAGAAGACGAGGATCATGAACCCAGATCGGTTGATGAATGTTAGCAAAGAAATGATTGGTCAAAATGGAAAGATGCGATCCAATCTGAATTAGATTCACTGGCTAAATGAAAAGCTTTTGGATTTGTAGTCCAAACCCCTAAAGGTGTAAAGCTAGTAGGATATAAATGGGTATTTGTGAGGAAAAGAAATGAGAAAAATAAAATTATGAGATATAAAGCAAGACTTGTAGCCCAAAGATTTTCACAAAGACCGGGATTAGATTTTGATGAGACATATTCTCCAGTAATGGATGAAATTATATTTAGATATCTTGTAAGTTTAGCAGTACATGAAAAACTTGATATGCGTCTGATGGACGTAGTCACTACTTATTTATATGGAACACTAGATAATGATATCTATATAAAAACCCCTGAAGGATTTAGCATGCCTGAAGCATGTAAATCAAATCCTAGAGAAATATACTCCATTAAGTTGCAAAGATCTTTGCATGGACTTAAGCAATCTGGACGAATGTGGTATAATCGCCTTAGTGAATGTTTAGTCAAAGAAGGTTATACAAATGATCCTATATGTCCATGTGTTTTTATAAAAAGGAATGTGTCAAATTTTGTGATCATTGCTGTATATGTTGATGACGTTAATCTGATTGGAACTTTTGAAGAGCTCCAAAAGGCGATTGAATATTTGAAGAAAGAATTTGAGATCAAGGATTTTGGGAAAACCAAATTTTGACTCAGTTTACAAATTAAGAATTTAGAAAATGAGATTTTTTTCACCAAACTGTTTATACCCAGAAGGTATTAAAGCGGTTATATATGGATAAAGTACATCCATTAAGTACCTCAATGGTCGTCAGGTCACTTGATCCTGCTAAGGATCCTTTTAGACCAAAAGAGGAAGATGAGGAGATTCTTGGCCCTGAAGTACCATATCTCAGTGCAATAGATGCACTAATGTATCTTGTTAATTATACAAGACTAGATATACCATTTTCTGTGAATTTATTAGCAAGATTTAGTTCATCTCCTACAAAACGATATAGGAACGGTATAAAGCATATTTTTCACTATCTCCAAGAAACAATTGATCTTAGCTTATTTTATTCTTATAATTCTCGACTTGAATTGATTGGATATGCCGATGCTGGATATTTATCTGACCCGCATAAAACAAGGTCTCAAACTAGTTATTTATTTACATGTGGTGATACCGCTATTTCATGACGATCTACGAAGCAATCAATTGCTGCCACTTCTTCAAATCATGCTAAAATAATAGCAATTCATGAAGCCAGTCGAGAATGTATTTGGCTAAGATCAATGATCCACTATATGCTAAAATAATAGCAATTCATGAAGCCAGTCGAGAATGTATTTGGCTAAGATCAATGATCCACTATATCTGGAAGAATAGTGGATTGTCAGTCGAGAATGTATTTGGCTAAGATCAATGATCCACTATATCTGGAAGAATAGTGGATTGTCTCCTGAATATGAAAATCCTCCAACTATTTTGTTCGAAGACAATGCAGCTTGTATATCTCAATTAAAAGGAGGATATATTAAAGGAGATAGAACAAAACACATTTCACCAAAGTTCTTCTTTACACATGATTTGCAAAGAATGGTAAAATCGTTGTGTAACAAATTCGATCGAGTGATAATCTGGCAGATTTATTCACCAAAACATTGCCGACTGTAACTTTTGAGAAATTGGTAAAAAATATTGGAATGCGTCAGTGAAAGATCTCAAATGATATTTGAATCAGGGAGAGAAACTAATACACAAGAATAGTGTACTCTTTTTCCTTCACTAGGATTTTTTCCACTGGGTTTTTTCCTAGTAAGGTTTTAACGAGGCATATTCTTTGTGTAATGTTGGACATCCAAGGAGGAGTGTTATAAAACAATTAAATGATGTGGATGTCCATTTAGTTTTCCAAAGAGATTGATACATGTATTACCCTTTGATATTCTCTATGAGTAATTAATATGATTCATGTATCGTCATCTTAGTTTGTATATAAATAGAGATATTCCTACCTCACTTTGTAAGGAGAAATTGAGGAAATAAAATTCTTTCTACTTCTTGTCTACTTTCTCTATATATAATGTATTATATATATAGTTATAGTATAATTTGATCATTAATGTATACTTACATACAATATATAGCTATATACTACTAATACATTCTTATATAAATATAATAAGATTAATCTAAGTTTTTAATCAAATTTTAGCAAAAAATAATACAAAAAATATAAAAAATACAAAAAATTCGGGCCGACCCAGTTTGGCCCAGACTCGGACTACCATTTTGCCCGACCCAGCCTCAAAAATCCGGACCGGGCCGGATCGGCCCGTTTGGACAGCCCTAGATGACCCTTTAATAAGTACCCCATTTCGTCAAAAGTTTTGTACTTACCAATATCTCCCACAGAAAATTATTTGGTTTGCGAAATGTATAATTGTAAGAGTATACGTAGTGTGTAAAAAAGGAAAATGCTAAATGTACTATAAAAGTTCTATTATTCTTATATTACTTGACACACAAAGAAGTGAGGTTCATAGAAACTCATAATTTTTCTTTGTAATTTACAAGGAAATAATTACTTGACACACAAAGAAGTGAGGTTCATAGAAACTCATAATTTTTCTTTGTAATTTACAAGGAAATAGCGTAATGTTGTACATGTAGTAGTTCAAGAGTAATAAAACTCTGTGTACAGTTATCTCTACTCTTATTACTCTTATAAAATAACAAAAAGTTTATTTGATGGGTACTTGTGGCTTATAATAAATTGTAGGATATAATCCATCTAAATCCAGGTGACCAGATTGGATCAAAACATTGCTAACTGTAAGTTCGGAGGAGGGTTCCATCATGTTAGTTAAAAAATATGAAATTTGCGCGTATCATTTAGTTCAAATTAACCCCAGTGATGCTATCAGATTGCATTGAAATAAGATTAGGACAGAGACATGATACATATCACCAGACCTTAATTTTCTGTAATAATATATGTTGTAGTTATTATGGATTTCTAGTGCTGATTGATGCATTTTTGCTGAAATTTGCATTTTCTAAAAACAAGATTTTTCTTTTTCTTTTTGCTTTTCCTTTTTTTAATGAGATATTAAGTAGTAATAATAGAGTATGTGATATGCCAAGGATACATGAGTCTAAACTGTAAACTCACAAAAAAAAAGGAAAAAAATGAAAGGAAAAAAAAAGACTATGATATTCCAAAGTCATACGTGCATGTTACAGCCTCCTTTTTTCTCCCTCCACTTTGTTATTAGAATTAAATCCATATCTCTATCACTAGGTTGGAGGGAAATGTATTAAAGTTTTGATCACTGTTCATTTCCAATTCTTCCAAACTTCTAGATTTCAAATTACCATTGTACGTAGTTGAATTTCACCAACCATTTAGGGGCTCAAGAACTATTAATTGTTTATTTATGATGCTGCATTAAAATGGAAGTTTCTCCTCAAAATCTTAGCTCAAGAAAGTATCATGAAATAGGGAAATTTTTTTAGAGGTTTTCATTACGAAGTGCTTAATTAATTAGTGAAGAGATCGTAATTAACCTGTTAGTGCTACCAAAAACCACAATAAAAAAGTTGTCTTCCCCTTCAAGACAACCTCAATTTGATGGCTAACGCTTTCCAAAGATTCACAAGCAAGCAAAGATACCAAACTTATCGAAATTTTTATATTTCCACTTCAAAATGTTCATAATTAGTGAACTACGAGGGTGTTCTCCTCCCTATCATAGTAGGTAGGCCTTGGGTTCTTCGTGGAATCGAAGCGTGCAATTGAGGCAAGATATGTAAAGGCGATAAAACAAAGGGTCCCGGCAAAATCATTGCATTCAAACCTACTGCAATTTTCAACAGGGAATACTTAGTCTTCAAACATTCTTAGTGGCCCAATAGGACAAAAAGACCTAATTCTATTCTAGATTCTGTACTATCATGAATCTGTTGTATGTAAAAGATGAAAGGAATAAGTGGAATTTTCCTAGTCTCGTGCGAAAATATATAATTCATGTGACCTTGCAGGCGTATGAGAGATCTACACGTTTAAATACTTAGATAAAATAATTATTTGAGTTTTTGAAACAATCGTCTCCCTCTGTACGTACGTAGTAGTACGTACCTGGTCATGATCTAACAGAAAGCAAACGTATGGTTCACAGCAGAGTTTTTGTAATTACAAAAAGAAAGGGGTTATGAAGCTAATTTGTATGTTTTCAACTAACCACACAATAAAGAGCTCTAAGATTTTTTTTTTAATGGGAAAGAGCATTAACAAGTAATAGGCTACAAATTAAATAGGATCTTTAATTGCATATTTCCTCATTCCTTTAATTTTAAGCTATAAGACCCATATCAACTGTAAATGTGTATGCTAACAAGCAAGTCCTCCTCTGCTAATCCCTCAGGTCTGCATTTATTCAGCTGAGGACAATCATTAATTATGTCCTTGACCATTGACCATTTCAGACATCAGCTATCAGTAGTATCCATTCTTTTCACGATCTAAACATGTGAGGTTTCCCGTGTAAAATTTTATTAGTCCTTAACTAGCTTGTTACTTACGAGCGAATTCGTAAGGGATAAAACTAATGTAATCTATCCATTCTTTTGATATCAATTGTTGAGAACTAATGTAATCAGCATCTACATGCGTAAGCTTCACCCTAATCTATCCCACTAGATCTACTCCACCGATAAGGACAAAACTACGTATACTTGCATGAGGGAAATACACAAGAAGAGAAAAATCAAATTGCAGAAACAAGAGTCTGGTCAAGGATAGATAGGATTTTGATAAATGATGACTGGATCCTTAAACACACTGCTAGTCAAGCTGAATATCTGATGCCCCTTTGCTCTGATCATTCCCCAGGTCTGATCACAATTGATGATACTAATTTTGTAGGAAAAAACCTTTCAAATTTTTCAACATGTGGGCTAAGCATCCAAACTTCCTTGATATGGTGAAATCTGTCTGGAATAAGGAGATCAGAGGATATAACATGTACAGGTTTTACACTAAACTCAAAAACCTCAAGCCTGTCCTCAAGGATTTGAACAAAAAGCATTTTATGGATATCAGTCAACAAGTGCTTAGAGCTAAAGCTAAATTAAATGAAATTCAAGTGAAGCTGTACTCTGATCTGTTCAACTCTGAGTTGATAAAAAAAAGAGAAGGAATGCATCAAGAAATATATCAATTTGCTGGATTGTGAAAATTCTTTTTACAAACAGAAGGCTAACATCATATGTGCACTGAATGTAGATAAAGGCTCCCAGTTATTCCATTCAGTTATGAAAAATAAGAGGCACCAAAACAAAGTTCTAACTTTGTATTCTGATGATGGCCTTAGACTAACTGATATGGATGATATAACAACAGAATTTGTTGACTACTATAAAAAATTGTTTGGTAATGAGAAGGCTACTTCTGTCCCTGATCCTAGAGTGATCTCAAATGGCACAGTACTTACATCTTCACATTGTACTGAACTATGTGCTCCAGTATCAAGAGATGAGATTAAGCATGCTCTATTTACAATGTCTGAGAACAAGGCTCCTTGGCCTGATGGGTTCAATGTTCTTTTCTTCAAATCTGCATGGAATGTCATCAAAGAGGACCTGTTTCTGGCTATTGAAGAGTTCTTTACATCAGGTAAACTCTTGGGCACTTTCAACACTACTTCCATCACCTTGGTACCAAAAATTCATAATCCTAATACTGCAGCTGACTATAGACCCATCTCCTGTTGTAATGTAATATACAAGATTATTTCAAAAATCATTGCTAGCAGGTTGCAAAAAGTAATTGGCTACCTTATCAATGAAGCACAAAGTGCTTTTGTTAAGGGGAGACTGATATCCAGTAATTTCTTGCTAGCACATGAGCTCATCAAGCAATATAGTAGGAAACATAATTCCCCTAGAGCTATTCTGAATATGGATTTGAGAAAAGCTTTTGACACCATCAGTTGGGAATTCATAAGAGCTATGCTGATGGGTTTGGGTTTTCCTAACACTATGACTGAATGGATTATGGAGTGTATCTCTTCTTCAAAATTCTCTTTAGCACTGAATGGAGGGTTACAAGGATACTTTCAAGGTGCAAGGGGGTTAAGACAAGGGGATCCTCTATCTCCCTACCTTTTTGTAATTGGGATGGAGTACTTATCAAGGAAGTTAAGCTCTTTAAAAGCAGACAAGAATTTCAGATTCCACCCTAAATGCTCAAAACTGAAAATAACACACTTGGTGTTTGCAGATGATTTGCTGCTTTTTAGTAGAGCTGATATGAGTTTAATTCTGAAAATCACTGCTTTCTTTCAAGAATTCAGTCTGGTTTCAGGGTTGAAAGCAAATTTGGCCAAATGCTCTGTCTACTTCAGTGGTGTTGATGACAATATTAAAAATCAGATATGTGACTTTCTGGGTTTCAAAGAGGGGGTACTTCCAATGAAATACTTGGGCTTGCCTTTAAGTGCAAAAGGACTCTCATATGTGGACTGCTCCTCCCTTATTGGCAAAATTCAAGACCAGTTCCAATTTTGGCAAAAGAATAGAAAGTTATCATATGCTGGGAAGCTGGAAATGATCAAATCAGTCATATTGGGCATTCAGACATTTTGGATGAGTAACTATATTTTGCCAATTAGAGTATTGGAGAAGATTGATAGTCTGTGTTCTTAATTTCTCTCAAGCAGCAAAATTCACTTGATTTCCTGGAACACAATCTGCCAAGGAAAGAAGCAAGGTGGTTTAGGAATTTTTTCAGCAAAAGAGTGGAATCAGGCCACAACTGCTAAACTGCTATGGATGCTGCACCTCAAAAAAGACTTATTATGGATAAAATTGATACATGAAAACTACTTACAAAATCAAGATATCTGGTCTGTTCAACCAAGATTGAATGACTCATGGATGTGGAAAAGACTTCTTAAAGTGAGGGATATATTGGTTAATAGGTTTGGAAGTGTTGAAAGGGTGAAGAATACCATTAATGAGTGCTGTTCTAATGGTAAAGTTCTTCTTTCTGCCATGTACAGATTCTTAATTCGGCCTACTCCATTGGTGAACTGAGACTCTTAACCAAAGACAGACTTTGCCGAATGGGGCTGGTAAGCTCAGATCAGAGCAATTGTGTGCTATGTCAATGGAATAAAAGGGAAACAACAAATCACATTTTCTTTGAGTGTCAATTTTCGGCTGAAGTTTGGAACAGGATAATGGAATGGTTAAGTTTTAAATGGAAGTCTTGTAATTGGAACCAGCTCCTAAATTGGTATTCTTGTAACCTAAGGGGAAAGGGTGCCATGAAAAAACTGAAGAGAATGGCATTGTCAATGGCAGTATACATAGTCTGGCAGGAGAGAAATCTCCGGATCTTTCAAGGCAAGAAGAGAGAGGTCAAGCAGATTGTTCATATCATCAAATGTTTAGTGTACACAAAAGTTTTGAATGACAGCTCATATGTTCATATAAGGGATCTCCTTGAGAAAATGTAATTTTTCTGGTTTTGGAATACCAGATACACTGGTATCTTGATGTTTTACATAACTGTACAGTTTGGATATGAATAAAATTAGTTCATTTACCAAAAAAAAATTGCAGAAACTACAACGATGTCACCAAAAAGTAAATCGCACAAAAATAAATGGTCTATGTGGTTTGGCAACTACTTACGGGGGATACCTGAGTCTAGTTTATTACCAGAGATTTACAAGATACGACTTTTCTAGTGTTATTCAAGATCACTGTAAGAAATGTCATGACCCCAATTTTTGAACCTCGAGGAACATTAGAGCCGGACTAAACCTGTGAAAATATTCTCTAAAAATCTTCATTCGTCAAGAGACCACCAAAAAAATCTCATCGTTAAAATAAAACCAACAATAAATATTCTCTATAATCCAAAAGTCAACATTAATCCAATTAACTTATGTAAACAAATATTCCTGAACTTAAAATAAAACTTGACCCAAAGGGAAGAATCTCATTATTACAAAATTCTCAGATTATGAACTAAACATCAAAGACTTTATTTAATCTTCACCTAGAAGACAATAACAATCTTGAATTTTATTCCTTCCTCCGTTCTAAGAATTTGAAAATCATCAATTCCACCTAATCTCGATTCTCTGAAAAGAATGAATACAACACAATGAGTTTACAAGGATAAATTCATACATTAAACACTGGTTTTGCAAAACTAAAAATAAATTAACTTGATAAGCAAAACACTAAAACAGTAGAAAATCATAATACAATATTTTTAAAGTATATACATGCAATGAAAATAAGCAGGTTACATCTCAATGCGGTCAACACCTTGATACTCCAGTTGACTTCGCAAACCCCCCTATTATTATAGCCCGTGATTAGGATGGTGAGACCCAAACTTGGGCTCTTAGCACTAAAATAAAAACCTCATAGAGGCATATTGAGCCCTGTTTAGATGACCTATTTATCTTCAACATATACCGGTATATTGACTTGAGATGCATATGTTTAAAAATAAAAATGAACAAAGTTCATAACCAAGTATGTTATACAGAAATGCTGAAGGCCAACCAATAGTGAAATTTATCAAATATGTATCTCAACCTACTATATTACAAGACATAAATACAATAAATAAAATAAGTATAGGCTTATACCAAATATCCACGTGCATCAATTCAAACAGCAATTAGTATGTGAGCAACCATACGAAAGGGTATAATCCGTCAAAACAAACTTACATATAGTCAATGTAATTTTATATGATAAATATGCAGCGAATAATGTACAAATTCACCACTTACACAAACCTGAAAGACTATCGAAAATCAGTCACAACGCCTCCTCGAAGTCCCTTAGGATTCTTACATAATATTTTCAAATAATCATCAAAATTACCGTATAATTTATGACACGAACGCCTATAAAAATAATTTTAGGATATACTAACTTAAATTAACTATACCAAAATCAATCAACATATCCTAATGTGCCCTATAGCCACCGTTAAGCATTGTATGCATAACAAAAAAAATTTAATGGAACTCAAGGCCACAGAAGGCACAGAGGCAAACCAACAAGAGGCAAGAGGACCAAGCTTTGGTCCTGCATGGCCATGGCCTCAAAAATGAGCTATGATCTTATGCTTCTAAATGTAGAAATAAAAAGTACCTTGAGTTAATGATATTGATCCCCACCTTTAGCTCTACCTCTAGGGTTATCTTCCTTTTTCCTTTTATTTTTTGGTGCGGCCAGAAAATGACGGGAAAAAAAGACGGCAAAGAGGTATGCCTAGGGTAGGGTTTTGGTATTTAGGATTAATTTACTAATAGAACCCTTTAACATTTTATGCATAAGTATTCCTAAGGTGACGTCTTAGATAAGAATCTAAGGACGCAGCCTAAAATCACATGATTGAGCTACATTATGGATAATCCGCTCCATTGAACTTGATCTACATATTTTAAAACCCCAGCACACCAAGTTTGGGGTAAACTCATCATCGTTTGACCCTCCGTCGAACCATATAAAAAGTTCTATTCATTCAAATCCGTTAAAATTAATACAAGTGGATGAAGGGTCAAACAATGATGAGTTCACCCCAAACTTAGTGAATTGGGGTTTTAGAATATGTAGATCAAGTTCAACAGAACAGATCATCCACAATGTAGCTCAATCATTTGATTTTATGCCTAGTTCTTAGATGATTATCTAAGACGATATTATATATATATATATATATATATTATATATAATATATATATATATATTATATATATATATATATATTATATATATATATATATATATATTATATATATATATATATATTATATGGTAAAGTGATCTAAGTGGAACCTAGGCTCCAACCTAAGGACGCGGCTAAAATCACACTCATTTCCCTAAATTTTTTGTGATCCGCTCCGTTAACTTGATCTACATGTTCTTAAACCTAAACACACCAATTTTGGGGGAAAAAACCCATCGTGTTTGGACCCTTTCATCCACCTCGCTGTTTTGCAATTTTAAACGGTTCGAATGAACCCGTCGTGTTTTGACCAATTCGTTTGAGTCTTTTCCAAAAAGTTCTATTCATTCGAAACGTTAAATTGCAGGCGGAGGGATGAAGGGATCAAAAACACGATGGGTTTCCCCCAAAATTGGTGTGTTTAGGTTTGAACCGTGTTGTAGATCAGTTTAAAACGGAGCGGGATCACAAAAAAAAATTAGGGAATTATGTGATTTAAGGCGCGTCGCTTAGGTGCGGAAGCTAGGAGCCAACCTTAGATTCACCTTTTCCTATAATATAATATGATATAATATATATATATATATATATATATATATATATATATATATATCATACTCACTTTAAAAGCACGAGTTCGGAAAAATCTTTTGGTAGACAAATACCCTTGAAATTCAAATACTAATACATTAAGTAAGAGTGAGTTGATGAATTCTTATTAGATATACATAGCATAGAGATAAGGATATAGTTTAAATTAAAATGTAAACCTGAATAAAATTATTAAATACTAAATTTACAAAGGTATACAAGATGAAGAGAGTATATGCAACAACCAAATAAATTAGTGAGACAAATCATTCTCAAAATTATAAAAAAGGAAAATTAAAACAAATGGCTATGATATGATGACACAACGTGGCGATCTCTCACCAACTAAAATTCAAGTAGTTCACGGTACTGCATAATCATTTTTAAAGTTTAATTATACTCTTATTATTTAAATAGAACTCTATTTACAATTGTTATCCTCTCACATGTAACATCACATACCAATGTATATAAGCCAAGAAATTACAATAATTTTTATAGCACTTTCATCTCCTTCTATAGATATATGCCTTTGTTGTTTTCTTCTTATTAGACTAGATTAGATTATTTTAAAGTAATTAATTATAGTGTATATTTGATCTTTTTTCATATCAAGAAATAACAACAATTTTCATAGCACTTTCATATATTTTCTTCTTATTAGATTAGATTAGATTATTTTAAAGCAATTAATTATATTGTATGTTTGATCTTTTATTCAAATTAAAAATTATAATAATTTTCATAGTACTTTCATCTCTCTCAACAAGTATGTGCATTTGTTATTTTCTTCTCATTAGATTAGATTAGATTAGATTGTTTAAAAATATAAATTTTAAAATTGTAATAATTTTCATATTATTTTTTATCTATTTTCTTCTTATTAGATTAGATTAGATTAGATTATTTTAAAGCAATTACTTATATTATATGTTTGATCTTTTTTTCAGATCACAAAGTTTAATTATACTATTATTATTTAAATAGATATTGTTTGTATAAAAATCAAAGGAGAACCTCACACATATTTTAGATCTTAATGCCAATTATAATATTTACACATGGGTGTTGGTTAAAATAAATCTTATGTATGTGCTTAACTTATATGATTCTATTTTAACCGGATTAGATAATTTTTTAACACCCAAACTCTTCCACAAAATTAAAAGAGAGTAGCAATGCTATAGCTATATATGTTCACAGGACCATAGATATCTTATAAATGAATAAACAAAACACACAAACAAAAACCATATTAATTACTCATACGCACCCACTATTTTCAAAACTAATTTTCTCCATCTCCATCTATAATATATCCACATACCAAATTAAGCTGTTGGAGTTTTCCCTCACCAACTACACTATTGATCAACCCACATTTTTTCTTTGTACTTAAATTGTATAATATTCATTGCAATGAGGACTCACGTGGGCCCAACCAAAAAAATATACTAGGCCTTGTAGTTAGTTAATAATGAGATCATATCATTATAAATAAACTAAGTAAATATTAATAATTTTTAAGAATGTACTATATTCCCCTAGCTTACCGCAAACTTGTTTAGTTGTTTATTCCTGTTCCCAAGAGATTTTCAAAATTAATCATCTAATTCATTTTTTTAATGTTTAAATAAAAATGGCATATGTAATAATTCATGTGTTGATGTTAATGATCACACAGTCAATTAAATTGGTTGGATGAGGTTGATGGGGGGCCGCTCCCTACCCTGAATTTCCATTTCTAGGTTGGAGGGCTGATGCCTGCATAAATAGACACTCGTAAGAGGATGGGGGCTGGTTCCCTCGAGGTTTCTCCGACGGTCAAATCAGCTGGTGAACTTGAGTGGGGAAATGAAGAACTATGAGAGTTCTTTTGTGTCATGCAGTATAATTTACAGATATTGCTTAAACATTTAGTTCTAGAAGTCAAAATTTGGGAGTCCCCTTCTATGTTAGAATTGTACATCTATTTATACTGATTGTATAAGGATATAATGGTTACTTCAGCCGAGTACAGGATGACGATGAAGAAGTGTGGACTGATGGCTGCGTCAGCACCTACTTTATAGGTGTCGGCTGGCGACTGGGGGAGAGATCACTTCCGCATTAAATAAAAAGCAATTGGAGGCATGTCATACTGACATGGTCCAATGAGTCATGAAGACTATTGGGGCTAGAGACATGATATCGCCTATCGAGCATTAAATACGATGCTGACACGTTGTCAGTAAGATAGGCTCGAGCATTAAATATCAAGCATTAAATACTTAGACGAGAAGTAATGCATTTCGAGTTGACCCCACAATGGTGTCAAATAGCTAGTCGGATGGGCTCGTAGCGAGTCGTCTTTGACAAAAGAGCCGACAAGTTCCGCCATTCGAGTTGACATAAAGGAATGTCGAATCGGTGAGTCAGCTAAGGTAGAATCCTTGCGGGTCTTTGGCCGCTAATTTGATTGGGGCATTGCATGTAGAAGTACACCTATTTGTTGCTAGCAAAGTTCAAAACCACAAAAAAGGGCTTAAAATTTAAAACTTGGCAAAGAAATGTGTAATTATTTGGTATTCTTTCAAAGTTGGCAACCCTCTCTCAAGGATAGTAAGATTGAGTTTTATTTTTCTCATAGTTGGTCTCATAAAATTAGTTATAGAAGAACTTTTACTTTTCTAAAAAACAATTATATTCTTTTTCATTCTTAAATAAATCAACAAGATGGATAAGCAAATATTAAATATCAACATAAAATATGCAACAAATTGGGTGTTTTAATGAAAACAACCCTTAAAATTGATCGAATAGGTAGAAATCATATTTGAAGGTTTAGACGTAAAGCACCTTATAAATGGGTTCAATTTTTATCAACCACTTTTTACCAAATCTGCTCAATTAATACCTTAATTGCCCAAAGTATCCTCATTTATTACTCGTGTGATTGAGAAACATATGTTAGGCACATGTAATTATTATGGGTAGTTTGAATAGTTTGGATATTGATCGGGCAGAAGTTGACGAAAAGTGGTTCACTGAAATTAAAGCTCACTTGTAAAATTATTGAAGTATACAAAAATTTGAAGGTGGTTTTTATCAAGTCGATTTCTTTTAAAGGTGATTTTCATGAGAAAACCCAAACAAATATAGCTCGAAATTATATTTTCATTATTTATGAAGGTTTGAGAGATAGGTATAAAGGTGCATGAAGTAGTGTTTATGAGAGCAATCGGATGGCCCAATGGGAGTCCCTTTAAGATATCCGGACAGTTTGGAAAGAGTCCCTCTGAGACATGCAGCTTCTTTCTTTCTTTCTTTTGTTTTTTTCTTTTTTTCTGCCTTTTGCTCACTAAGTAGCTTTTGTGCAATTGGATCTGATGTTCAAGCGATCACAGCTATTATTACCTAAGCTAATTGCTTTTTATACCTGTGAAGTTACGGTAAGGCATGTGGCATGTATATATCTTCAATTAGGTGGTAATTATACAATAAGAGGGCAAATGATTCAGATGAAGCGTGGATATGATGCTGATCAAATATATTCGTATATGTTAACCTATTAAGGACATAAATACAGATATAGATATACCTTCATAAAAAAAAAGTCATACATATATTTGCTACAATCGAATACTATTATATCCTACAAAAACTAAATGTTAGTCCTCAATGAGAAGCCGACACATGTCCCATCTTAAGTACCTAATCAGCCAAACTACGGGAAGGACGATTCGGGCGACTTTAGAACTTAGCCTTTCCTAGACCTAGGCTGAGTCAAAAGGCTTCTTCATTCGACTCACCATTCAAGTCGACCCCACTTCCTTTCACTCCATGAGGCCAAGCCAACAACCTTCAAGGCCGACTAAAAAGGCAGTACTTATCGGCCCACTCGCAGTATCAGAATGAAAAGTATCATTTGTTAGCCCTCTCAGGAAGCTAAGTTGAAAGTCGGTGTGTCCTCAGGGCCCCCGTCGATTGGCGATTGTCATCACATTAAATGAATGATCAAAGTAATCATTTCTCCAATTCTAAAAATCTTTACAACTCATCAGAGCTCGTCACACCACACACACTCTGTCACCCTCACATTAAATGCCTTGGTGACTCATCCCTCTCTATAGCCGACACCTATAAAGTAGATGATGACTGAGCCTCCTGCTCGGACTCGGCCGTAGTTACCATCTACCACTTGGATATAAACTCTCTGATTAAACTCTCTTAATTCCCTATTGATTAGAATATCTGATTGTTTTAAACCCTAAAATAATCCTCTATATAGATGTACAAACGTGGATGGTAATTTGGTAAATAACCAGACCCAAATCCAATAGGAATTCGTGTGAACAGAAACCCAAACGAACCAAGAAACCATCGATGAGTCGACTCATGACTGAGATGAGTCGACTCGTCAGAAACTGGACAACTCAAAAACCAGCAATGAGTCGACTCATGACAGTCATGAGTCGACTCAACCTGATTTGTCGATTCATGACTGTTATGAGTCGACTCACAGGTTGAAAACTGGATACTTTGATTCTTCTGCTCGTCGTCTCGTTCCACGCTTCCTCCTACATTCCCTTGTACTGTTTGACACCTTTATTCTCATGCTATCATAAGAATCATCTATCCTCAAGCTCTTATGAGGATTACTAAGTTCTGAAGAGAAGATACACCCGTATCATGGGTCCCCCCTTTAGGAACTTGAAGTCCCGTTCAAGTTAGAACTTCAGTTGAAGAAACTCTCGAGCTCCTCCATCTTTTCTGCACCACCTGGCCTTGCTAGGAATCCGGTCTCGATGTCCGATCGGAAATAACTCATTCGTCTCGCGTTTCATCATAGTCACCGTTTGCTCTAAGTTGTAATCCTTTGTCGATGGCTTTTCTAAAAGTCTAATGCACAGCGAGACAAACTTCTTGCTTGCATTCACTAGTCTCTTCGCTCGCGTCACCGTCCCCAAGCTTGTCTCCTTCGGAAGAGATACCGAACAAAATATAAACCTTTCACCATCCTTAGTGAAGGTGTACTTCTGAGCCCGCCTCTCGTAGATCGCATATCTATCCCATAAGTACGTATTACCTAGTATAATCTGACAAACATTCAATGGAACGACGTCCCACGTGACCTCGTTAATATACGACTCGTGGAGCGTAAATCTGACAGTGCATTGATCAACTACACACAGTTTCTCCTCCTTCTAAATCCACCCCAATGGATAGGGTTTCGGATGCTTGACCATATTCAGACCCAGCTTCTGCACCAATGCCTCGGATATCAAATTCTTCTCACTGCCCAAATCAACAATGGCATCAACCAAACTGGTCTTCACTTGCAACTTAATAACAAAGAGTTGCTCTCTCGGGTCGTCATCCTCTTTCGTGGTCTGTTTTCCTGTCATAAGGTTGAGACTATTGTTGGGCTCTGTCATCCTCGGGACTTCTTTCAGACCTTGAGCTATCATATATACTTTTTTCTCCTCCTTCCTCTTCAACCCTCTTGGCTTCAGATGAGGATACTTCTCCCAGCATCGATCAGCTTCGAGCCCTGTCTTCTCGTAGTGACTACAAATCAGCCCTGTTTTCCCTGGATCACCCTTCTTCTTCTCCTTCTTAGACCGAGAATCACTAGACTCATCTCTCGTCTGTTTGGAGTCTCCCTTAGCCTCGTTGCCCTTCTTTTACTTACCCTCGATAGTAATTGCCTTCACGCTCACCTCTGCAATTGATTCCACCGTGAATAGTTCATCTCCTTTCGGATGTGATCGTTCAATCCTGTCATATACTTCATAAATACAGAATATTCCTCTGTCGTAATGTTGAGGACCATCGCCTGCTGCTGGAACTTCGTGGTGTATTCTTGAATGGTTTGATTGACCCTTTGGCGCAAGCCGTACCACTTGTACCAACGTTCTTTAAGGAATCCCACCGGGTAAAACTGCTTCCTCAGTAACTCTTTAAACTTGTTCCACGACACCGCCTTCTTCTCCTGCTTACAGTAGGATTTCCACCACGTCAACACATAACATGAAAGCTTCAAAGTCGCGAACACGGTCTTCTCTTTTGACGAATAGCCATAAAGAGTAAAATACGTCTCCATCCGCTCGATCCAGTCATCAAGCCTCTCGACGTTAACACTCCCATCATAAACAAAAATCTCCACCTTGAAGTCAATCTTCATATTCTGATAAGAATTCTTACCCCCTTGTTGCGATGCAGTCTTAACGGTCTCCTCCTCCTCGTCGGAATCTGAATCTATGCTCTCCACATCGGACTCAATAATTTTCTTCGAAGAAGATTCACCTTGTTTGCCACCTCCATGGATAAGACTAACGAGTTGTCTGAGAGTCGAACCTATCGTCTCGATCTGCTTCTTTAATGCATCAATCCTCGCTAAATTGTCTCTTTCAGCCATCTTCTTCTTACTTAAAACCTGGACTCCTTCCAATGATATAAGGATCTCGCCAAGCTTCTTGTATTAGGATCGAGTAAGGACCATACACAGGATGCCCCTTCATTGAATCTGATGCTCTGATACTAACTTGATACGAGTTGTCGTGCGAGCACCTTTGATCGCAGAATTATCAAAGGTGGGTTGAGAAGAGGATGATAGAAATACAAACACAATTCAGTATATGGCGAAGGAAAATACCTTCTTCTAGATTATGAAGAACAAAAGATTATAATCTCTCCCTCACAATCTCATTAGAATCGAGAACAAACTCTCAATTCTCACTAAACCCTAATACAATGATTAGAATCTCTCTTAATTCCCTCTTGATTAAACTCTCTGATTGTTTTAAACCCTAAAACAATCTTTTATATAGATGTACAAACATGGATGGTAATTTGGTAAACAACCAGACCCAAATCCAACAGGAATTCATGTGAACAAAAACCCAAACGAACCAGGAAACCATCGATGAGTCGACTCATGACTGAGATGAGTCGACTCGTCAAAAACTGGACAAAACTCAAAAACCAGCAATGAGTCGACTCATGACAGCCATGAGTCGACTCAACTTGATGAGTCGACTCATGACTGTTATGAGTTGACTCACAGGCTAAAAACTGGATACTTTGATTCTTTTGCTCGTCGTCTCGTTCTATGCTTCCTCCTGCGTTCCCTTGTACTGTTTGACACCTCTATTCTCATGCTATCATGAGAATCATCTATCCTCAAGCTCCTATGAGGATCGCTAAGTTCCGAAGAGAAGATACACCCGTATCACCTTCAAAAAGAGCTCCTCAGCTAAATTCCTCTTCAACAACCCTCTCCATCATTCACTCCTCCTCCCCCTCTTACGGATTAGGCCGAGTTGTGACTGCCTGAAGATTATGTTGAACACACTTCTCCTCCACCTCACCAACAAGCCCACTTCATTGGTCTGCCTCGACAGACCTGGTTGTATATAGAGGCAATAAGGGAGAGCCCTAGCTATGACCATGATGGTCATGAGCAAGCTGTGTGGATGGCTTCATGCAGCCCTAAATACATATATGTTGCTCGGGGTCCTTCCACCACCAATCTAGCATCTAGTTATGACTAGATGTTCAATATTATCACCGAGACCATCGGAGGGAGCACTCCACTTGCCGACTGGATAATGAATGCCCTCTACACCAAATTCAAAGTGCCTCATATTGAGAAGTACAAAGGAAACAGAGATCCAACAAAGCATGCATAGAATTTTTGTGATCTGATGAGCATGCAGCAAGTGTTCGGAGGCAATCATCTGCAGAGCTTTCTCGATCACCCTGACGGAAAGTGCCAAGATATGGTGGAATTCATTAGACAAGAAGTCCATCAACAACTTTGAGCAGCTCAGGCAAAAATTTATACATCGCTTTTTGGCTGACTCCAAGCAGAAGAAGCCTTCCCACATCTTGATACAGATGAGACAAGAGCCTAGGGAAAGTCTCAGGGACTAATTCAAGAGGTTTCAAGCTAAGAGGCTAGAGGTCAACGACCCTACCAACATGGTTGACATGGTCACAATCTCAACAGGGCTACAGACAACAAGTTGGCTGACTCACTCATTATAAACTAAGTCACCAATTATGATCAGTTGATGGCCAGAGTCTGAGGATACATGAACGTAGGAGAAGCTGAGCCTATAAGAAGGTGGCCAGAGAAGTAAAAATAGTAACGGCAATGGCAATGACAGCACCCACTGCGGGAGCGAAGTCCTCTCCTCAAGAGAAGATGGAGAAGGATCCCCTCAAGACAGACTCCATTCCAAGTAAAGCCGATAAGAAGGACCAAAGGAGAGAATCAACCAAGAAGTCATCCCCCACTACCCTTGACACCTCTCTCACAAAAGCCTCCTACATAGTCCAAAAAGAAGGATATATGAATTCCACTCCTCCCCGCATAAAGTCGGACCCTCGATTTCGAGACACCAGGCAATATTGCTAGTACCATCGAGACCACGTCCATCATGCAAGTGAGTGTCGAGTCTTTCAAAGAGATATTAAGGACTTAATATGAAAGGGATTCCTGAAGAGACTTATCATTCAATGGGCTAGGAGAGAACCCACTCCAAGAAAATCTGACAGGAGGTCTCAATCCATATCACCTCATCCTTAACATTAGCCAGACAAGTAGCTTATAGAGGCTAGTAGTGGGTGTCATCAACACTATCAGTGGCGGTCTTCAGCGGCGGAGGATAATGTCCAATAGCCGCCTTGGAAGAAGTATGCTGATAGACGAACATTTGATGTCAACTTATATGATAAGAAGCCGATGACAGATCAGCCCATATCCTTATGCAACACTGATCTAAAAGTCATAAAGACACCTCATGATGACCCTCTCATTATCCCAGCCAAGATTAATAGTTTCCTGGTCAAGAGGGTCTTGGTTGAGATTAGGAGTTCCCCTGATATCCTATTCCTCGAAGCCTTCAATCAAATGAACATCGACAAGTCCAAACTGTAGCCCTGTTGAGGTCCCCTCATCAGATTTGTTCACGTCAAAAGTTGGTTTCTTCATTGCGGGACTCATTACAACTTCAGTCGTTACAATAAGCTCAAAAGGAATAGTCTTTTTATAAGATCTCTCCACACAAAAAAAAGATTAAAAGTTTACAACTTTCTTGAAAACACACACAGAGAGATCATTTATCGGTCTTCTGCTTGCGTGGGATCTTTGCTGGTGCAGAGGTTTATCCGTGGACCACCAAATGATTAGATCTGATTGATTTTGTTGCCTCACGAAGGAGATAATAAATTAAATTGAATATCTCAGTAACAGTGAGATAAACACTCTTCTAGAAATCACAGCAACGGTGCGATCTCGAGGGGAGCGGATGAACGAGGCTGAAGCGGTTGCAGATCTATCAAACTCTCTTCATTTTTGTCGAAGAACTCACCAAGAACTTGCTTCCTCCTTGCTGAAATTCGTGCTCCTCACTCCCCAATTTGACATGGCTTCGTCGTTGCTCCGAAATTCTCAACCCCCATGAATGAAGGCCCTAGGGCCATATTATAGGTTTCAAAAGCTCTATTTTTGGATAAGAACAAACGATTTGACCTTATCCTTAGTTGTAACTACTTAACCATGTTCAAAGATAACCTCAAATAAGTTGGAGAGACTCTGGATAGAAGGAATCTTGAAATCTTATCGAAAAACAGGTTTTTGGGAGGTTATATGTGTTGGCCTCTTCGTTTTGATAATGTTTAACAAATAATTTACCACTAATAATGTTTGTCTAGCATTTGTGTTTATCTATTTATTGTAGACAAATAACATGTTGGAGGATGGATGGAATCGAGCATTCACGATCATATCCAATGGAGGTTGACGGAATAGTAGAATGAAGCCAATGCAATTAAAGTTAAAGATCTAAGTTCAAGCTTCATCCGTAAGTTTACCAAGATGAGCTTAATTGAAGATCAAGATAGCTTAGGTAAATTCGATTAGGATTTATACTTGTGTGTTAATACTTTGAGCTCTATATCACACATACACATAATTCTTGATTTTGAGTAATTTTGACAAAATATTGAGTTATTAGTTACATACACATAATTCTTGATTTTGAGTAATTTTGACAAAATATTGAGTTATTAGTTTTTGGACTTAACAACCATTATATACATATTCTATTAAGTCTATAAAATTATTTTATAAAGTTTCAAAACATTTTTTAACTCGATAGTCAAAAATCAAAAAGTTTATGTACACATGTATTTACAAGTTTTGCAAAATACATGAGTTTTTACAAATGGGAAATTTAATTTGAGAAATTATTTTTTTAACATGTTAAATTTCATGTTTATAAATGTTTTGCAAAGTTTTATTAATTTTGGAATTAATTTGTCATGTTTAATTAAATTTACAAAATCAAGTTTTAAATAAGTTTATGTTCGTGCATGTTTTTACAAAACAGATAAGTTTTCACAATTGGAAATGTAATTTAAAAATTTTCTTCATTTAAATGTTTATCTTCATATATACAAATATTTTCCTAAGTTTAACTAATTTTGGAGTTGTTTTGTTATTTTCAATTGAATTTACTAAAACGAGTTTTTAGCAGTTTTTTTGGAAATTGTATATCTGTGTTCAAACAATTATTTCTCACAAATGGGAAGTTATATTTCAGAAATTATTTTCCTAACATGTTCATATATATGTTTATAAATCTCATTCAAAATTTCATAATTTTTGTAGTTGATTTACTATTTTTAATTGATTTTACAAAACTAAATATGCAGATTTCCAGATTTCAGAAACTGTCAGTTTTCACAATCGACCGCTACAGTCAACCATGCAACAGTATGATCAACCACCACAGTCAACAATCTACAGTCCAGAGAGTAGTTTTATAGTTTTGTTTCTCACGGCTGATCACCACGGTCGACCGCCAATGTTACCGTTTCACAGTAATGGTAACTTGCTGAATTTTATCTTTTAGTGGTTTTTTGGGGTTTTTGGGGTTATTTTCTTCTACCCTATATATACCCCATTACATTTATCATTTCATAAACCAAAAGAGTATTTTAAAAAAGTTTAAGAAAGTTTTAACAAGGGTTTATGGTTGGTTTAAGTTTGTTTAAAAAACTTCTAAGTATTTGAGAGTTTGTTTTGTGAAAACAATTTCACAAGAGCTTGAGGAAGATCATCCATCGGTGGTTGAGCATCCAACTCTTCTCCCTCTCTCTCTTGATTTATTGAGAAGTTTTCTAAACTCATATCTAGCTTTTTATTTGTATATTTATTTGATTATTATTCATTAAAGCTAGTTTTTGTATTGAGTTTAGATTTGATAAATCTCATTGTTACACACACCTACATTAAGCTTATTGTATTTACATTCATAGTCTAATTTGGGTTGTGGAATTATGACATTGAGTGTGAGCTTACATTGTGTTCTCATCTATATTAGAGAACAATCATTTGTTGTATTGTGCTTATTGTGAGCTTCACTTTGTATTGTACTAGTACACCGAGAGGAGTGTGTGGTGAGAGACGGGATCACTTCTAAGAAGAGTGGGGTCGGTAATAAATCCTAGAGAGAGGTAGTAATTCTGAGCACTTGAGGAAGAAGACGTGTTAGAGACCAACACTTAGAGGGTGTGGAGTGTAGTTACATTGTGAAATTGTGAACGTTGATCGGTGAGTGTTAAAAACTGATATTGTGTGTAAATGTTATTCGGGTGAGCGTAGAAAACCTGGTTATGATAGTGGAGATCTCCTCGAGGTGAGGAGCAGAGATGTAGGTCGTGCGGACCGAAGTCCGTGATTATATCATTTGTTTGTGATTGCATTAACGCACTTATTTTTTTGTTCATATCTTATATCGCATTTGTATATTGCTTGATGTTTATATTCCACACTATCTAGTTTAGATTATTTACCCTTGTGTTGTTTGTATATCCTTGCATATATCTCATAGTTTATCTCATTGCTAGGATATATCCCTTTGTTTATATTGCTCATTCTTGCTCATAACATATTATATATCTATCTTACAAGAATAATATTTGAATTAGTTTTAATTAGTATAAAATCAGAATAGATTAGCATAAGACCCTAATCACCCCCCCCCCTCACCTCCTCTAGGGTCGAACAATTGATATCAGAGCTTGGTGCTCTTTGATTTAAGGTCTAATCGCCTTGAGTTAAAGAACCAAGTTATCGTTTTGTGCTAATCTAGTTTTGATTACATTTATCTTGCTTGTATATATACATTATGGATATGCACGATGCATCTAATTTAGGTTATGCCATTAATATTGCTCCTAGATTAGATAACTTTCCCTATACCCAATGGTGTGTTAGATTTAAACTTTTTGTTCAATCTAGATACTTCAATTTATGGGAAATTATAGATGATGCTTATATTGTGCCCACTTTAGAGAAATCCAAGTGGAATAAAAATGATCATCGTATATTTACAATGAACAATATTTTATTAGAATATTTGCTAAATGCTTTTGATTCATCTATGTCTAACAAGTTTGTTCATTTTGATAGTGCTTACACCTTATGAAAATTCTTTGAAGCACATGAAGGGGACTTGGAGGCGATCCGACAAGCTTTGGAGGATCCCGCTTCAAGTTCATATAGAGCATCATGCACACGGACACTAGGCGATAGCCCTAGTGAGGTTTGCGAGTTCGAATCAATTAATGATTTATCTAGTGATGAACTTGCTTGTGCAAGTGAAAAATTATTGCATGCCTATAACAATTTGCATAAAGATTTTATTAACTTACAAAGTACGCATGTTAATTTAGAATCCGATCATGAGTTGCTAGGTTCCAAATTTGATGTCATTGCAAAAGAAAATACCTTGCTTAAAGAAAACAATGATATGTTAAATTTGGAAAATAAAAAATTAACCTCATCCATTTCTAGCTTAACTCATGAAAGAGATAATGCCAAGTTAGAAGTAAAGAAAATAAAAAATGATACTGCTTCTTTTATAAATGATTATTTATGTTCTACTTCTAATAAAAATGCATATGTGCCTAATAATGAAGATTTGAATCTTGTGAATAAACGCATTTCATCTTTAGATTCAACTTAAAAAACATGTATTAATAATCATAAGAAGCTTATGGATATGTGTGCTAAGTCTCATGCTATTACATCTAGATATCTCATTCATCATGCACACATATATAGTAAAGTTTATAAATGTTCAATTTATGGTCGTAAAGGCCATTTATCTAAATTTTGCTATGATGCACACAAACATAAGAATACTAATGCTCATTGTGCATCTCATCAAGTTTTTTCATCGCATGTACACACACATGCACAAAAAGTACAACATAAGCATGCTCATATGTATCAATGTAATCTTTGTGGTCGTTTTGGTCATTTGGCTAAGTATTGTTTTGATTTGAAAAGAAAATCACATTTGCCAAATGTTTCTAGTAGACCACACATTTTTGAATGTGATATTTATGGTAGATTTGACCATTTGGTGAAGTTTTATTATGATTTAAAAAAATATTCAAACTTGCCAAATTTCTTAAGTAGACCACCTTTGTTTAATGATGTTTCTCATTTGTAAAATAATTTTAAAAGAAAAACTTTATTTGCAAATGGTTCCCGTGCACGAGCTAATGGTCCATAAAAACAAATGGATCTCGTTCATTGCACAAATTATAATCGGAAGGGTCATTTGAGTGATTATTGCTTTGACCGTGTTAGTGCACCACATGTGTCCAAACGGATTCATAACCCTAGGGCTTTGAGCTTAAATGATAGGGGTCATGTCCCTAAACTTTTTGGTACCAAGAATACTTGGGTACCAAAACATATTTGATTTTTAAACCAAGAATTCTTAGTGTTTTTATATTTGATTTTTAAACCAAGAATTCTTAGTGTTTTTATGTTTCTTTTTCTTGGTTTTGAAAATTATGTTTTAAATTTCTTTTTGGATATGAAAACAATTTTTCTTTGATCAATACTTTTGTTTTCATGATTACTAGTTTTGATTTTTGTTGAGAGGTTTGTGTTTATATAACCCCCGGGTTTATTGGGTGTTTATTCCCAAATCATGTTTACCGGGTACTAATAATCTTTACATGGGTTGGAACAAGCTTAAGAGTTTGATATATAATATTGTTGCCTCTCTTGTATTTATTTTGTCAAAAAATTTATTTTGATTTGTTACTTTGAATTCATTATATAGCACAAATAGATGATTCAAATTTTAAATATGCTTTATAATGTATTCTATGAGTGGTTTGATCAAGTTCTTCAAAGAAAATTTTCTTTATTGATCAAACATTATTTTTGGGCTTAAAATTTGATCTATGATTTCATTTGATTGATTTGTTTTCATTTGAAAACTCTTTTTGCATGATTCTCATGTTCCTCTCTCTTTTGATTTCATAAATCTATTTATATTTTTTGTTGTGTTATATATATATATATATATATTGTTATACTCACCCATGCTTATTTGTAGGGTGAGCTTTCACTCTCTTCATTCTTTTGTTTTCCCTTTTTTGATGCTGTCAAAGGGGGAGAAATATTATGAGTATATTCTTTTTGTTTATATGCATGATAATTATCATATTGTATATTCATTTTTTTTCATGCATATATCCTTTTTGTAAATTGTTTGTCATCATCAAAAAAAGAGAGATTTTTGGCCTCTTTGTTTTGATAATATTTAACAAACAATTTACAACTAATGTTGTTTATCTAGTGTTTGAGTTTATCTATTTATTATAGATAAATAACATGTTGGAGGATGGATGGAATCGAGCATTCACGATCATATCCAATGAAGGTTGGCAGAATAGTGGAATGAAGACAATGCAATTAAAGTTGAAGATCCAAGTTTAACCTTCATCCGTAAGTTTACCAAGACAAACTTAATTGAAGATCAAGATAGCTTAGGTAAATTGGTTTAGGATTTATACTTGTACGTTAATACTTTGAGCTCTATATCACACATACACACAATTCTTGATTTTGAGTTAAAATATTGAGTTATTGGTTTTTGGACTTAACAACCATTATATACATATTCTATTAAGTCTATAAAATTATTTTATAATATTTCAAAATATTTTTTAACTCAATAGTAAAAAATCAAGAAGTTTATGTACACATATATTTACAAGTTTTGCAAATTACATGAGTTTTCACAAATAGAAAATTTAATTTAAGAAATTCTTTTTCTAACATGTTCAATTTCATGTTTATAAATGTTTCCCAAAGTTTTATCAATTTTGGAATTAATTTGTCATATTTAATTGAATTTACAAAATCAAGTTTTAATTAAGTTCACGTTCGTGCACATGTTCGTGCATGTTTTTACAAAATAGATGAGTTTTCATAATTGTGAAATGCAATTTGAAAATTTTCTTCATTAACATTTTAATCTTCATATATACAAATATTTCTGTAAGTTTTACTAATTTTGGAGTTGTTTTGTTATTTTTAATTGAATTTACAAAAACGAGTTTTCAGCAGTTTTTCAGAAACCGTATATCTATGTTCAAACAATTATTTCTCACAAATGGGAAGTTACATTTGAGAAATTCTTTTTCTAACATGTTATATATATGTTTATAAATATCCCTCAAATTTTCATTATTTGTGGAGTTAATTTACTATTTTTAATTGATTTTATAAAGCTAGATACGCAGATTTTTAGATTTCAGAAACTGTCAGTTTTCACGGTCGACCGCTACAGTCGACCGTGCTACAGTACGATCGACTGCCACGGTCGACCGTCTGTAGTCCAGAGAGCAGTTTTTCTTCTCACGGTCGACCGCCACGATCGACCGCCAATGTTACCGTTGCACAGTAACGGTAACTTGCTGAATTTTGTCTTTTAATAGTTTTTTGGGGTTTTTGTGGTGGTTTTCTTCCTTATATATACCCCATTGCATTTATCATTTCATAAACTATGAGATTGTTTTAAATAAGTTTAAGAAAGTTTTAACAAGGGTTTATGGTTAGTTTAAGTTTGTTTAAAAAGCTTTTAAGCATTTGAGAGTTTGTTTTGTGAAAACAATTTCACAAGAGCTTGAGCAAGATCATCCATCGGTGTTTGAGCATTCAACTCTTCTCCATCTCTCTCTTGATTTATTGAGAAGTTTTCTAAACTCATATCTAGCTTTACATTTACATATTTATTTGATTATTATTCATTAAAGCTAGTTTTTGTATTGAGTTTAGATTTGATAAATCTCATTGTTACACACACACACACACCCCCATATTGAGCTTATTATATTTACATTTATAGTATAATTTGGGTTGTGCAATTGTGACATTGAGTGTGAGCTTATATTGTGTTCTTATTCATATTAGAGAACAATCATTTGTTGTATTGTGATTATTATGAGATTCACTTTGTATTACACTAGTACACCGAGAGGAGTGTGTGGTGAGTGACATGGTCGCTTCCAAGAGGAGTGGGGTCGGTAATAAAGCCTAGAGAGAGGTGATAATTCTGAGCATTTGAGGAAAGACACGGGATATGGACCAACACTTAGAGGGTGTGGAGTGTAGTTACATTGTGAGATTATGAATGTTGATCGGTGAGCGTTAAAAACCGATATTATGTGGTGTAAACGTTATTCAGGTGAGTGTAGAAAACTCGGTTATAACAGTGGAGATCTCCTCGAGGTGAGGAGTGGATACATAAGTCGCGGAGACTGAACTCCATGATCATATCATTTGTTTGTGATTGCATTGGCGCATTATCTTTATGTTCATATCTTATATCGCCTTTGTATATTGCTTGATGTTTATATTCCCCACTATCTAGTTTAGATTATTTACACTTATGTTGTTTGTATATCCTTACATATATCTCATAGTATATCTCATTGCTAGGATATATCCCTTTGTTTATATTGCTCATTCTTGCTCATAACATATTATATATCTATCTTGTAAGAATAATATTTGAATTAGTTTTAATTAGCATAAAATTGAAATAGATTAGCATAAGACCCGAATTACCCCCCCTCCCCATCTAGGGTCTAATAATATGGGCGAAAAAAGCCTTTCTATGCGTGAGACACCAGTGGTGTCTTGGCCGTTGGCCGAGACGCCGTTTGGTGTGTTTCAATTATTTCGCCTCTAATTCTCCTGTCCGATCTTGGAATGACGTGATTCAAGATGCGTTAGAAAGTTGACGAAGAGATTTACAACCTCCGCTAGGAGAAACACATGTAGAGTGAAAAAGACACGAGTGGCATTTCGCCTTTTGTCGGTGAAATAAAACTCCTGATCAAGTCGTTTCTTCACTATTTTGCTTTCCCGTTAACTCGTATATTTTATCAACTCACTTCATGTGCTTGTTAGCTTTCTTATAGCATCAAATAATCCTTGTTGACTTGGATAATGATATTCATTATCTTTTTCCGTCTCGAGCTGCGCGGGAACCTATAGGTAATTTTTGACGCCTACAGATACCCCTCCAAAGTGTTTCAGTCTCATTTATTTATAGAGGATCCTAGAAAACTTTGGATATGATACGAGCAGCCTTTAATTTTTTGACTTCTTTAACTTTCAGTCTATTCAGTATTTTGTCGAATAGCTAAAATTCTTCTAGTGCTACGTTTATCGTCTGACCGTTGTCGAAATCTTGAACTAAAACTAGCGTGTTGATTTCTAAATTATAGCTCATGTCATTGAATCGACATTGAACTGATTATCTTCATCAGTGATTCATATCTGAATTGTGATTAAAATCCTAGAATTATCCTTTGACTAGGAATTAATCTGAGCCTTGTTTCGGCGAAAATTATCAATACGTTGACTAACATGGGTCTGCATTGACTTATGGCTATGTGTTGACTGACATTGACTTTCATCGCAATGCGTTGGCTGGCATTGACTCATGGCTACGCGTTGACTGGTGTTGACTCATGGCTATGTGTTGATCGGTGTTGACTCATGGCTACGCGTTGACCGATGTTGACTTTTATCATAACGCGTTAACCGACGTGAATACAATTTGTACTCATACGTTAATTGGAGTCTACACAGTTTAAGCTCTTAAGGTGTTGGAGTGTGGAGGACCAGTTTATACTCATATACTCTTGGGAGTTTCAGGAATCAGTTTAACGTAGTGTACCCATTGGAGGTTCAAAGAGATGTAGTTTAGACTTATATACTCATTGGAGTGTGAACACGGGCTTCAAATACAGGCAAAAACATCCGAATCGGGCCAATACGGATGAAAAGAACATTGTGGAATACCCAGGACCCCATTTTAGGCTCGAGACATTATTGGTGTCTCACCCTAGGCGTGAGACACGAACGGTATCTCAATTTAGGGAGAGAGAGAATGTGAGAAGGAAGGGAGGAGAGAGAAAATAAGATAGAGGAGAGAGAAAAAAGGTCGGCCCTTGGAGAAAGAAAAGAAGTGGGTGTAGGGTTTTGTCTAAGGGATTTTTTTGCCCCCCCCCCTCATCCCAAAACTAAAATTTGAACTCCCTCCTTCTCCTCTTTCTTCTTCTTCTTTCTCAAACTCTCCTCCAAACCCAATTCTTCATACCCATAACTCGCTCTCTTTAAGAACTCTTAATACCCTCTTTAAGAACTCTTAAACTATTCTTATAAAAGGATTTGAAGACTCATCTTCTTCTCCTCTTGCTCTTGGCCGAATTTCATCATCAAGCTCAAGGGTTGGTTGGATTTTAGCTTCTTGGGCTCTTGGTATTAGATTCTCAAGCTCTTAATTTGGGTAAGCTCCTCTCTATAACTCGTGCATTTGTTTGATTTTGATTCATGAACTTGTAGGTATGATTCAAGATTTCATGAACTTGTATACAAAGATTAGGGCTTTGATCTCATGACTTAATTTTGAGATTTGGAGGGAATGAGAGTTTGAAATCATGGCTAAATTTTTTGGGCATTGTTTGATGGGGTTCATGGCCGAAATTTTAGGGGTTTGAGGGGCTTATTCATGGCCGAATTTTGATGGGCTTGGGTTGTATGCCAATGGCTGAATTTTGATGAGCTTTGAGGGGCTTATTCATGGCTGAAACTATGGGGGATTATATTGCAAAAGTGGCCAAAATTTTTGAGTTATATTGTAAAAGCGGCCGAAATTTTAGGGGCTTGGGTTGCATACCCATGGCCAAAATCTTGATAAATTCATGGCTAGCATTGAGCTTTGAACATAAATAGTATTTTTGGTATTTTGGCCAAAAATGAATTTGAGGGGTTTTGAATGAAAATCGCATCCGTTGTTTGTATATATGGATCCTGTAGGTTTAATTAGACTTTAATCGTAAAATCCCATGTTATTTGTAGGATTTTGGTTTAAGTTCATAATTTCCCTTTTAATTTTAGGTTCATGAATTTATGATTGTACCTGACTCGTCGATTTTCATTGTAGATTAGCAATGTCCTCGGGACGACCGCGCCTTTACAAGAGTCGATCGACATCTCAGCATGTTGAGAGGGAGGCTCCTGCAGCTTCTTCATACATGGGTGAGCTTTCATAGCTTTTTGTAAATTTGATATTATGTGTATTGCACCCTCGTTTGTCTCCTCTGTGAGTCATTCGGGAAGAGCTAATGTCCTCCTTCACAGGGATTAACGCTTTGAAGGATGTGTTTCGCTAGGCCAACCCACGTCTTAAGGAAAACGGAGCGATTTCATGTTGTATTGCACTCCGTAGGGCGGGGTATATTATCATGTTATTTGCGTGATAATGTACATTATCCCTCGTGTGTAAAATAATTAAAATCGTCTCGCCAAATTTATAAGGCAGTGACTCTATCTCGCAGATTCATGAGATTAGTTCCACTCCATAGAAATTTTTCTAACTGTATGTTATATGTTTCAGTTAACTTTCCCCCGGGTTTATTCCCGCCTTACGCCTTGAGTGGTGGTAGCCAAGAAACCTTCACTACTACTGTCGATACACTTCTTGTCACTGCCACTTCTCAGTTTAATCAGATGGGCCCAAAGAGATTCATCAGCTAATACGAGATGGCGACTGTGGTACGCTATGACGGTTGATTATCGACGCCCCACCTATTGAAGATCCTAGTTCTACTCTGTCTTTGAAGAAGACGGATTATTTATTTGATGATCATGTGGAAGATCCAGATATGCTAACCCTCGAAGATGAGCATTGGACAAACGACGACGGCAGAAGTTTACTATATATTCCTTCTATTCCTCAGTAGTACTCATTTGCACGCTTAGAGACACAAGCCGTGAAGTGGGAGATGTCTTGGCATCTCACGGACGATCATGAGCAAGTCAATTATGGATACATTACCCAACAGAAGACCCCGGGTTCTGATGGATATAATTACATTCGTCGCCTTCGACTAGGAATCTTAGGACTTTATACCGCACCGTCAGACGAATTGTCGATAGCTGCCAATACAGTAAGGAATCGGTTTGCCAGACTTGGTAGGAAACTCCTTATAAAAGAATATAGGTGTTATGGTTGGGTTCACTCGCCAGCAAAGAAGTGGTGGACTCGTTTGACGAGCTATGTTCTTGGGCGCTGGGGCAATGAGCTGAAGCGCAACGGATTATATGCATCAATACAGGCTACTATGTACGGATTACCAATCAACAAATACCACTTCTTAGCATTGTTAGAGCTTTATAATCCAGATACAGCACTTTCTTGACCCGTAATGGAGAGTTAGGGCTAGCTCTTCATGAGATGCAGAATGTTTCTAGACTTCCGATGGGTGATTATCCATATCAGGAGTATTTTCCTTCCAACCGACAGTTGAGATAGTTGAAGAAAGCTTCCTTTGATATGTATGACACATTTTGGGATCTTACGTGTTACTATCAGACATCTCTAGTCAGGATGAACCCCATGACGAAGAAGAAAACACAGATAAGCCTGAAACAATTTGCTGATTATTTGTTTCAGCATCTGGAGAGTAATTCTGATGAGGCAGTTTGTGAGTTACCCATCTGACTCCCCCAGAGATTAAAGACCTGATTGAGAAGATAGGTGCTCGATCATTCACTACTTCTGCTATTGAGGGTCAATTTCCAGTGGGGACTAAGTTCCGGACATTCTTGTGGTGTGCAGAGAAGTGGATTTGGCCCATGACTCTTTTGGCGGGATATCTCGCCATTTGGTTGAAGAAGTGCATCGTTCCTTATTAGTTTTCCAACTCTTTACCGATAGAAGTTCTCTTCCTGGCCGTCAAGCGAGATTACAGGAAGGATCTCTCATTACTTCTAATGATGGTCGCCGATATTCGCTGCGGGCTTAGATACCTGGTTCATGGTTTCACACAAATAGGTCCCAAGTCATCGACCAAGATCCCTTCTGTCAAGGTCGAGCTCCCTTATGCATATTTGATGACATGGCTCATCCTTCATCGCCCTAATTTTGATGTCAGCACTAAGCACCGCTGATACCTCCGTGCCTCTCCTATAATTATTAGAAGAGAGAAAATGGTTTTCGAAGACTTTCACTGAGGTGAAGCAAGAGCTTCAGATCCATAAGTGTTGGGAATTCTTCAAGTGTTTTTCTCATTTCTCTGGCCGTTACAATGAAGTATTGATTGATGAAGAGAATCCGGGACAGGTCATACTTCCTTTGATGTAGGATGTTTCCGATGGTTGGTGAATATCCACCTCGGGTATCTCGTCTTTTGGGTGAAAGGATGTTGTCACATAGAGCCTTATTTACCTTGTCAGTTTGCTCGTCAGTTTGGCTATGACCAACTGTACGTTGGTAACCCGAACTGAGGCTTGAGGACTGAGGGTGGTCTCATAGACGGTGTTCGAGCATGGCTCTTACATTTGACAAGTTGTACAAGCACCACTTTTACTCTCCCTACATCCAGGCGTAAGCCACAACTTACTTTCCTCATCTACAAGTGGCTCATTACTACAAATGAGCTTGTGAAATTGAAGGACATTGCAGAGTTAGAGGCTGAAGATATAGTTCAAGCTGCTGCTAAGGTTGCCCGTGATGCTGAGCTTTCGAAGAAGCAGAGGAAGAAGCCTGTCAAGCCTTCCCGCAAAGGCCGACATAGAGTAGAGGATGAGGAGGAGTTCCTTCCTACTGATGATGAAGAGGATACTTCTGAATAAGACCTTGGAGACATAGATATCGGATTTAGAGGCGATGAGGAAGAGCTTGAGATAGGTCTGTCAGATTCTTTCTTCTCAGAATTACTGAGTCTGGCATTTGCTCGTCGGGCTCAGTGATCTAGCTTTTCTAAACCTCCACCGGCTCCACAAAAGCCAAAACGAGAGGTTTTATTTACTTATCCTAACAAGATGACTCTTGTTACCCCAGGTAGGATGGTGGACGAAGAAGAGCCTCTTATTGTTCGTCATACGAGGTCTCAGTCCACCACCGAGGCTTCTGTATAGGTTGAGATGCGTTCCAAATCCACGCATGAGAGACTTGTTACCCACATGGAGGCTCGATCCCCAAAGTAGAAGAAGACGGTGCATAAGTCATATGCCAATCCGTACGCTCGCGATGCAGAGTTACATGGCAATGTAGCTATCAGTGGAGAAGAAGGTAATGCTTCACTACTATATAGCCTTTAACTAGTTCTCTTATGGATTCTTCGGACTTAATCATATCCTGTGTTTTCAGGGGGTCGCGGAGAAGGTGAATTCTCGTACGACTCTATCTTCTCCAACTTTACCCATTTTGAGGGCTCGAGCTTCGTGTAGCAGATGTGTGAGGCTATTGATGAAGAGCCCGTGCATACTGGGGTTAGAGCAGGTGTTAGTCAGGGTACCAGTGTTGAGTCGAGGATTTTAAGTCCATGTATATCTAACACCGGTAGTACACTATTCAAGTGGCAATTACGGGAGTTAAGCAATTCAAAACTTGTTCCCCTTTAATCATTTCTATGCTTCATTCTCTTTTAGATAAATTGAAGGATGCGGGCACGAATGTCAGGGTAACAGAATCTGCTACTACTGCTAGAGGTGAATCTGATTCCCACTATTGTAAATTCTAACTTCTTTCTCTCTACTCAACATTTAGGCTCTTGTGTAGATGCTACTATGGAGGGACCGGTTAAGGAAGAAGTTTTCCATGGTGTAGACATTGGAGGATCGAGCGAACATACATTTATCTTAGCATCGAGCTTCTCAAGATCTGGTCACTTGCTCATTGATATGTTGGCAGAGCAAGCCGCTCGTGAGATTGCAGGACCATCCATTGAGGGTGGTTCATCAGGGGGTATGCATCTAATCTAGAGATCGTCATTCTTCATTTGTTAATTTCTTTTTATTTTTACTTAACCACAGGAAGTTTTAATTGTAGGACCAGCTACTGGGGCCGATATCAATACAATCGTTGGCATTTTTTACCAGCCTGAGGGTTCTGTCCCTTCATCATTGGAGGGAGCCATGGCTACAGCTCAGCCACCTAGTTCTTAGCTTCACGCTACTATCCCTTCAGATCTGATGGTTACAGACGTTGTGAGATCATCCGGAGGAGTCAATATACCAACGACTGTTAAGTCTGCCACAATTTTGTTAGTTCCCGAGGTGGGATTGGTGGAGCCAAGCACGCAGTGTCGAACTGAAGGGACTTCTGCTAGTGCTGTTATGTTCATAACTTGCTCTGAGTTTCCAGATGATATTTCAGAATTTCTTATCCCTCTGCAAAATTATTTTTAGAGCTTCCATCATCCCTATACAAGTGCATCATGGCTTTGTTGTCCGATACTAATCCAAGCAAAGACATATTCTGCATGGAACTTGATAGTTTAGTTACCTTTGTGGACAAAATGATTAAGAAGATTCTTCATCAGGGTTATTGTTTTGATCAGTTCAGGCGATCTCTCGCTCGCCATATGACGATGATTAGAGAGGAAGGATACTCAGAATTAATTGATTTCCTCACTGTGGATTTCGTTGTATTAGAGCATGAATTCCAAGAGTTGGGGAAGTTGAAGGCTAAATGCACTTCTTCTATTGTGGCTACTGAGTTGTAGTTCGAGCTGAGACAATAGCATGACACTAGAGTATCTATTGTGAGTGAACTTTAGTCACAGGCGGGCTCTGTTATGCAGATGATGGCCAATCTCTCAAGGAAGGACAAGGCTAGGGCTGAATTACTTAGCTCTATAGCCTCAGCCGATAAGGAGATAGCTGATCTTGAAAAGGCCCTGAAGTATGCCAAAGAATATCGTGCCATTCTTGAAGACAAACTAGCAGACATCGAAAGCTCCCGAAGACAGGCACTTGAGAAGCTGGAGCTTGCATAGAAGATCCTGGCCAACTTAAGAAGAGAAGCTACGATGATATTAGATACTTCTGAAGATTCCATTTGAGCTGATCTACAGGCTAAGCTTGAGCAAACTTATGCAGATAAGCTCTCTAGGTTGGAACTTCGGATTCTCAGTCGTAGATTGCATTCGAATTGATAGCCTTCGCTCTTGTATCTTCATTTTGGTTGGACTTTATTAATAAAAACAAAGTTTTTTTACTTAGCGCATTTCTCTTTTTATTATGATTTTCATCCCATCTGGGACAAATAATCACAATAATTGTAGGATTTTTGGCAAACCCTCGGTCATCAACGGATTTGATGTGCCTTTACTAATTACCGTTTGAATCGGGCTAGCATGTAGATTGTTTAAGTCCGTTCCACATATAACGTTGTGCTAAAAGAATGAATTTCTTCAGACTTAGTGCTATGATTTTGAATATATCGACTTAATCATCCCTCGTGGGATACTCATAGGATTTTTGGCAAACTCTTAGCCCTCGACGGATTTGATACGCCTTTACCGATTACCATTTGAATCGGGCTAGCATGTGAATTGTTAAAATCCGTTTCACATGTAACATTGCACTAAGAGAATAAACTCTCTTAGACTTGATGCTATGATTTTAAATACATAGACTTAATCATTTTTACCGGAACAAACCACCTGGCAACGCGTGTTAGGCGTAGACTTATCTCTATTTAGGGATCGAGATAAATTTCCCCAGATATGAATTCTGGTGTTTTTTTACAGAAAAGATTAACTGACAATGCGTGTTAGTCATAGACTTATCTCTATTTAGGGATCGAGATAAATTACTCCAAAATAAACTCTGGTGTCCTTTCATGGAGAAAGGTTAACCGACAACACGGTTAGACGTTGACTTATCTCTACTTGGCATTCGGATAAAATTTCACGTACGTGTAAGGCACGGATTTTGGCTTTGTTAATAACAGTCTGCCACAATGTCGAATACGTGGGCTTTTGTCCTTTTTATGGTAAAAGACTAACTGACAACACGTGTTAGGCGTAGGCTTATCTCTACTTAGGGTTCGAGATAAAATCCCCCAGAGTGAATTCTGGTGTCTTTTTCGCGGTGAAAGACTAACCGTCAACGCGTGTTAGGCATAAACTTATCTCTATTTAGGAGTTGAGATAAAGTTCCCCATGCAGGAGAGGTATGGATTTGTGATGTTGAGAGATTGTGTATTCTCTTGGGGCGAAGACGGACCCAATGCTGAAGAGGAAGAATTTTATATTCTATCTCCAGATCTTCTTTTGGGGTAAAGACGAACCCGATGCTGAAGAGGAAGAATTTTACATTCTATCACCAGGTCTTCTTTTGGGTAAAGATGAAGCTGATGCTGGAGAGGAAGAATTTTATATTCTATCTATAGGTCTTCCTTTGGGGTAAAGACAAACCCGATGCTAGAGAGGAAGAATTTTATATTCTATCTCTTACAAAAGAAACTCAAAGTGAGATTTCTACCCTAAGAATCGACAAGATATGGATAACCCTGACTTTTGTAGGATTGGTTACCCGATCTGAAGAAAAATTTCTTATTTATCAAGATGATGTTAGAGAGAAAAAATTTATATTCTATCTCCTACTGCAAAAGAAACTCAAAGTGGGATCTCCACTTCGAGAATCCAAAAAGGTAAAACTAATAGTAGGATCTTCACTCCGAAAATCAAAGAGATCTAGATAACCCTAACTTTTATAGGATTTGTATCTTGATCTAAAACAAATTTCTCATTTATCGAGATAAAATTTTAAATTTGGTGTATACTGTAGGAAGGTTTAACTAAGTGAGGGCTTGAGACGATTCTAACTTTTATAGATTTGATCGTTCAATTTGGGTGATGCCTTTCGTTCATCAAAAGGGAATTCTGATTTTGAAAGTGGACCTCTCGTTCATTGAAGGAAACAATAGAGGATTTTGGCATTGGTCCTAACTGTAGGATGGTTTGACCAAGAAACGATGAGAGTGGAGATACAAATAACAGTGGGAATGTTGATTTGTACAAACCACTCAGTGGGGGTCTTTGGTGTTAAGTGACAGGGACTTAACATGAAGAGGTTCGACTATCACCACAGATCATTTGAATAAGATTTCAAGTGTTATGTCAGGACTTTAATAGTAGGAGTGTTAAGTACACAAACACAATAGGAGTTTGGATGGACTCAGCCTAGAGAAATCTGGTAGACCCATTGTCAGTTAACTTGATTAGTGAGGGACTTTGTGGTGGACGACCGTGAATCAAGCACTCCACAGGTGCATCATGGGAGTTTCGTGAGGGAAGATTGGCCAAATAAGGTCATTGAATCTCATCTCAACGAAAGAGTGCTCGGAAAGTCACAGTGGGAGGGTTTTAATCATCTTTGAAAATGAATAAATAGCCATAGTGGGAAGTTCTTAATCATTTTTATTGTGATTAAGAATAAATTATTCGGATGATTGGTCTCCATCCTAGAAAATCAGCCAATATCGGGTTATCCTTAAAAATATCATGGATAGCATTCTCTAGGAACTTTCTATTAAATAGGTTATCCTAAACGTACTAGGGATAGTACTTTTTCAGGAACTTATTATTTATTGGTATCATAAGTTTGTCATCATTTTGCATGACCAAGCGATATGCACCGTTCGAGTAAACTGTTTCTACCATGAACGATCCTTCCCATTTGGGTTGGAATTTTTCCTTCTTCTTGGAATTGAGAATCATCGGTCGTCGAACGATAAGGACCAAGTCTCCTTCCTTAAAGCTCCGCTGTCGAACTTTCTTATCGAAAGCCCTGGAGATTCTGGCTTGATAAAATTAAATTTGTTGCTGAGCTGAGCTTTCAAGCACTTTTCATCTAACGTCTCAAGTTCTTCAAGACGTTTTTGATGTTGTTCATCGGTCGCCATCTCTATTGCTAGAGCAATACACAGGGATGGAATTTGAACCTCTAATAGGAGGACAGCTTCACACCTATATACCAGAGAATACGGAGTTTCCCCAGTAGGTATGCGGACTGTGATGCGATAGGCCTAGAGAGCTTCACCAAGTTTGTCATCCCATTCTTGTTTGTTAGTTTTCACGAACTTCGACAAAGTCTTTATAATTGTCTTGTTGAAGGCTTCAGCCAATTTGTTTGCAGTGGGATTATATGTCGTTGACGAGATGTCTTCAATTATGAACTTCTCACAGAATTTGATGAAAGCATTACTGACAAACTTAGGGCCATTGTCATGCATGATTCACCTCGGAACACCATATCGATAGATAATGTGGTATTTGATGAATGCGACAACATTACTCGTCTTCACTTCTTTAAGCGAAATTAATTTGGCCTACTTGGAGAAGTAACAATAATCGCCAGGATGAAGTGATCACCTTTAAATAACGGTGGGAAAATAAGACCGACAATGTCCATTCCCCATTTCTCAAATGACCATGAAGTGGCCGAAGGGTGCAAATGTTCCAGGGGTTGGTGCATATAATTTGTATGTACTTGACACGCGTGGTACGGTTGGGTGTAATCAACTAAGTCCTTAACCATGGTTGGCCAATAATATCCTATTTTTCTGAGCCGATCATAGAGTTCAGGACCGTGTTGGTGCGCACGTAGGTTACATCATTCCCTTCCTTAAGAGCTTCCTCCGCCTCTTTGGTTGAAATACATCGGAGTAGCAGACCGTCGTATGCACGACGATACAGCGTCTGAGTCATCGTATTATAAAAAAACATCGATGCTCTTCGCTGGACCGAGTCTCTTTCTTTTATGTCTTCTTGTAAAATACCGTACAAGACATAATTAATAATAAGGAAATACTAGTCTCGGGGTTCAAGTTTGATTCTGATCGCGTGCGCTTCTTTCCTACCCACGACGCACTCTGGTATGAAGAGTTGGTGAGTCCTCACGGTGACCAATTGTTCCATTTCGGGAGGCTGTGCTAGAGATACTGCTAATGTTGCCAGTGCATCTGCATATGCATTTTGGAGATGCGAGATGTACTTGATGAAAAATCCTTCAAACGAATCTATCATCTTGATGGCCACCTAGTAGTACGGAATCAGGCTCTAGTTTCTAACTTCATACTCTTCACGCATTTGGTTGACTATTAGTTGAGAATCACCAAAAGCTTTGAGATACTTAACCTCCAGTTCTTTGGCAAAACTGAGTCCAATGAGCAGCGGGTTATTCTATTTCCAACTCTTTTATTGATGTCGGGTTATCCTTAAGAATATCATGTATAATATTCTCTAGGAACTTCCTGTTAGATACAGTGGAAACAATTTATAATCATATACTCATTGGAGTTTCGAAAGAAGCAGTTTATACTCATATACTTTTTAGAGTGTTTGTCGTTCTTATTTGGTTTGTTCTGTCGTTATGACACTGGCCTCAACCAAGGCTCGAATTCTATTTTTAAGTACGAAGCAAGCCTTAGTGAGATGAATGACCCTCCTGTGATACGCACAGTATTTTGGGTCTGAACTTTTTTATCTTCCTCCTGATTTGTAATAGGTGACAACTTGATTTTGTTGTTGTTCAGGAGATACTCGAAGACGGCTAGAATTTCATCATCTTTGAAAGGGTACCGTTACGTTTGATGTGATAGTTGTGGTGATTATTGTTGTAATGTTTGATCAATAGTAGCCACAACTGTTATCGGTTGGCTTCTATCGGTTGGCTTCTCTCAATAGTAGCCACAACTGTTATCGGTTGGCTTCTATCGGTTGGCTTCTCTCAGCCTCCTTTCTTTTGAGAAAGCGTTGAGTGGAGGTGGTGACTAACTCTCCATACTTCCTCTTCTTGTCCTCACCTTCATTTCTGCTTAAGCGATGTTGAGGAGGAGCAATCAAGACACCCTCAGTGTTATTGAGGGTTGTAATTGAACCACCCCTAGTGTTGCCGAGGGGTGCATCAACCTTGATGACTTAATCTACATTTGGATTACTGTTGTCTGCTCCATTTCGAATGAGCATAACAGGTGCAGTGTGATGACTAGAGTCAGCCCAATGAATGGATTCAAGTAGTTGAAACCTTTGAGCCTCAACTCCCTTATTTGCTGCATGGCCAACCCCATATCGGCTTCAAATTCATATTTCTGCTTGGTTAAAGCTTCTTGAACTATGAATCAAATAGAGGACATTTTAGGATAAGAAAGTTGTAATGGTCGTATTAGGATAAGAGCAAGGCCCATTTTGCTAGACGCTAATTCATGGAGGCTAGTTGTGTCATGAATACCCAGACTGGGTTAACATTAGAGATGACGTAAATCGTCTGTCCAGCGAGGTAGTGTCGTATCTTTTGGATGGCGATCACCAAAGCGAGGCATTCCTTCTCGATCATTGGGTACCGAGATTCGGTCCTACCAAAGTTTGACTTAGGTAATATATTGTCTGCTCATGACCGTTGTCATCGTCTTGTACAAGTAAACCACTTAACGAGTGGTTCATCACTTTGATGTAAATCAAGAACGGTTTATCTGACTTTGGTGCTACGAGAACAGGAGGATTTGAGAGATATACTTTGATATCTTCAAATGCCTTTTGACAGGCGTCGTCCTAGATAAAAGATATGTCCTTCTTTGTAAGCTTTGAGAATGGTTGGCATTTCCTGATTAGGTTCGATATGAATCGCCGAATCTAAGCGAGTCACCCTTGTAGTCCCCTAAGTTCTTTGAGGTTTCTTGGGGGTTGCAATTCATGTATCACCTTTACTTTATCGGGATCAATATGAATGCCCTTCATGGTAACAACGAATCCAAGGAATTTGCCGTTGGACATTCCAAGGAAAGATTTGGTAGGATTCATCTTAAATTAGTGACTCTGCATGAGATCGAATATTGTCCTCAAGTCCTTAATATGGTCATCTTTGTTATGGATTTTAATAACCAGATCGTCAATGTATCACTCGACGATCTTTCGGAGGTGTTCTTAGAAACTCTTCATCATTGCTCATTGGTATGTGATGTCTACGTTCTTCAAGCCAAAGGGCATGACCATGTAGCAGAAGACACTGAGGGGCATTCTGAACACAGTATGCTTTTCGTCATCTGGATACATCTTGATTTGATTGTATCCTGAGAACCTATCCATGAAGGACATTATCTCAAATCTACATGTGTTGTCAATGATGACATCCGTGATATGGAGAGGAAAGGCGTCTTTCAGGCAGGAGGTATTCAAGTCTCTGAAATTGATACAGATCCTGAATTTTCTATTCTTCTTCAGAACTGGAACGATGTTTGCAAACCAATCGGGTTGTTGCTCTTCCCGGATGAAGTATAAATCAATTAACTTTTTGACTTCAGTTTTGATTACCTCCATAATTTGCGGGCGAAACTGTCATTGTTGTTGCTTGATAGGTTTAACATCTGGTTTGATATTAAGGTGGTACATCGCCACGTTTGGGTCAAGTCCTGGCATATCTTTGTAATTCTAAGCAAAGACGTCGATGCACTCTCTGATGAGGGCAATCAACTCCTCCTTCTCTTCCGGTGGGAGGCTGTCGCTGACGAATATGGGCTTCGGATTCACTTCGTCACCCATGTTCACTTGGACCACTTTGTCTTCGGTGGGAGGATCTCTTTGCACCATAGTAGATATTCAGGTGATGGATCCAAGGATCTTACCAACTTGGTAATTGATCATCTTCCTCCATTATGGCGGGATCGATCGTGGCTATGTTCAACATCAGGCCTTTGAACATTTCTCCAATGCTGACGTCAGAGTCTCAATTTGAAGAATCAGACGAGTACCTATTTTTATTTGCTACATGGTCAATGATTTGCCAGCAGCATTCGTCTTCGGATGAAGAGACATAGCCTAGACCTCTTCTATACGCATAATAATTATCAAGTTTCCCCTTTGATACATAAGCAGCCTTAGTTGGAACTAAAGGACCTCGACCAAAGCAAAGTCCTTCCCCAAGTGCGAGATTGTTTCCCCATTTTTCCATGAGGTTACGCACTTCGGAGTTGTATTTAGACAAGTGAGGACTATTCTTTTCATCATCGCTATTATCCCTCAAAAATGGTCTGGTAGTGAAGATATCTCCCCTTTATTATAAATTATCTCCTTTTGACCTTTTTCCTTGACAGGAATGACCAGGGTCATCCCGAATGAGTCTTGTATATGCTTCTTTGTCATGCAAGATGAATGGAGCGGCATGTGTAAGTCGGGGTCACTGTATAATCCCTTCATTACCATATTAAGAGAAGGTGAGTATTCTAAATCGTTATTTATTTTAAATTCGGCAAGTTGCCAATTACAACTATCGTCTGATGATTCTCCACTATCAAGATTGATTACAAAGGGTACAATGTTATTAAATATAAAACCACTATTGTAATCAAGCCTAGCTTCGGTATCAGCTTCTTCTATGCTATTCGTACCTTGGGCCGATGGTTCAGTATCGGATTCAGCACCATAAAAAAGAGAATCAGTGAAATAGTTATTCAATCCCTTAAACGATTGCTTATTCACAACCATCGTCTTGATCTCGTTATTAGCATCTACATATTTTAGACACTGATGGAGGATGGAAGAGACTATAATATTACCAAGGATACAGGGTTGATCCAATAGTAAGTTATAAGAGGTCTCTGTATCGATCACATAGTATGTGACCTTCCATTTTAAATCTCCGAGTTGGCACTTCACTCAGATTTTACCCAATGGTGTAGACCCACTGGTGTTAAATCCATAGATAATAATGTCTGTTGATGCCAACTTGCTAGCGGAGATTTTGAGATTGTACATCAATCGGAGTGGCATAATGCTGACAGTGAACCCCGGATCAACTTGGATCCGATTAACAATGTTGGAGCCAATGTATCCGGTGAAATACAAAGGTTTGTCATGCTTCAAATTCCTTACTTGCATGTCCTCCTTGGTGAAAGTGATGCACGGGAATTGTTTAGCTGCAAGGTTGCAATGTTGAGCTAACGACTCTGGTTTTTTAGGGATCGGCTTGATCTGAGTGAGGAACACATCTGAATTGGCCAAGGCTTCTTACAGTGCCTCCCTGGTGTCTTTAGATAAATGCAATAACACATATAGAGTTATCCTCGTTGGAATATTAGCCAATTATACTATAACATCAAAACGGTATGGAATGTTCGAACTTCCCGGTTTGTCTCTCCTAATCGGATGATTAAATCGAGACTGTTTTAGGTTCTGAACCTCTTGATGCTGGGATTCTTTATCCTTCAGCTTAGCTGCAGCCTCCTTTCATTGAGGAGTTTCTTCAAAAGGTTTGGTAGTGGTTGTAACCACCCCCTGCTCAGCTAATTCATCAGCCACTTTAGGATAGTTGAACTGATACTCATTCCTACTTCTAGTGGTAAAGGTCGGTTCTCTGCTGGTAGCGAAAGCTTCATGCTCATCATTAGAAAGTGGAAAGGTGGGGATCCTTTCGTCATCTTTCTCTGGAATCACTGTGGTAGCACAACAAGATTTTTCTTTGCCCATAGATTTGGATTTCTTCTTGGAAGAAGATCATGTCCATTTCTCATCTTGAAGTAGATCAGGATGAACCCAAAGAATTTCACCGTTGGAGGTTGTGTGTGGCACTAGGCCTTTCTGACATTGCTTGTGAGGATCTTTATTGATAGTCTTCATCTCTACTTTCGTCATAGGTTATGGTCGAAACCACGTGAGAGGGACAAAGTTGAAGCTAATGCTCACTGCGTTCGCACCCACCTTCTTTTCCTTGGGTTGCTTTGCGGTGATAATCCTGACATCGGTCAAGATTTGGATTTTGTCTCTGAGCAATAAACAATATTTTGGATCTGTAGTCTTCTTAGCTCCTTCATGATTGGTGTTTGGGTGTAGCTTGATCTTGTTGTTCTCCAATAGGTACTTGAAGATACTAGGGACCTCATCTTCTTTGAAGGAGTATTCCTTCGGGAATTTTAGCTTAGAAGTCTTCAACTACCTTTGTGGTTGTTGCTGCCACTGAGGTGATTGTTGTTTTGGCGTCTGTTGTTATGGTTGTCGTTGCTGTTGTGGGTGTAGCTGGAAGGTCTGGTTGGAATCCACTACATTTGCTTGCGCCTTCCCTTTATCACGAGGGATGAAGTTTTGCTTCATGGTATTAGTCGTTAGTTGACCACTTTCAACCTTCTTCCTTTTAAGGAAATGTTCGGCTTGCTCCCCGCGCACCTTCAATTCTTTCTAAGTTGATAATCATATTTTATTACAATTTTATACCCTCATTATCTATTTTATATGAATAAATATATCACTAATAATTATTTTTATTTTTTAATTACAGGTTAATGAAGAATAAATCTTAAACTCCCATCTCTCAAAAAATGCTCCTTGATTTAATGAAGAAATGCCAAAGCCCAAAGCCAAAAGAAGAAATGCCAAATTGTCCAAAAGCCCAAAGCTAAAAGAAGAAAAAATGCCAAATGCTAAAAGCTCAAGCCCAAAAGCCAAAAAGAAGAAGAAGTTGTAGGCTGAAAAAGGAGAGAACTTCACATCGATGCCAGCATCGATGGGGGCATCGATGCTAGCATCGATGCCAGTATCGATGCCAGCATCGATACACCTATCGATGCTGGTATCGATACCTACGGCATTCTGTTACAAATATAAGGCTGAAATTTATTATTTTTGGATAAGATTTCAATCTAATGGCTCTCATTCACTAATGTTTACTAAAAATAGGGGTAGAAAGTGAGGGGTTAGAGGTGTAAAATTTTTTATAACTCCATTTGGAGAGGAGGGTTACTCTTAATTGACCTTCCAAATTTGTAACTTTTGTTACAATTAATAAAAGAATTTTTCCCCACTTTAAAATTTTCTTTTCTTCTCTTTGCTGGATGATGAAGATAGAGATGAAGAGCAATTTGAATGTTTGCTTTTTTTTTTCTTTCTTATTGCTTATTAGTTTAGATTTACATTCATATCTTGTAGAGTAGATTTATTTTCTTGTCTTTTTATTTCCTTTTGTACTTTAATTTGTAGAGTAGATTTATTTTTTTGTATCTTTATTTCTTTTGTAATGTAGTTAGATTTATTTCTTATTCATAGTATAGTCTTTCTTATTTTCTTTTCTTTTGTAATTAGTTCTTATTCTCTTTAATTCATTTCTTGCTTTTATTTCTTAGGATGTGAAATTAATTCTTGTAGGAATCTTAGAATTGCATAAAACTAGTCTAATTTCCTTTATATTATGCAAAATATTCTCTTGCACTTAAAATGATCATGTTTAGGATAATCAACTAGAGAACTAATTGATAGAAGAAGAATTTAATAATCTATGATTATCTTAAATGGTTTGATAGGTTACACTTATGAATTCTAGGATTACTATCTTGTTATTGTTCTTATCATGATTTTTTATTTTGACTTAGATGATAATTTGATAGGTTATACTTTCCTTAATTGGTTTGATAGTCTATAATTAATAAATCTAAATTGAAATATGAAAAAAGAGAATAGTTTGTATTTAATAATTAAGATTAGCTAGTGGATTCAATTCTAGATTTCTCATATCTTTAATTAAACCCTCCATCTTTCGTTTTCTTAATTTTTCTCTTTCTTGCTTTTTATTTTATTCTTTGATTCTTTCTTCTCTCCTCTAAAATTCAATTTTTTGTCAGTTACATATATTCAAAACAATCACTTATCATATCTCTCTATCATATCTCTCTACATATATTCTTTATTCCTATTTTTGTCAAGCACAAAACATAAGAACCAATTCTAATAATCTCTTAAAATCACCTTCTCCGCACACCTTCAATTCTTTCCAAGTCTTGGATGGTGCTACGCTCATAGCTTCCAGCACATCCAAAAAAAGATTGTTATGACATGTTTGGAGGATGAATTCCTCTGTGATCGGATCTCGGCAATTCATCATCTTATTTCGAAAGTGCTTGACGTAGTTCTCGATCGATTCTTCATCTTTTTACTTCTCATCAAATAGTGTTCTGATTGATACCTCAGTATCATCATCAAAAAAGTTAGTGAGAAACATGCTCTCCATATCATCTCAGTTGTTGATACTTTCTAGCTTGAGATGGCGGTACTAATCGAAGGTAGCTCCGCGTAGGGTGCCGACGAATGACTGGACCATCAAGGGTTTGTTGCCGGAGATCAAACCCAGGTGAGACTTGAAGTAAATCAAGTGCTGAGTAGGTGAATCTCTTCCGTCGAACGACGTGAAGTTGATTAAGTTAAACTTCACCGGATACAGAATCGACTCCCACTCTCTCAGATAAGGACATGTGATGTCTATCTTCTTTACCTCTTGAGCAGACATCAATGCGTTGATCTTGCTCTCCAGATCTTTCATTTTCTTGTCCTCACTTGTATTTTTCTTCGGACGATTTCTAGGAGGAACAACTGGATCACCCCCAGCGTTGTTATTCTCAGTGGGACTACCCCCAGCATTTTGGTAACCAGGAGGGGTATAGCGTTGAGATTTTCATCCGCTTCCGAATCACTATCTACCTAATTAGTAGTGTTGGACGACTGGATTCACCATACTGATTTGATAAGGCTTGAATCTGTTAGCCATGCATTTTCCTTATCCGTTGAACAATCATTTCCATCTCAAATTTGAAATTCCCTTTCTACTTGGCTATGACATCTTTAAGGATTTTGGCCATTTGTTCGGCGTTGATCATGAACGCTTCACGGGATTATCCTGTGCTGGATACCGTATCGCCAGTAGCAATAGTAGAGTTGACATCTGACATTTCATCATCTGAGTAGTTGCCTTTATTTGACCTAGGTCTTCTAGTTCTTGACCGTAACCAAGCAATGCGCTGAGATGCCTCCATGAAAGAGTCAGGGCTGAAACGCCTTGTTGACTTTCCCTTATCAGCCACGTTAATGGTAACTTCTGGAAGCTGGTCATCATGACTGGCAGATTTCTTCTTGTAGAAGCATCTTGATTTAGATTTGGACACTTCGGTTCGGTGGAGATTCTTTTGAATATAGAGACCCTCCGTGGAGTGATCTTGGGATAACTACATTCTGATAATACTATCTTGATTAACCTCTCACAATGACAGTGAGAGTCTAATCCTGGTGTACTTCTCTTTCGAGATTTATTCGTACCCCTAGTCCGATAGTATAACTCATTGATGTTATGGTTGAAGCAACCTATCAGCTATTGGTTTGAGTCTCCAGGTATAACGTTGTTGTTTAACAGACATGTTTTCTTCTGAATAGGCAATGCCTTGTTGGTGTTTACAAGAGCCACTCGTTTGGAGTCGCACCTTGGCAATGGTGGAATCTTAACGGGCTCCTGATCTTCCACACGCACCCCTAAGCATGCAGTTACTAGAATTAGTTTGTTGGGAAGGATGTATAGGACACCTAGTCTGAAGAGTTTCTCAAGATTTGTTCACTGATCCAAGCATTCTTTGACAGGAGTTTTGCCTCGATCTTTGTATAGAGGACCTAGGCAACCCTTCAACGGAATTCTGAATTTGGATAGATCCACGCTGCCGTTAGGCTTCATCGGAGGTAGAGGAGAAACAAGAGTGGGATTGGAAGTTGATAGAGGTTGGGAAGTAGCCTTGGAGCTGGTATTAAATGAGAAACACGATTGGTGTCTCTCCCTAAGTGGAGACGTCTTGGCTGCTTTCGATGCCGTTTTTGGTGCTGTTTTGGCCTTTGGCACCCAAACTTGCTTGGATTTTGGTGATTCCTTGACCACCTCATCCTTTTGTAGCTCTTGTGCCTTTTGCATAAGGATCCATACATACGCAAGAAGTGTGTAGTGCTTCTAGATGTGCTCATCAAGAGTAGAACGAGTTCACTTGACAAGAACACATTTGTTAGTTGACGGTTGGGAGGAGGAACCCATTGCTTGCTATGGCGATGGATTAGTGGTTTGGCACCTTCTTAATCCTAAGTCTGCTTGATAGCGGAGTCCATCCACCTACCCCAGAGTTTGGTGAACTGATGGGCAAGACGTTAGCGCCACCTCTGACGAGCCCTCTTTGTCAGAATTGGTGCGCTTTCAATAGAAAACTCCTTGACTTGTGAGGAGTTATCACGAGCATTGGATCCAGCTTCCTTTGATATCGGAGAGGAGTCTTCAATAGTAATTAGGTGAAGATCGACACCCTGGGCCTTTAGATCTAAAGACCAATGAACCTTCTTCAGGAAAGTGGTCTTCCTGTGCTTGTAAGGAGAGGAAGATCTGGAGGAGGAGGAGGAGACATACTCCTTAAACTTTTGATGGTCAAACTCGTATTAGATCTCTTCATCTGTAGGGATCTTGATCACTAGCTGTGGCACGACAGCCTCGGCAGTGAGGCTGTTGGCTCTCACTGTGGTCGTCAGCGTGTTTACGTCGAAAGTTGGTTTCTTTATTGCGAGACTCATTACAAGTTTAGTCGTTCCAATAAGTTCAAAAGGAAGAGTCTTTTTATAAGATCTCTCCACATACAAAAAAGATTAAAAGATTACAACTTTCTTGAAAACACATGTAGAGAGATCCTTTTTCGGTCTTCTGCTTGCGTGGGATCTTTGCCGGTGCTAGGGTTTATCTGTGGACCACTAAATGATCAGATCCAATTGATTTTATTGCCTTGTGAAGGAGACAATAAATTGAAGTGAATATCTCATCAACAGTGAGATAAACAATCTTCTCGAGATCACAACAACGGTGCGATCTCGAGAGGAGTGGATGAACGAGGCTAGAGCGGCTATAGATCTATCAAACTCTCTGCCTTTTTGTCGAAGAACTCACCAAGAACTTGCTTCATCCTTGCTGAAATTCATGCTCCTCACTCTCTAATTCAATAGGGCTTCATCGTTGCTCCGAAATTCCCAACCCTCGTGAATGAAGGCCATAGGGCTATATTTATAGGCTTCAGAAGCTCTATTTTTGGATAAGAACAAATGATTTAACCTTATCCTTAGTTGAAACCACTTAACCACGTTCAAAGATAACCTCAAATCAGTTGGGGAGGCTCTGGACTGAAGGAATTCTAAAATCTTATCAAAAAACAAGTTTTTGGGAGGTTATACGAGCAAAAATAGCCTTTCTAGGTGTGAGGCACCATTGGTGTCTCATCCTTGGCTGAGACACCAAGGGTGTCTCCGTCTTGGCTGAAACACCGTTTGGTTCGTTTCGATTGTTTCGTCTCTAATTCTCCCTTCCGATCTCGGAATAACATTATTCAAGATGTATTGAAAAACTATCGAAGAGATCTACAATCTCTAGGCGAAACACACATAGAGTGAATGAGACATGAGTGGTGGTTCGCTTTTTGTTGATGAAACGAAACTCTCGACCGAGTCATTTCTTTGCTATTTTGCTATCCCGTTAACTCGTATGTTTCGTCAACTTGCTTCATGCGCTTATTAGCTTCCTTACAGGATCAGATAATGCTTGTTGACTAGGATAATGACGTTCATTATTTTTTCTCCATCTCGAGCTGTGTGCGGGAACCTATAGGCAATTTTTAATGCCTACAAGATTCACAGGACATTCACTCCTACAAGAAGAGATGATCACTCTACCCTCAAAAGTCAGCGAGTATGCTTGCCAATCCACTATCGAAACCCAGTTTTTGGTGATGGACATCAAGTCCACCTATAATGTTATTCTTGGAAGAACTTCCCTCCTGTCCACTTACAACTAGATGATGAAGTTTCTAACCATAGAAGGATTTGGTTTGATCAAGAGAAACTATTAAGAAGCTAGATCCTACTATCTACTCTCGATGAAAGGGAAAGGAGTGTTAGAGACCCTGCTAATTGAGAGGATGCATCTTCAGATGAAGAAAGAGCTAGAGCAGAGGTGGACGACTCCTATGAAAGAACTGTAAGAAGTACCGATCGACCTAGATAGGTCAAGGAAGGTCAAGATTAGATCAAACCTTGTTTAGCCTCAATGGGGAGTTGTGATCGCATTGTTGCATGAGAATGCAGATGTGTTTGCATGGGGACCCAAAGGCATGCCGAGAATTCCCCCAAAGTAGTGAGCCATGAGCTCTCAGTCGACCAACATTGCAAGCCGGTTTGACAAAAGAAGAGACATCTTGGCCCTGAGAGGTAGAAGGGAGCCACAAATGAAGTGAATTGACTTCTTAGAGTCAGTGCCATCAGAGAAGTGTAGCACACGGAATGGCTATCTAATGTGGTGCTAGTCAAGATATCTCTTGCAAGTGGAGGATGTACATGGACTTCACCAACCTAAACAAGGCTTGTCCAAAGGACAACTAACCCCTACCAAGGATCGATCAATTGGTAGATGAGAGCATAGGCCATGAACTACTTAGTTTTACGGACACCTTCTCTAGATACAACTAGATTCTAATGGCGGAGTATGACCAAGAGAAGACTTCATTCATTACAAACTCAGGAACCTACTGTTACAAGGTGATGCCTTCGGTCTTAAGAATGCAGGGTTCACCTATTAGAGGTTGGTCGACAAGGTATTCAAGCACCAGATCGGCTACAATATAGAGGCGTATGTAGACAACATCCTCATGAAGTCAAAGCAAGCATCATCCTATGTGTCGGATCTTAAAGAGACCTTCTTTGCCATGCGACACTACCACATGAAGATCATTCTAGCAAAATGTGCTTTTTAGGTGCAATCAGGCAAATTCCTTTTAACGGTTACCCAATGGGGCATTGAGATCAAACCCCAAGATACCATAGAGCAGGTAATCTGAGCTTCGTACTTTGAAGGACATTCAGAAGTTGAATGGTAATATTGTGGCATTAGGTCTCTCTCCCTTTCAAAATCTGCTGAGAAGAGCCTCACATTCTTCAAAGCTTTAAGAGGGAGCAAGGAGTTGAAGGAAGGCTCAGCTGGACCGCAAAATATAGTGAGGTCTTCAATGACCTCAAGAGATACTTGAGTATCAAATCTCTATTGAGCTGACCTAGGGAAGGAGAAATCTTGTATTTTTACTTAGCCATCTCTTACGAAGCAATTAGCTCCACCTGGTCCAAGAGAAGACCAATACCCAGAAGCCAATATATTAAGTCAGCTAAATTTTGAAGGTGATCAAACTCAACTACACTCTTATCAAGAAGGCCTCCTTCACTCTCATAATTACAGCTAGAAGGCTTGACTCCTACTTTTAAACACATACCGTGGTGGTGCAGACAAATATGCCATTAAAAAACACACTTGGTAGTCCTACCACTTTAGGGATGCTGATCAACTAATTAATCATGCTCAGTGAATATGATGTGAAATTTGAGCCCAAGATGACCATTAAAGTCCAAGCCTTGGCACCTCCCTCTGCTTGTATGGGCTCCCCTACCTAAGTCTTCAACTCCTAAGACAACTAAGGCACCTCCCTCTCGGAAGTGCCACACTCTCGAGCATGATTTGCCTAAATTATCCTTATGGTGGTTATTAAAGTTGGACGGATCCGCAAGAGAAGGAGGCAGTGAAGCTCGAGTAGTCCTACGTGGCCCCGAGGGATCCACATATGAGCACTACATTGATTTTGAATTCTCAGCCTCAAACAAAGAGGCCGAGTACGGAGCACTCTTAGCAGGTCTCCGAGCTACCTTAGAAGATAAGGCCAAGCTCATCTACATCATGGCCAACTCCTAACTTGTCATCTACTAATTAAAAGGATATTATGCAGTCAAAGAATCAAGGATGGTCTTATACCTAAAAGCAATAAAAGAGCTCTTGAGCAAGTTCAAAGATTTTAGGATCACTCAAATCCCCTGCACCCTCAACACTTGGGCAGACACTTTATTCAAACCTGTGTCGTCCAGCTTAGGGAATAGTCAAGGACCTATGTACACAGACACCCTCAAGAACCTTAGCATCATAGAAGCTTTAACCGACTCAATCATGCAGGTCAAGACCTCTATGGAACCCTGCTGGATGGATTCACTCATTCAGTACCTAACAAGGGGATGTCACCAGAGAATGCTACTGGAGCGATAAGTCTCCAAAAAATGCTCGAAGATATCTTCTGATTGATGACCAGCTTTATTGATTATCATACTCTGGTAGTAGTGTGGGGCCTAATCTCCGATGTCTCCGGCCAATAAAAATCAGCTATGTTTTGAGAGAAATGCATGAAGGAACTTTTGAAAATCATCCAGGAGCAAGAACTTTCACCCATAAGGTGAACTGCTATAGCTATTACTAGCCTACCATCTTAGCCGAGTCTAAAAGACTCGTCTCCAGATGCACAATCTGTCAATTCTTCTCAAATGTGCCATGGGCCTCCGCCACTGAGGTCACCCCCATCATGAGTCTAATTCTATTTGCTCAATAGGGACTGGATTTATTGGGGCCTCTCTTGATAACTTCTGGATAATAGAAGTTTTTGATCGTTGCCAATAACTACTTCACAAAATGGTGTGAAGCTGGACCATTGGCCAAATTTGGCAAAAGCAATATCACCAATTTTGTGTAGAAATCAATTATCTGTAGATTTAGAGTTTTCATTTTGTTCATCACCAACAACAACACCTAATTCAACAGCAGAGGCTTCCGATGTTTTTGTGAAGAATGGAAGATACAACTCAACTTCACTTCGGTGGCACACACAAAATGCAATGGGCTTGCAGAAGCCACAAACAAATGCATACTCCAAATTTTGAAGAAGAAAATAGACACAGTAGTTGGAAACTGGGTTGAAGAGTTACCTAGAATTTTATGGTCTTATCGTACCACTCACAAAAATTCCATGGGAGAGACTCCCTTCAAGCTAGCATATGGAGACGAGGCGGTTGTCCCTATAGAAGCCAGCATGTCAACCATCAAACTACAACACTTTGATGAAGATTTGAATTATACTGGGCTTTGAGTTGTATTCAACCTTAATGATGAATTCGAGAAATATCCCTCCAGTCACAAGTCATCAATCAGCAGCACATTGCCTGGCACTATAACAACAAGGTCTGCCTCTGAAGATTTAACATTAGCGATATCGTCCTTCAGTTTTTGACAGAGACACTGAGCATGGAAAATTGGCTGCCAACTGGTAAGGACCATATACGATCATTGAGGCAGTATATCCCGACACTTATCAAATGAGAAGCTCTGATGGAAGAATCTTACAGTATCCTTAGAATGTAGAGCATCTTAAGAAATACTTTTAGTAATTTTGACTGTAAGACTCTCATGTGATATAAATTTTTTGTTTTTTAATAATTTTATTGTGGTATGCCTTTGTAGTACCTATAAGACCTCGTAGACACTCGAGGCATGACTTGAAAGACGTTGGTACCCATTCGGGATAAAACCAAGATACGCCATTAACATAGCCAACTTCGGCTCTAAAGACTTTGGTAACCATTTGGAATAAAACCAAGGCACACCATCGACATGATTAAATTTATTTTGAAAAACCTTAGTATACATTCAGGATAAAACTAAGGCACACCATCAACACAGTCGACTTCAATTCGAAAGACCATGGTACTCATTTGGGATAAAACCAAGGCACGTCATTGATATGGTCAACTTTAGTTTGAAAGACCTTGGAAAACCAAGGAATGCCATCGACACGGTCAACTTCAGCTCGAAAGATCTTAGTACCAATTCGGGATAAAAACTAAGGCACGCCATCAAAATGGTCGACTTTAGCTCTAGAGACCTTGATACCCTTTCGAGATAAAACTAAGGCACGCCATCGACACGGTCGATTTTGACTAGAAAGACCTTGGTACCCATTTGGGATAAAACTAAGGCACACCATCAACTTGATTGACTTCAACCCATAAGACATTGGTATCCTCTCATAATAAAACCAAGGCATGAAGCTGACTCATCTCAATTACATATCTCAAAACGAGGTAAATTATAGATGAACACAAAAACATAGGCAGTAAATGGACATAGATCTAGTAGACAAGAATATATCTTTTATTCATATATCAAAATATTTACAACGGTATTTTACATTGGAAAGATGCCAAAAAAACAACAAAAGAGATGCATAAAGCTCTTAAGGGACCCGACTCAAAGCAGGAGTGGGGCTTGAAGTAGGTGCAAGACTAGGCCTAGGAGCTGAAGTCGGATATGGAGGAGCAGCGGTAGTACAACTCGGCTGAGGAGTCGACTAGCACTTAGACCCAACCTCTTCATCCTTATCATCTCCAGGCTACCCAACTGTCTTAAGCAGAGTCCGCATCTAGGTCCTCACTTCCTCATCCCCATTGTCAGC
>NC_033796.1:56298188-56305468 GCF_001876935.1 Asparagus officinalis
CCCACATCTTTATCTCCCAAAGGGCCTCAAGGTAACTGGCAATACGAGAGGGATAGTGGAAGTGATCAGGATCAAGTTTGAGCTGTTAAGGAATCTGCATCATAGGGAAATCGAAGCTGGCTTTGCAAGCTAAGGCCACCTCCACTTTCCAAGAGTGCTATTGTAGTATTTCTGTACAACTTCCACTTGGTAGGCCTCGAACTTGAGATGATTGAGGTGACCCTAGAGTGCCTGCACTTTGGCGAGAGACGACTCTTGTTGTCTCTCTGCCTAGGGCTATTCGGGCCACCTCCTTCCATAGATTCTCATGAGCCTCCACCTCCTTCTTAAGCTGGTCTTGAAGGGTCTTAGCATGTTAGTGAGTCAGCTGAGCCCGCTTGAAAGCAACACTTCTCTCCCGCCTCTTGACCTTGATCTTATCCCTCAAATATTTCACTGTGTCATCCCGTTCATGGAGCTTATGCTCAAGATAACCGATGTCTTCCTTGAATTTTTTTATCATGGCTAACTTTTTTATATTGTGCGCCTGAATGATGAAGATTTGAATTATACTGGGCTTTGAGTTGTATTCAACCTTAATGATGAATTCGAGAAATATCCCTCCAGTCACAAGTCATCAATCAGCAGCACATTGCCTGGCACTATAACAACAAGGTCTGCCTCTGAAGATTTAACATTAGCGATATCGTCCTTCAGTTTTTGACAGAGACACTGAGCATGGAAAATTGGCTGCCAACTGGTAAGGACCATATACGATCATTGAGGCAGTATATCCCGACACTTATCAAATGAGAAGCTCTGATGGAAGAATCTTACAGTATCCTTAGAATGTAGAGCATCTTAAGAAATACTTTTAGTAATTTTGACTGTAAGACTCTCATGTGATATAAATTTTTTGTTTTTTAATAATTTTATTGTGGTATGCCTTTGTAGTACCTATAAGACCTCGTAGACACTCGAGGCATGACTTGAAAGACGTTGGTACCCATTCGGGATAAAACCAAGATACGCCATTAACATAGCCAACTTCGGCTCTAAAGACTTTGGTAACCATTTGGAATAAAACCAAGGCACACCATCGACATGATTAAATTTATTTTGAAAAACCTTAGTATACATTCAGGATAAAACTAAGGCACACCATCAACACAGTCGACTTCAATTCGAAAGACCATGGTACTCATTTGGGATAAAACCAAGGCACGTCATTGATATGGTCAACTTTAGTTTGAAAGACCTTGGAAAACCAAGGAATGCCATCGACACGGTCAACTTCAGCTCGAAAGATCTTAGTACCAATTCGGGATAAAAACTAAGGCACGCCATCAAAATGGTCGACTTTAGCTCTAGAGACCTTGATACCCTTTCGAGATAAAACTAAGGCACGCCATCGACACGGTCGATTTTGACTAGAAAGACCTTGGTACCCATTTGGGATAAAACTAAGGCACACCATCAACTTGATTGACTTCAACCCATAAGACATTGGTATCCTCTCATAATAAAACCAAGGCATGAAGCTGACTCATCTCAATTACATATCTCAAAACGAGGTAAATTATAGATGAACACAAAAACATAGGCAGTAAATGGACATAGATCTAGTAGACAAGAATATATCTTTTATTCATATATCAAAATATTTACAACGGTATTTTACATTGGAAAGATGCCAAAAAAACAACAAAAGAGATGCATAAAGCTCTTAAGGGACCCGACTCAAAGCAGGAGTGGGGCTTGAAGTAGGTGCAAGACTAGGCCTAGGAGCTGAAGTCGGATATGGAGGAGCAGCGGTAGTACAACTCGGCTGAGGAGTCGACTAGCACTTAGACCCAACCTCTTCATCCTTATCATCTCCAGGCTACCCAACTGTCTTAAGCAGAGTCCGCATCTAGGTCCTCACTTCCTCATCCCCATTGTCAGCAATCCACAATACTTAGAGCCACCCTCCGCCACCTCCCCTCCCATCTTTATCTCCCAAAGGGCCTCAAGGTAACTGGCAATACGAGAGGGATAGTGGAAGTGATCAGGATCAAGTTTGAGCTGTTAAGGAATCTGCATCATAGGGAAATCGAAGCTGGCTTTGCAAGCTAAGGCCACCTCCACTTTCCAAGAGTGCTATTGTAGTATTTCTGTACAACTTCCACTTGGTAGGCCTCGAACTTGAGATGATTGAGGTGACCCTAGAGTGCCTGCACTTTGGCGAGAGACGACTCTTGTTGTCTCTCTGCCTAGGGCTATTCGGGCCACCTCCTTCCATAGATTCTCATGAGCCTCCACCTCCTTCTTAAGCTGGTCTTGAAGGGTCTTAGCATGTTAGTGAGTCAGCTGAGCCCGCTTGAAAGCAACACTTCTCTCCCGCCTCTTGACCTTGATCTTATCCCTCAAATATTTCACTGTGTCATCCCGTTCATGGAGCTTATGCTCAAGATAACCGATGTCTTCCTTGAATTTTTTTATCATGGCTAACTTTTTTATATTGTGCGCCTGAAGCGCTTTGAACATCTCCTCCCGCATCTCCACCTCTCGTTGTCCCTTGCCATTGCTCTGCCTCCAGGAAACTATCTCGGCCTCCTTAACAGTGGCTATTACCTCAGCCTCCTTGGGAGCCACCTTCTCGACCTTCAATCCTTCCTAGAGCTTGAAGTGGAGGCCTCACACATGCGCAAGCTGAGAAAATAGCTCCTGCTCAACCAATGCACTTTGCAGCAAATAGCCTTTGAAGGCCTAGTGAAGGCCAACGTCTAGCACACCTGAGAGGATCTCATCATCCCGAGGGAGATAGAACTGCTCCAGAGCTTAAGATTTTACGATCCAAGATTCGAGGATGAACCCTCTCCTGTCGAGATGCTATCTAGGAGTGAATCTGAGAACCTCATATGGCTCTCTATCCTACCGAGGGCCTTCCTTATATGATCCCATCATTATCATCCTCACTACCTGCTCTCGCACTATGTCCGAGCTCGAGGACTCATCAATAACGGTAGGAATAGGGCTCACCGCACTCGCACTCTTTAGAGTACGGCAGATGCCGTCTAGTCCATCGCTAGACGTACTTTCTTCCATCTTTTTTAGCCCTGCCCGGTATTGGACCAACTCGGCTAGAGAGACTAGGATTTCACGTGACTCCATCCTCCTACTCTGTACGTCATGGGCCTCGACAGGCTAGTGCACCCCCATTTCACCCCATCAACATTAGTGGGGGACTCCTCGTCGATGACCATTATATCATCGACCAGATCGATTGGAGGGATGCCTGAAGAAGGAGTGGAGAGATGTTGGCCAACTTCCTGAGCAGGGGCAGGAGTGACCACCTTTTCTGCACTCCCCTCCCTAGGTCAGGTCAGCTCGGCACTTCCAGAGGGATCTTGGCCACTTACTTTCCACAGCCATCTCATCTTCTCCTCAAAATTCTCGGCCTGAGCAGTGGATGCACTCAGTCTAGCCTGCCAAGATGTGATCTTTTCAACATTCACTACCACCTCTTCGACCTCCACTAGGGACAACTCAAACCTCAAATCATTTTTGGGGCCTGACTGAAGACCCCGGCTTGTCCGACTCCTTCAATGGCAAAGACAAGACTGCAACTCAGATCTTATCCTCTTCAATTAGTATGACTCTGGAGATGCCAACTACCCGCAGAGCACCTGGGTCAAACAGATTCTCTATCCTTTGAGACCCAGAGTAGGCCCAAATCTTCTCGAGCCCTTGCTTTTCCTCGACTATAAGGAAACCTAGCCTCAGAACATCTTTTTTAATCTCGGTCCAAGCCAAGAGAGAGAAAATAGGGTTGGCTTCGACGACCCACATAAACATCTCCTTCTAGTCTTTATTCGACTCAAAAGCATTGGAGACGACTTTGAAGCCGCCCAGGGTCTGAAAAAAGCAATGACCCTCCTTCTTCCCTACCTTAACACTAAGAAGGTAGCTGAGCATGCGGAGGGTCAGCTTAATTCTAACTCTATAGCATATCACCACGAGGCTGACCAGTGTGACGATGGAGTTAGGCTTAATTTGTGAAGGTGTGACCCCCAGAGTCTTAATGGTGCAATGGAGAAAGGGGTGGAGTGGCAAACGGAGTCCATACTCCATATGCTTGAGGTAGATAGGAGCGATAATGCTGTCGTGTTTGATCCTTGGCTGCAAGAAACATCGGTAGAAGCAGTCATCGTGAGAAAAGTTCATGAGAGATTGATTGAAAATCGCTCGAAGATTGAACAATTCTAGGGTTTAGAAAACTCATAAACAAAGAACTTCAGCAGAACTAGTATTTATAAGCTCGAAGAAAGATATATGTCAAGATCAGAGTAGTTAACTCAATTATTGATAGATGGCTGAGATTAACTTCGAAAGTTGAAATGACCGCTTAGGAACCAAAGTGCTACATTTTAGTTTGAAACGCCATCTGTACTCACGAAACAAGGCGATGCCAGCGTACAATCTCCCGTGATGTCAGAACATCACATCAGTAATGGTCCATCGCTTTCCACATAAATGCGCCTCGGATATCCTAACAATTGATTGCTCAATTTCACTCAGACTCGACCAACCAAGTTTGAGTGAAAGGGGATAGTATTATATCCTACAAAAAAGCTAAGTATTAATCCTCAATGAAAAGTCAACATGTGTCCCACCTTAAGTACCTAATCAGCTAAACTACAGGAAGGCCGATTCAGCAACTTCGGCGCTCGACCCTTCCTGTACCTGAGTCGAGTTGAAAGGTGTCCTCACTCAACTCACCATTCAAGTTGACCGCACTTCCTTTCACTCCACGAGGCGAGACCAACAAACTTTGAGGCCAACTTAAAAGACAGTACTTAGCGAACCAATCATAATATTGGAATGAAAGGCATCATTTATCAAGCCTCTTGTGAAGCCGAGTTGAAAGGCTGTGTATCCTCAGACCCCCTACCAAGAGTTGATTGTCGTCACTTTAAATGAATGATCAAAACCACCATTTCTCCAGCCTCAAAAGTCTTTATGACTCATCGAACCTCATTAGCACCATGCACACTCTATCACTCTCATATTAAATACCTAGATGACGCATACCCCTCTGCAGCTGACACCTATAAAGTAGATGACGACTGAGCTGCCTGCTTAGACTTGACCGAAGTTACCCATCTATCATTTGAATCTACTATAAAAGGAAGACGCTGTCTATTGTTGTGGGTAAGCTATCTCTTGGTAAAAAATACACTATCTCCATACTTCTTTTCCACTCAAGCTCTCTATTGACTTGATCGTCGGAGGAACCACCGGAGATTACACCTCCAACCTCTTACATGTTATTCATGTGCAGAATGGAATTCGCTGCTCATAGCCTAACTATCTGAATGCGATCGAGGACCCTAACACCCATATAATCTACATATAATTTTCTGTTAGATAACTAACATCAACAAATACAGATATGTATATATGCACAAAGCTATTCTCTATGGATATACATGTGAATACGAACATAAGAAAACTATTGAAAAAATATATAGTTCATATGATACAAGAGAGTTTATTGGTATAGTCATTATATATGAAAAACTAACATTAGATCTCTTGATCATCAAAGTCAATTGTAAATCCTGATTGAACTAACTGCAATTGTGACCAATATATATATTCGGATATTTTTGGATACGGACCTAGAGGCTTTCTTTTTTTTTTGTTGCATCCCTATTGGAGGGGGTCCAATTACTCCAACCTTTAATATTTTTTCCAAATTTAATGAACGAGAGTAGGTTACATATGATTTTCACTAGTTTTCTTAATAGTGGCTTTCAAATTGTTAATAATTTTCAAGACAATAGTGGAAATTCTACATGGGTTGAACTCATCCCTTGAAATTGGAAATAGACTATAAGAATTGAAGTAATTTGACCCTCTCCAACAATTACCAGTTTGGAGAGAATTTGTCCGATATGTATAGGTTGTGTCTTCATTTGAGTTTGATTAGAATCTACATAACAATTTTTTTTGTCAATAATAAGCTAATATGTTGATTGCAAATACACAATGTACTATTGTTGTTTAGTCACTTATTTATCTCTAAACTATTCTATTACCACTTTGACCTTCTAATATTTCAAAATAAGTTATTTTCTTGTTATAATTACCACTTGCATTGATGTCAAGTAATGTCAATGTGTTGCAAAAAGGGGTGCACTCGGTCCAGTTACGACTCGGATATGATGCTTACCATATCCATATCTGCTTACTCATCTCAGATACGGATACAGATATGGATATACCTTGGTATGGAAAATTCATAACCATATCCGCTAAAATCAGATACGGTTACGGATATACATGCGCATATATGAGCGGATATGCATACAGATACAAAACGGATATGATAAAACTAGATAGTATGGAGAAAAACATAGTTCATGGGATACAGAAAGAGTTCGTTAATATGTTCATTATAATTGAAAAGTTAAGATTAGACATCTTGATCATCAAAATTAATCACAAATCCATAATCTAATGATCAAAACTATTGTAAGAGTATGACTAATATGTATTTGGATATTTCGGATACAGATACAGATATTTCACTACAAAATCGTATCTGTAATCATATCCTATCGGTTATAGATTTGAGTAACCATATATGTATCCTAGCGGATACGGTTAAGGATATTTCCTAAGATACGGATACTATTTAGCACCCCTAGTTGCAAATCCATAATATTTTTTTATTGGATAAAGATCGAATTCTGTTATAGTTGTTCAACATGATACTTAAAGGTTAATGTTGCTTGGGCATCATTAAAGGTTAATTAAAGGTTAATGTTGCTTGGCCATCAGCTATCTAAGTGCTAAAAATTAGGAGTAAATTAGTGAAAGGGTAAATAACACTAAAGCCAAAAATAGCATTTTGCAGTAAACCCCCAAAATCTTTCAAAATCACAATAAGTCCCTAATAGTTTTTGGAATTGCAGAAATCCCCAATAAATTTTTGCAATTTTTGAAGATAACCTCCAGAAATTTTAACCCAAAAACAAAGACATTTTAAAAGTTATTGGAGGTCTAGTGTAATTTACCCAAAAAATATTAGGGCTTTTCCACAATTTTTTGGGGATTTAATGAGATTTTGAAAGTTATTGGAAGTTTACTACAAAATGCTTACCCTTAGGGAAATTTTTTTAGTTTTCAAAGTTATTTATTTTTCTTTATTATTAATTTAAATAAATTCAACAGTGTCTTATTAGACAAAATAGAAATTTATATGCTATATGACATGAAAACTTTAAGGGGTTTTTGCATATGTAAACGTAAAT
>NC_033796.1:56305478-56334039 GCF_001876935.1 Asparagus officinalis
TTACCCTTCAATTCCCTCTGATTGGATTTTTCTACCCCTTAGTTTAACAATTTTGGTTTATAAATAAAGCAATGTCAAAATTTTCCAATAATTTTCATTATGGTTGGAACATTTTTCCATTTGGAAACTAAAATTGTTAAATTGGAGGGGTATAAATGTTGGATATTTTATTAAGAAAAGGCAATTTTGCCTTCATGAATAGTAATAAATTTTATAATCAAAACATGTTTTTATTAGTAATTAAAAATGAGCATAACAGATATACATTATGGGGAACGTTACGAAACTTTTATGGCAAACGTTACCGTATTAATTACAGGTTTTTGTAACGGCTCTTTCCAACCCCTATATAAACAGCCGTATGTTGAGCTCAAAATATATAAGGTGAAGTTTTCTTCTCTCCTCTGGTTTTAAAAAAAAATATTTTTCTCATCTAAAATTTTGGTTATTATTTTTATGGGCAATCTTCTTCATTTGAGCTAAAGCTCTGTACTCTCGTCCGAGTACAGAGGTTGGTCGTTTCTTGGGGCTTTTATCGCTAGGAGGAGAGGATCATCTGTGCCAGGGCGATAGGTAGGTCCTCAATATTCTAGGGCAGTGATTACACGACTACTTCTCGTCAGGCCTAATATTTTTTAACTTGTATTATTTATTTTGGATTAATTGTTTATTTTATTCAGATTTATCTGCATACTATAACCTTTAAAATTAGTAAATTTCTAACAATCTAGAAGATTGACTTATTTTATAGCTATAAATTTCAAATCCAAATTTAATTGTTTTTAATTATTATATAATTTTTCTATTAATTTGAGAAAAAAATTTAAAAATAAAAATAGTTACGGTTCACCAAAACTCTTTATTTACTGTTCATAAAAAAAAATCTACAGATTGCTTGATTATTTGCTTCCTTATTTGTTAATTAACATTTCATATCAATTGCTGTTTTTTTAAAGTTATTGTTCATCAAATAATTTTACTATTTCAGAAAAATTATTTTCCGTTATTATTCATTTAATTCTATTACTATGTACTGTTCATTTTATTGAAAACATTACTGTTCATTTTTTAAAAAATTTGGTTACTGTTCATTATTAAAAATAAATAAATTTTGCAGTTAATATTTTTGTTAATTTAATTAATTGCTAATTACTATTAACAGTTAATTACTTTAAACTTATAGTTAATAAGAAGATGCATGTTGCATCGTGTATTACCTAATGTTAAATATTAAATGATGTTGATCAATATCTGAGCGAACCAAATCAAGAGGTATATTTTTCTTTCTATTTTATATGGTTAAATATAACTTAAATCTTCAAATGTAAAGATTCTCTCTTTTATTGCATTATGATGGATATTCATATGTCATATTATATCAGTTGCATTTGTTACATAATTAATTATAATTTTTATATTAGAATGCACTTGTAAAAAAGCACGTGTGTAAAAAAAATGATATGTTTAAGAGGTGGTACTAGAAAATGACCACATAAATTTGGAATGCCTCTCTTGTAGGCAACCAATGTAACTTTGGAAGGTCTTTTTATAGGCAACCAATTTAAATTTAGAATATCTCTTTTGTAGGCAACCAATTTAAATTTGGAATGTCTATTTTATAGGCAACCAATTTAAATTTGGAAGGTCTCCTTTATATGCAACTAATTTGCGACCTCTTATAAAAGGAAAATTTTAAAAAATTTATGTATATGAAGTATGAAATATACTTTAAGACATGAAATCCTATTATAAGGTTCTCTTTAATGCTTTACATGTATCTATTAGTAATGCCATTCATATATGTGCATATGCATGCATGTGAAGATATAACTAAAGTATTTTAGTTCCACTTTATGGGCCAAATTCTAATTTGCACAAACCCTATGTAGTTACATCTCCAATCATAGACCATGACCTTTATGCTTATATGCTACATTCAAAATTGTTGTTTAGTTTTCTTGTTAATTTATTCCTCTGTCTATTGAACACTAAAGATTCTATTAGCAATGTTGAGCTTTAGTTTTTAAATGTACAACATATTATGTTCCCAAAGAACTCGGAAGTTATGACAAATCCTTTGTGCTTTTGTTTTCTATTCCTTCCTTGATAATATTTGATCATTATAATTTCTACTTGACATGAGCATATATCAAATTTGTTAGACATTTAAAATAAAAATGTCTAATTATTATAATATATTGTTAACTAGAAATTTCTCGATAAGAGACTTCAATAACTATGCTAACATGTTTTGATGTCCTATCATTTTAATAGTGAGAATCAGTGTATAGCTCTTCATTCGAATACATGTATAATGCTTTCTCTTGAGATTTCAGGAAATGATTAGAGTTGATATAAATATGCTCCGCCAACTAATATGCCTAGTTACAGGAGATATGATGAATCAATGTCTTAGAAAATCAAATCAAGAGGTATATCTTATAACTTCTATCTATATGATGAATAAAACTTCAAAATCATGAAGTTATATTGAAATTAATCCATCAAATAATTAAAATTGCTATTAGGTTCCCTTATCCTTATAAGTTATTTCAAAATTAATCTCTCTTCTTGCTACTTGTACTATTGCCTAGATAGACTAGTTTTAAAATACTTAGCGGCAATGGGACCTAAAGTCAAATTCAACAATATGAAGGGCTAATTTTAAAATAACTTAAGAAATAGAGAACTTGATAAATCTATATGACGCCTACTAGGCAAAGTTATGATTCTGAACTTTGTAAAGTCTAAAAAGAATCTTGTTTATCCTTTGACTAAAGGTCTATCCAGGACTGTGGTTCTGGATTCATCGAGGGAGAAGGTGTTAAGCCCATAAGTGAGGTCACTGACAGTGATAACTCAACCCTTATTTGGAGACGTAGTCCCAATGTTGGTTCCATATGATAGAAACAAGCTGGACTAGTGACACTCATGTGGAGCATCGACCCATATATATTCATATATCATTATGTACTATGTGCTACTACCCCTTCTCTATGATGACGATGCTCTTATAATATACCTGGTTAGGCTGAGTTTTACTCTTAATAAGTCCAACGCATGTATTGCGGAGGGTATTAAATATCCAGTTGTAGTACCCTTTGAGGACTTACCTACGTGAGAGGAACCGTGATGGCCACGATTGGGGGGGGGCTGTACTAACCCCTACAAACTCTCTTGAGTCGGTTATTATGAGCATGTCCTTTAACGCTCAACCCGCTTTGCTTAATAGATGAAGACATATTATGTGTGTTTTCGTCAATACCTGGTTCAGGGGTCTAATTCAAGGCTAAGTCTATTATATCCCTCAGGTGACGATGAACTCACTAAGAAAATGTTCAAAGGCAGAAGCTACCTCTCCCGAATTCACGATACGAAAGGTTTCCCAACCTATATTTGTTTTGTGATTTATTGATTTATCTATTGATTTTGAGTTTTCAGTGAATATTACCTTTTAGGGGGGACTGTTGGATATTTTATTGAGAAAATGAAATTTTACCTTCATGAATAGTAATAAATTTTGTAATCAAAACATGTCTTAATTAGCAATTAAAAATGAGCGTAACGGCTATACACTATGGGGAACGTTACGAAAATTTATGACGAACGTTACCGTATTAATTGCAGGTTTTTATAACGGCTCTTTGCAACCCTATATAAAATTTATTACTATTAAAAATGAGCGTAACGGCTATACATGAGCAATTAAAAATTTATGACGAACATTACTCGTATTAATTAGCAATTAAAAATGAGCATAACAGCTATACATGATATTTTTTAACTTATCTTCTGTGATGAATCAATGTCCTGGAAAATCAAATCAAGAGGTATATTATGACGAACGTTACCCATATTAATTAGCAATTACAAATGAATGTAATGGCTATACATGATATTTTTAACTTATCTTCTGTGATGAATCAATATCCTAGAAAATCAAATCAAGGGGTATATCTTATAACTTCTATCTATATGATAAATAAAACTTCAAAATCATGAAGTTGTATTGAAATTAGTCCATCAAATAATTAAAATTGCTATTAGGTTCCCTTATCCTTATAAGTTATTTCAAAATTAATCCCTCTTCTTGCTACTTGTACTATTGCATGGATAGACTAGTTTTAAAATAACATAACGACTAGGGGACCTAAAGTCAAATTCAACAATATGAAGAGCTAATTTTAAAATAACTTAAGAAATAGAGGACTTGATAAATCTATACAACGCCTACTAGGCAAAGTTATGATTCTGGACTTTGTAAAGTCTAAAAAGAATCTTGTTGATCCTTTGACTAAAGGTCTATCCAAGAGTGTGGTTCTGGATTCATCGAAGGAGAAGGAGTTAAGCCCATAAGTGAGGTCACTGACAGCGATAACTCAACCCTTATTTGGAGATGTAGTCCCAATATTGGTTCAATATGGTAGAATCAAGCTAGACTAGTGACACTCGTATGGAGCATCAACCCAGATATATTCATATATCATTATGTAGCATGTGCTACTACCCCTTCTCTATGATAAGGATGCTCTTATGATATAACTAGTTAGGCTGAGTTTTACTCTTAATAAGTCCAACGCGTGTATTGCGGAGGGTATTAAATATCTAGTTATAATACCATTTGAGGACTTACTTACGTGAGAGGAACCGTGATGGCCGCTGTTGGGGGAGGGGGGTTGAGCTAACGCCTAGAAACTCTCATGAGTCGGTTAATGTGAGCATGGCCTTTAACGCTCAACCCGCTTTGCTCAATAGATGAAGATGTATTGTGTGTGTTTTCGTCTATACCTGGTTCAGAGGTCTAATTCAAGGCTTAGTCTATTATGTCCCTCAGGTGGCGATGAACTCATTAAGGAAAGATTCAAAGTCGGAAGCTACCTCTCTCGAATTCACGATACGAAATGTTACACAACCTATATTTATTTTGTGATTATTGATTTATCTATTGATTTTGAGTTTTCAGTCAATATTACCTTTTGGGGGGACTGTTGGATATTTTATTGAGAAAAGACAATTTTGCCTTTATGAATAGTAATAAATTTTGTAATCAAAACATGTTTTAATTAGTAATTAAAAATGAGCGTAACGGCTATACATTATGGGGAACGTTACAGAAATTTATGACGAATGTTACCGTATTAATTGCTGGTTTTTGTAACGGCTCTTTCCAACCCCTATATAAACAGCCGTATGTTGAGCTCAAAAGATATAAGACAAAGCTTTCTTCTCTCCTCTGGTTTTAAAAGAAATTGTTTTTCTCATCTTAAATTTTTATTATTATTTTTATGGGCAATCTTCTTCATTTGAGCTGAAGCTCTGTATTTTTGCCCCAGTACAGAAGCCGGCCGTTTCTGAGGGCTTTTACCGCTACGATGGAGATGATCATCTGCGCCAGGGCGATAGACAGGTCCTCAATCTTCTAGAGCAGTAATTACACAACTGCTTTCCATCAGGCCTAATATTTTTTAACTTATATTATTTATTTCGGATTAATTGTTTATTTTATTTAGTTTTATCTGCATGCTATAACCTTTAAAATTAGTAAATTTCCAACAATAAACACTCACTGCGAGAGAATTGAGGGATAATTTTGTAAATATCAAAATTTAAGGGGTAAGTTTGAAAATATGGAAGATTTGAGTGGTGTATCCGCAAAAGCCCCAAAATTTAAAATGTGCACGCTAAACAAATAATTTAGGGGGTTAAATTAATCTTACTAACATATTACCCATGCCTTTCTCCTGGCACAGGTAGTATGACACGAGCCAAAATGACTAATAACCAAATATGACGTACCTGATGAAATCACACAAAGAGCTAGCCTGAGGTGGATAGCGGGTACGCTATCCATTTCCACTCACTTCCAGTGTAAAACCTTTGTGCAGTTGGCTAACAAGCTATCAATTTAATTTGATGGGATAATATATTGGTTTAGTTAGTATGCTAATGTGACCTCTAAACAAAGGGTTGTTAAGGGTTTGTTGACCACTTACGTAGCTTCATTTTCTCAACAACCCCTTTATTCCTAGTAAAGGATGCACTATTTGTTTGGTGGTTTGACGATCAATAGTTCGTTTCTTTAAACCTAAGGATTATATTAAGAAATAGCATGGTTAGATAAATCTATAAACCAACATTACATGTCAAATCAACTCCGTTACGATACATTAAAGTTACTGAAATGACATTAGTGGAGGCGATTGTTCACCTACTATAGGTTTCAATAAATCGTTACGTAGTCCTTAGATTTGGACAAACTTTGTTAATCAACCTCTAAAGATTCCTTTTATGGTCCCTTGTGAACTTGAGACGCTAACGTTGGCTCATCTACTTCATGTTTTTTCTCAGTTATTGTTGTGACTTTTGAGCTAAAGAATACAGTATTAACATTAGGTACATAGGGACATTCTTCGTAATACTCGGAAAACCTTATTTCTTATCTTATCCTATCTTATGAAACTCAAATGCAATGTGATATTCTTATTGGTGGATGCAATCCATTGAATGCGTTTGTTATGAATTAAGGTTTGACCGGTTTATATTATTAACTCACAGCTCAATAGCTTATGTTTCGTTTGGACACCATGTTGTTCCCCTTATTGTGTTTAAAAAAATATCATAATGTTGTGTTTTTCGCCCATAGTGTTCTCAAAACATCCTTATGAGTGTTTTTAGTCAATACTAGTTTGACCTTTATAATATCAGTATTAAATATATTTTTCATATATTAAATTAAATATTAGTTATGATAGAATATCATTAAAATTATATAATATTTATCATACACTATTATATCATTAAATATGATACGATATATTCTAGTATAATGTATTATATATTACTGTACTTGAATATATTATATTATATTCTAATTATTTTATATTATTTTCAAATAATAATATCAGGTCAATGAATTTGTTATCGATATCTATGAAAGCACCCAAATGCCATTAGGAAGGAACCCTAGAGGGGGGTGAATAGGGTTTATACTAATCTAATTCGATTTATGCCAAATTAAAAACTTATTGATAAATATCCTAGCAAGTATAATATGTGACAAGATATATATGCAAGGATATACAACTAATACAAGGGTGAAACAAACAAATTTAAACAATATAGTGGACAAACTAAATAATGAGACAAAGGCGATATGAGCAATGAGCAGAAATATAAATGAACGTCAATGCAAACTCAAACACAATCAAATTATCACGGAGTTCGGACCTTCCGTCCTACATCTCCGTTCCCCACTCCCGGAGAGAAATCCACTATCACGATCAGGTTTTCTACACTCACCCGAATAATGTTTACACCTCACACTCAGTTTTCTAGCTCACCGAAAACTTTACAACACTTACAATGTAAACACACTAACTACCACATTAAGTGTTGGTCTCTAGCCCGTATCTCTCTCAAGTGTTAGGAATTATAACCTCTCTCTAGGCATTACCACCTACCCCACTCCTCTTGGGACGACCCCGTCTCTCACCACACACTCCTCTCGGTGTACTAGTGTAATACAAAGTGAACCTCATAATAATAGCTCTCAATACAATGGTTGTTCTCTAAACAATGTGAGAACTCAATTAAGTACAACTCAAAGTTACAATCTCTCACAACCCAAATTATACTATGTATGAAAATACTAAAAGCTCAAGTGGGTATGTGTAACAATAAGATTTAATAAAACAAACTAAACTCAAATAAATCTAGCTTTAAGTAAATGAAAAACAAACAAATAAATAGCTAGATAATGTTAGAAATTTATCAAATAATTAAAATTATAGCATGAAATAAATCCGAATAAAATAAACAATTAAATCTGGCCTGATCGGGAGCAGTCGTGTATTCACTGTCCTAGAAGATTGAGGACCCGCCTATCACCCTGGCACAGATGATCCCCTCTCCCCTAGCGATAAAAATCCCCGGAATCAGTCGGCCTCTGTACTCGGGCGAGAGTACAGAGCTTCTGCTCAGATGAAGAAAGTTGCCCAAAAACAAAAAATTTATTATTATTCATGAAGGCAAAATTGTCTTTTCTTAACAAAATATCTAACAGTCCCCCCCAAAAGGCAATATTGACTGAAGACTCAGAAATCAATAAATAAATCAAGAAATCATAAAACAAATATAGGTTGGGCAACCTTACGTATCGTGAATTCGGGAAAGGTAGCTTTCGGCTTTGAACCTTTCCTTAGTGAGTTCATCGCCACCTGAGGGACATAATGGACTAGGCCTTGAATTAGGCCCCTTTAATCAGGTATTGATGAAAACACACACAATACGCTTCATCTATTGAGCAAAGCGGGTTGAGCGTTAAAGGCCATGCTCACAATAAACCGACTCATGAGCGTTTCTAGGGGTTAGCCTAGCCCCCCCTAACCGCGGCCATCACGGTTCCTCTCACGTAGGTAAGTCATCAAAGAGTACTACAGCTGTTTATTTAATACCATCCATAATACACACGTTGGACTTATTAAGAGTAAAACTCAGCCTAGCCAGCTGTATCATAAGAGCATCGTCATCATAGAGAAGGGGTAGTAGCACAAGCTACATAGTGATATATGAGTATATCTGGGTCGATGCTCCACACGAGTGTCACTAGTTCAGCTTGTTTCTACCACATTAAACCAACATTGGGACTATGTCTCCAAATAAGGGTTGGGTTGCCGCTATCAGTGACCTCATCTATGGGCTTAACCCCATCTCCCTCGATGAATCCAGAACCACACTCCTGGATAATCCCTTAGTCAAAGGGTCATCAAGATTCTTTTCACAGACTTTACAAAGTCTAGAATCATAACTTTGCCTAGCAGGCGTTGTATTTATTTATCAAGTTCTTATTTTGTAATTAGTCCATCATATTGTTTGAAATTGACATTAGGTCATGGTCTATGATCATAAAAGATCATAGTCTATGTCTGAAGATGTAAACACATAGTGTTTGTGCAGATTCAGATTTGACCTTAATATCTGAACATTTCAAACTAATGTGGAACTAAAATTCTGTAGTTATGCATATGCACATACATGAATGAAATTAATAATAGATACATGCAGAGCATTCAAGAGAACAATATATTTCATACTTCATAATTCATATGCATAAATTTTTTTAAAAATTCTTCTATTATAAGAGGTTACGAAATGGTTGCCTACAAAGTAGACATTCCAAATTTAAATCGGTTGCCTACAAATGAGACCTTCCAAATTAAAATTGGTTGCCTACAAATGAGACATTCCAAATTTAAATTGGTTGTCTACAAAAGAGACCTTTCAAATTTATGTTGCCATTTTCTAGTACCACCTCTTATACAAATAATAATAATAATAAAATTATTATTTGTACATACGTGTTTTAAATTTTACAAGTGCATTCTTGCATAAAACCTTGTAATTAATCATGTAACAAATGCAAGTTATCTAAAAGGACATATGAACATTTATTGCAATATCCATCATGATGCAATAAAAGAGATGAACTTTATATTTGAAGATTTGAAATATAATCCACCATATAAAATAGAATTTTAAAAAAAATGCACCTCTTTGATTTGGTTCGCTCATATTTTGATCATTTATCATTAGGCAATATATGATGCAAGAAGCGTAATTAAATAAATGCATATGAATTTTTCTCATAATTCCGGATCTCTTATTCCAAACTAAAAACTCCTAAAGCAAAAAGATTAAAGTTTTACCCGGGTAGTTAGCTAGTTAAGGATAGTAATAGAGGTTGATCAAAGATCAATTAAGTACCTCGTTCCTTGCAGAGTGCGTTACGTAATCCCTAAACCTTGCCTTAGACACCAACTAATCCAAGAAAACTTGAATTGGTTCACTCAATGAGTTTTTGTTCCTTAACAGTATATGTGAATAGTAACTTCAAAAAAAAATATTTCCTGCAAACATTTAATTCGAATAGAGAATTTGCAGGGGTAAAACTGAGAATTCGTATAATTTGTTGTTTCCGTGACTTTTCCAAGCCAACCAGAGGCATGAGATTTGTATCAGAATATAAAAATGCTTTATAGGCCCACAAAAGTAAATAACATTGATAGATATACCTGCTTCAGACAACTTCCACATAAGTTATAGAATAAATCTGCATTCACTTTTATCACCTTTTGTACTAAGCTTATTAGATGCATAAATACTCCAAAGTATGAAATTATTGATTGAAGGCATCATATTAATAGTTTAAAGAAATGAAAGCATTAAACCATGAATAAATTCAAATACTTCAGAGCATATATATATCCAGAGTTTGTTCTCTTTTCAAAACCATGTATATGAGACTTTCAAGAATAAATATATGTACACTGCTGCAAATTTATAGCATGTTTCTATTAGCAAATAATATTTGATCATTACAAACCTACATATGGTTGTATGTCAGTGTATTTCTATGATTGTTTGTCATTGCAATGCACATGAAACAAAGGTTGAGACAAATAAAGTGAATGATATAAATCAATAGCCAAATTCATAAAGAATTTCTAACTGCTATATAGGATTATATATTCCTTTCCAATTACAAGTTACAATTAATTGTAATTATTTAAGCAATAATTATCAACAATAATTAAAACTAATTACTGCAATTATAAATCAAATGAACAGTAACCAAAATTGAATTTTTTTTTTAAATTAAAACAATAGATAAGCAAGCAATTAGCAATAATTATTTTGCTAAATAGTAACATTTTTTAATGAACAGTAAATGATACCTTTTAATATGAACAGTAAAGTCTTTATTTTCGGAATGAACAGTAACAGTTATAATTTTTTTTTTAACTTTATAACAACAACAAATCAATAATACTAATAGATAAACAAATATATAATTAAAGCAATTATATTTTCTTTGTGTGAACAATAACTATAAAAAATTTTCTAAAAATTTTTCGGGTGAACAGTAAACTATTGATGAACAGTACTTTTTACTTTTTTTTCGCTTTTAAAAATTAACAACTATGAATACTCAATCTTCTAGATTATTGGAAATTTATCAAATAATTAAAATTATAGCATAAAATAAATCCGAATAAAATAAACAATTAAATCTGGCCTGATCGGGAGCAGTCGTGTATTCACTGTCCTAGAAGATTGAGGACCCGCCTATCGTCCTGGCGCAGATGATCCCCTCTCCCCTAGCGGTAAAACCCCCCGGAATCGGTCGGCTTCTGTACTCGAGCGAGAGTACAGAGCTTCTGCTCAGATGAAGAAAGTTGTCCAAAAACAAAACCAATACTATGAAGAAATAATATGAAGAGGAGAGAAGAGACTTGTTGTTTTTCTTGTTGTTTTTCCGAGAATGTGAAGGGCTGCTTATAGAAATAATATGAAGAGGAGAGAAGAGACTTGTTGTTTTTCTTGTTGTTTTTCCGAGAATGTGAAGGGCTGCTTATATAGGGGTCTTCTTGTTGTTTTTCCGAGAATGTGAAGGGCTGCTTATATAGGGGTCTTAGAGAGCCGTTACAAATCCTAGTAATCAATACAGTAACGTACGCCATAATGTCGACCGTTACACAATAAACCCGTAATTAATACGGTAACGTTCGCCATAATTATATAGCCATTATGCACGTATTAATTGCCAAGGAAAATAAAATATATAAAACATGTTAAATTACCTTTTCTTTAATAAAATATCCAACAGATAATGTTAGACCCTAGAGGGGGGTGATTAGGGTCTTATGCTAATCTAATCCGAGTTTATGCTAATTAAAACTAATTAACAAGATATTCTTACAAGATAGATATACAATATTTTATAAGCAAGAATGAGTAATATAACCAAAGAGCAATATCCTAGCAATGAGATATATAGTGAAATATATGTAATGATATATAAACTAACACAAGGGTAAAATAAACAATCTACAAATATGATAGGGCAATAGACAATCGCGCTAAGAATGAATAAACACTAAGCACACAAGGGTAAATAATGTAAACAAAGAAGTGGACAAACTAACTAATGAGACAATGACGATATGAGCAATGAGCACAAATATAAATGAACGCCAAAGAACACACAAACACAATCAAATGTTCACAGAGTTCGGACCTTCCGTCCTACGTCTCCGTTCCCCACTCCCGGGGAGAAATCCACTAACACAACCAGGTTTTCTACGCTTACCCGAACAATGTTTACACCTCACACTACGGTTTTCTAGTTTACCAAAAAATCTACAATCAACACTCTTGCAATCTCACTCTACACCCTCTCAAGTGTTGGAACTAGACGTGTTTCCCTCAAGTGCTAGGATACAACCTCTCCCTAGGTTCGTCAACCGACGTCATTCCTCTTGGGATGATCCTCGACTCTCGCCACACACTTCTCTCGGTGTACAAGTGTATTACAAAGTGAATCTCACAATAAGCACAATTACAATAAATGATTGTTCTCTAATATGGATGAGAACACAATGAAAGCTCACACTCAATTGTTACAACTCTCACCAACCCAAATATACTATGTATAAAAATACAATAAGCTCAAGTGGGTGTGTGTAAACAATGAGTGAAATAAAATCTAAACTCAATATAAAAACTAGCTTTAAAAGAATGAGTAATCAGAAACAATGATGCCAAATGTAAAGCCTAGATAAGAGTTAGAAAATGCTTCTCTTAAAGGAAAACAAGATGCGAGGAGAAGGATTAAATGAAGCTCAATCAATATAGATGCATCTCCTCGCACTTGTGTAAAACTATTTCCCAACATAAAACTTCTTTTATTAGAACAAACACTAAACAAACTTAAACCCTTCGGTTTGAACTCTTGTTTTAAAAAACTTCTTGGATTGCAAGAGAACTGAGATCAATGCGTGGAGGTATTTATATCCTTCCCCAAAACCTCAGCCAAAAACTCCAAAAAAAAGCACCAAAAAGCCACAGAATAGGAAAATCAGCATTCTGTTACAAAAATAGTCGGATTGACGAAGATCTTAACGGGTCATGGCGGTCGAAACCGTGAAAACTCTCGCGGTCGATTCGCGAGCCACTTTCGAAACTTGGAAATTTTCCAGAAACTTTGGCGGTCGACCGTGATGGTCGACCGTGGGAATTTTTAAGCTTACGGTCGACCGCAAAAGTTGCTGATGGCTCCGTAGGAAAAAACAAAGGCACGGACGACCGTGGCGGTCGACCGTAAACTGACATATGAGAAAACAGATTTAGAAGCAGTTTGATGATTTTGAAACCCTGTTTAAAAATATCAAATAAATTCTAAAAAATTTAAAACTTTGGAAAATGATTGTAGACATGATAATACACATGCTACAAAAACTAATTTTTAAAAAGGACCTCCCAAATGAGAAATATCATTATTTTGCAAAATAGTCCAAAATATGAAAATGTGAACACATGAGTTTTGACATTTTAGCTTAACCATGTTTTTTTTGCAAAATAGTCCAAAATATGAAAATGTGAACACATGAGTTTTGACATTTTAGCTTAACCATGTTTTGAAACATTACAAGAACACATGAGTTTTGACATTTTAGCTTAACCATGTTTTGAAACATTACAAAATAATTTTACAGACTTAAAAAAAGATGTAAACTATTGTTATAAAGTCTATAAACAATGAATACAGAATTTTCACAAATATAATAGAATATGAAACATATGAGTATGTATATGATTATATTTTTATTTCATATCTATGAAATTAAACCAAACCAACTTATCCACATAAAAACAAGCATGTATGAATATAAATATTTATTTATATGCTTGTAAAAACTTTGTTTGTGGATAAACCAAAATCCAAAATGTGTACATATATATATAACTATATATATATACATAGAAACCAATAAAATATGTGTGTATATGATATTGAGCTTAAAGTACTTAACACACATAATATAAACTCTTAAATTAAATTACCCAAGCTTTTGATCTTCAACGAAGCTCTATCTTGGTACACTTGCGGATGAAGGTAAAACTTGGATCTTTAATTTGAATTGCATAGGCTTCACTCCACAATTCCGCCAACCTCCATTAGATATGATCGTAAATGCGTAATTCCATCCATCCTCCAATATATTATTTGCCTAGAATAAATATAAAACACAAACATTAGACAAACAATATTAGATGTAAATTGTTTATAAATCATCATCAAAACAAGAAGGCCAACAGATAAGAGTTTAGAAAAACTTCTCTATTGATAAAAAGAGAGAGAAGGAGAAGAGTTGAATGCTCAAACACCAATAGATGATCTCCCCAAGCTCTTGTGAAAGTTTCTTCACAAACAAACTCTTAAACAAACTTAAACAAAACTTAAACACCCTTTTAAAACTTGTTTAAAAACTTTCTTGATTCGTTTCAGAACTAAGGATATGTGGGGGTATTTATAGGAAACCCCAAAGCCAAGAAGAAACCAACAAAACCCAGCAAAAAGACAAAAATAACGGAAACAAAAAACTAGCTATTACTGTCATCGGTCGACTGATCAGTCGACTGATAAGATGACCGTTACAAGCATTTTCCAACTCATCAGTCGACTGATAACATTTATCAGTCGACTGACGACATTTATCAGTCGACTGATGGATCATCAGTCGACTGGTTAGTCGACCAAAATGAAACAGAAACTTTTTTGTTGATTCCAGGCATATTCTTCAGTCGACACATCAGTCGACTGATGTCATCAGTCGACTTATCAGTCAACTGATAACAAGTTATCAGCCTGAATCAAATAGTAAAACTGGTTTTTGAAGTGCTTTTAAAAATAACAAATAAATTCCAAAAAATATAAAACTTTAGGAAATCATTGTAAACATGTAAATGAACATGTTACAAAAAGAATTTTTGGAATTGAACTTCTCATTTGTGAAAACTCATTATTTTTTAAAAACAAGTCCAAACATGAAAATACAAGAACACTTATTTTGTCATTTTGACTAAACCATGTTTTGAAAACTCTTGTATGGCTTCATAGACTTGATAAAAGGTATAAACTATTGTTTTAAAGTCTATAACCCAAAAACACAGTATATTTCCAAATCTAAGAATATGAAACATATGAATGTGTGTATGAATATATATATGTTTCATATCTACAAAACTAAACCAAAACATCTTAACCATATGAAAACAAACATGTATATATATAAATATGTATTTGTTTCATATTTAAACTTAAAAATTAAAAACCAAAACTTGTGTGTGTGTGTATATATATGACTATATATATATATATATATGTATGAGCTTAAAGTATCTGCACACAAGTATAAACCTAAAACTAAATTACCCAAGCTTGATAGATCTTCATTGTAGCTCAACTCGGTACACTTTGCAGATGAAGCTTGAACTTGGATCTTCAACTTGAATTGCAAGGCTTCATACCATAATTCCGTCAACCTCCATTGGATATGATTGTTATGACGCAATTCCATCCAACCTTCAACATATCGTTTGCCTAAAATAAATACAAAAACACAAACACTAGACAAACAATATTAGTTGTAAATTATTTGTTAATTATTATCAAAACAAAAAGGCCAACAATCTATTATATAATATTGTTAACATAATATTATTTTGTTATTTATGAAAATATAATACTATTATTTAATACTAGTTTGACCTTTATAATATTAGTATTAAATATATTTTTCATATATTAAATATTAGTTATGATAGAATATCATTAAAATTATATAATATTTATCATACATTATTATCATTAAATATGATACAATATATTCTAGTATAATGTATTATATATTACTATAATACAATATATTCTAGTATAATGTATTATATATTACTATACTTGAATATATTATATTATATTCTAATTATTTTATATTATATTCAAATAATAATATTAGGTCAATGAATTTGTTATCGATATCTATTATATAATATTGTTAACATAATATTATTTTATTATTATGAAAATATAATACTATTATTTAATATAATATTATGAATTATATTATTATATTAGTAATGTATTATTAATACTTTAATATTATATAACATATTATAGTTTTCAATATCTTAGAGTTCATTAATAATAATTTAATAAATTTTCAAATATTATTATATTATACATATATTTTATTACATTAGAATTTATTACCAATATATTATTTTATTATAAATAATTTATTTAATTATATAATGTAATATATTATTAATATGATACATTAATATCTTATATTTATTATATAATTGTTATGGTGTTCCCATCCGCCAAAAAGCAACCCATTGCCAAGCAACGGACAGGTGTGTTGCATGCTATGCCCCAATCAAGTTGGCAGCCAGGAACCAGTAGGGACGACAACTCAGCCGACTTGTCGAGTTGACATTCCCTCATGTCGACTCGAAAGGCGGTACTTGTCGTCCCTTTTGTCGAAGACGACTCACCACGAGCCCACTCGATCATTTACTAGACGCCTCGTGAGGAAGACTCGAAAGGCGTTACTTCTCGACGAAGTTAAAGGACAACTTCTGCCTCGAGCCTCTCCCACTGGCAATGTGTATGCATCGCATTTAATGCATGACAAGCACATCATGCCTCTAGCCCCAATAGCCTTCATGACTCATCGGACCACGTAAGCACCGCCATGCCACCAATCACTTTCTATTTAATGCTGAGTTGATCACTCATCTAGTCGCCACATCTAGTCACCAGCCGACACCTATAAAGTAGGTGCTGACTTACCCGTCAGCCCACACTTCGCCACCGCCATCATGTGCTCGGCCGAAGTGACCAATCTACCCTTATACCCTAGGTATCAATCAATGAAGGTACTATTTTATCTTTCAGGAGGGTTCACAAATCTGATCTAATCTAATCTAACCTAATCTCTTTTTAGGATATGGGATCTGAAATTGGATCTTAATTGAGATTTTAATCTGATCTTTAAGCAGACATACTACACACGCAAGAACTCTCATAGTTTTTTATTTTTTCCCACTCAAGTTCACCAGCTAACTTGATCGTAGGAGGAACCACGGGGAAACCAAGCTCCGTCCTCTCATGAGTTTCTACTTATGCAGGCTTCAGCCACTCAACTCAAACCAAACCTAAAGTCGGGGAAGAAAGTGGCCCATCATCAATACTCAACAACCACATCTAACCACGGATACAACTGACTGTGTGATCATTAATACATCAACAATTACATTTACTATATCATATATGCTATATTATATATTATTATATTATTATTCTACTGTTGTTTTATTATTAAATATATTACTGTTATACATTTTAACTGTTAATATATTATATATTATATATTAAAGCATTAATAATATTATAATAATTTTGTAATATAATATTTATTTTATATATTATATATTATATATTAAAGCATTAATAATATTATAATAATTTTGTAATATAATATTTATTTTACTGTATAGTATAGTATTATATTGTTATTATTTATTATTAATAAATTTTTATAGGATTTTGTGTTTATATATTTATATTTTATTATTATTTATTATTATACTACTTTAATAATATTATTATGTAACACATTATCAATATATTAAATATTAGAATTTATTTTTTATTATATTATTGTTATATAAGATATTTTAATTATTAATATATTTTAAATTATGTACTAAATATTACTACTATATTACATTAACAGTAATATAATATAATATTATGTGATATAATAAGCATGTTGATAATAAGTATATTAATTATATTTAATACATTATGTTAGATATTATATTAACATCCTCTCAAACGCAAAACCGAAACACTAAACTCAACATCTAAAATGTGTTTTGAAATAAGTGTTGTGTTTTTTGTTTGAGAATATTTAGCTCAAAAGGCACCATAGTTTTCAGATGCATGGTTTCTGTTTTTTTTTAACAAAAACACCATGAAAACAAGGAAAACGCGATGATATCCAATGAAGCTTTAATTTGTTAACAAATTGGGTTCATGATGTCATAGTATTATCTTGGGATATATTGTTATCTCGCACTCTCATAGCTTATACTCTTGGATAGAGTGATGCTTGACACACATCTAGATTGAGATTGTGATTAAAAAGATTGATTAACAATCAAACAAGTCATGCTAAGCCACAAAACATCTAAATTCTCATCTGTGACTTTAAACCTTTAAAGGCATATAATGCATCACTTTGCTAAGGCTCATTTTATATTATAGTTAATTATACGCAAAACACCAGCACAACTCTTGTCTGAATTGTAATTAATAAATCCATTATTCTAGATAAGTACTTTGCTACTTCTTCAAGAAGACAATTTTCCACTTCAAAATTTAAAGCTTTTTCTCCCCAACTCTTTCTTTACTTGCTGATGTTATACCATCACTTACAAAAAAAACTTCAATATAGAAAGTCAGATGAATTTTTTTCCTGAAATTTCTATATTTAACATGATATCTATGTTGTTAAATAGTTTAGATGAATTTTTTAAAGACATCCAAATTTCAACATATAAAGCTTTTCCCCCCAACTGTTTCTTTACTTGCTGATGTTATACCATCACTTAGAAAAAAAAACTTCAATATAGAAAGTCAGACGATTTTTTTTTCCTGTAATTTCTATGTTTAATATGATATCTATGTTGTTAAATAGTTTAGGTGAATTTTTTAAAGACATACAAATTTCAACATACATATTTTATTGCGTAGTTTAGACATTAAAATGATTGCACAGAAGTTAATATGCTAAAAGCATGAGAGTTTCTACTGCGTCCTTTAATTGGAATTGAAGAGTCCTCCAACAAGAGAAGTATTTTCTTTGATATAATTAATTAACAAATGTCAATAAAAAGAAGGAAAAAATGTGTCAAGGCCTCAAAAAAAGAAAGCTCATGTGGTCAGCCCCTCTGTATTATTTTTCATGTGAGACAACCCCCAATACAGTAAATAATTGTGTTTTAGCCCCTATGTACTCTTCCAAGTCAGCACAGAGAGAAATGTTTTGTAAAAACCCAATTGTACCCCTTAATCCGTTCTTTCTCTCACTTCTTTCTTCTCTCTTCTCTTGCTCAAACCCCAGAGACCTAACCCTGATCTGATCCCGCACCGACGTCGGCACGATGACCCGCCTCCTTCATGAATGCATCGCGTACCAGCACTCTCTTGAAGTCCACCTTGACTCCCTCCTCTCCTCTCGCCCTGATCTCGACCGCGGCCTCATCGCACTCCGTTGCTCCTCTTCCCCTCTCCTCTCCCTCTCCCGCTCTGATTCATCCCTCCTCCTTTCCTCCCTCTCCTCCACCACCTCCCTCGCCGATCAAGTCTCCTCTTGTGTTCGCCAGCTCGACCTCGCCTAGTCTCGAGTGTATCTCGTCCTCTCCCGCATCGACGCCGCACTTCGTCATTCGCAATCCCTCGACACCACTCGAGATCGCTCAACGTCGAAGACTACAACCCTGTCACCACATCAAGAATTTGTTGTCCGTTGGGGTTCCCTAAGGGCTGGATCCAAGAGAGGTCGAGGCTAACTTGGAGGAGATCTTGTCATTGATGCATTTGGGGGATGATTATACTAAGTTCATGATGTCGAAGATCAGGGGATTAGGGTTCATTGATCCTGAATTTGGTTCAGAGGCTGTGAAGAGATTAAGTACTGGGAGTTTTAATGGAATGGTGCATGAGCTAATTGGGTATATTTGGTCCTTGAGGAGTTCTTTATGGTGGAGAATATGATGAAGACAATAACAATCGATGAGCAACAACTAGATAGTCTGACAACATTAATGGTGGTTGGTGTGGTTGTATAGGTCTGATATCTCATACGTATACATCAATGGCATCACATTTTAGGTAAATATAATACACTGGAGAAAGTATGAATGAATCTGGAGAAAGTATGAATGAATCTGGTGTCATACGTGCTAGACTTACAGCTAAGTTTCTAATAGAAGGATGAGGATAGAAGAATCAAGCAAAGCCATTAAATAAGGATGGAGAGAAATTTGTTTCAAAAATTAATTGATTATAAAAACTTGTGTGCATGTTTATATTGTGTTACCGGTTTTAGTTGTATTAATAGTAGATGTGGATGACAAACAATGCAAGAAGATTAACTTTTATTATTCTTATTGTATTTACAGTATTTTTACCATCAATTTTATACGTTCATTGTTGATACCATAAATACTTAACATGTTCAGTTGGAAAAGTTAACAAGCATTGCCAAAAGTTAACAAGCATCGCCAAAAGTTAACATGTTCAGCCGAAAATTAACAGAGAATGCCGAAAATTAACACGTTTAGCTAAAAGTTAACAAGAGACTTAAATAGTTAACAGTAAATATAAATAGCTTACATATAAAATCATTGTACTTCAATACGATTAGTCTTTCATTCTTACAGTTGATATTGCTTGAATACACAATTTGAATAGTATTATTATTCCTAGCTGAAGTATTTTTTCGCCATAGAATAGTATTGTAAAGGTAGTCTTAATTCTTTTACACTTTAAATTGGTGACCCCTTCCAGTTAATAATGTGTACCACCATTGAGGAATAATGAAAGTGTTGTTGAGAATATTTCTGATCTCACTACATTCTCACCATTGTCAGGAACAATTGTTGAGAAAAAATTCTATCATCTGAAAGTTAACAAGCAACGCCAAAAGTTAACATGTTAAGCCAAAAGTTAACAAGAAACTCCAAAAGTTAACAACAGACTTAAATTAGTTAACAATAAACATAAATAGCTTACATATAAAATCATTGCACTTCAAAACGATTAGTTTTACATTCTTACAGCTGAAATTGCTTGAATACAAAATTTGAATAGTATTATTATTCATAGCTAAAGTATTTTTCACCGTAGAATACTATTCAAATTATGTATTCAAGCAATATCAGCTATAAAATTGTAAGACTAATCGTATTGAAGTATAATGAATTTATATGTAAGCTATTTACATTACTGTTAACTATTTAAGTCACTTGTTAACTTTCAGCTAAACGTGTTTACTTTTGGCGTTGCCTGCTAATTTTTCATTGATCATGTTAACGTTTTGTGTTTCTTGTTAACTTTAGACTGAATATGTTAACTTTTAGCGATGCTTGTTAACTTTCAGCTAAACATGTTAACTTTCTAGCTGAACCTGTTAAGTATTTGTGGTATCAACAATGAACGTATCAAATTGATGATAAAAATACTGTAAATACAATAAGAATAATAAAAGTCAAGCATGTTGCATTGTTTGTCATCCACATCTACTGTTAATACAACTAAAATTAGTAACACAATATAAACATGCACACAAGTTTTTACAATCAATCAATTTTTGAAATAAATTTCTCTCCATCCTTATTTAATGGCTCTGCTCGATTCTTCTATCCTCATCCTTCTATTAAAAGCTCAGCTGCAAGTCTGGCACGTATGACACCAGATTCATCGGTGAAAGTAGTTAAAATATTTCATACTTTCTCCAGTGTATTATATTTACCTGAAATGTGATGACATTGATGTATACGTATGAAATATCAGACCCATACAATCATACCAACCACCATTGATGTTATCAGATTTTCTAGTTGCTACTCATCAATTGATATTGCCTTCCTCACATTCTCCACCATAAATAACTCCTCAAGGACCAAATATACCCAATTAGCTCCTGCACCACTCCATTAAAACTCCAAGTACTTTATCTCTTCACAACCTCTAAACCAAATTCAGGATCAACGAACCCAATCCCCTGATCTTCGACATCATGAACTCAATATAATCGTCCATGAAATGCATCAATGATAAGATCTCCTCCAAGTTAGTCTTCACCTCTCTTGGATTCGGCCCGTCGGGAACCCCAACGGACAACAAATTTTTGATGCGGTGACAGAGTCGTAGTCCTCGATGTCGAGTGATCGTTGAGCGGAGTTGAGGGACTGCGAACGGTGAAGTGCCACGTCGATGTAGGAGTAGGCGAGATGCACTCGAGACTGGGCGAGGTCAAGCTGGCGAACGCGAGATGAGACTTGATGGCGCGAGGGAGGCGGTGGAGGAGAGGGGAGAGAGGAGGGACGAATCAGAAAAGGTGAGGGAGATGAGAGGGGAGGAGGAGCGGCGGAGGGCGAGGAGGCTGCGGTCGAGATTGGGGCAGGAGGAGAGGAGGGAGTCGAGGCGGACGTCGAGAGAGTTCTGGTAGGTGATGCATTCGTGAAGGAGGCATGTCATCGTGCCGGTGTCAGTGAGGGATCGGATTTGGGTTAGGTTTTGAGTGTTTGAGCGAGAGAGAGAGAGAGAGAGAGAGAGAGAGAGAGAGAGAGAGAGAGAGAGCATGACAGTTTGAGTGAGAAAAGAGTATTTTCGAAAGATCTGTACAAATACAAGTTATACATGTATAAAAGTGAACTTTTAGGGCAGTGCCACATTTTTCTAAGTTTTTTGGGGCTAAAGATCATGGAAAAAACTTGATGGGGCTGGGCCACATCAAGTTCTTTTTTTGGTGGGTTAAGACACATTTTTCCCTAAAAAGAAACAAAATATTTTTTTATTAAAAACCCCATAAAACTCGTAATCCTTGTTTAATAAACGGTAATAAAGAAAGCGACATCTTCGCACTTAATTTTCCCGTTAACACTCACGCACGCCCCTCATTTTCTCAGTATCCGACCGTCTCTCTCTCTCTCTCTCGCTCTTTCGCTTCAGAATGCAGCAAAGCCTCACACTTATAAAATCTCTCTCTCATCTCTGATCTCCGATCATCATCATCATCATGGTTGCTGCAATCTCTACAACCCCTCGAATCTCCAAAACCCCTTCTTCTTCTTCTTCTTCTTCTTCAACCCCTCATCGCCCTCCTCTTTCCCCTTCACATAAAACATCCACAACCAACAACAATAACAACAACAAGAACAACAATGCCGACGAAATCCCAAGAAAACCCATCAACAGAAACATCCCCTCTCGCTATCTCCACTCTCCTTCTCCTCCTCCTTCTCCTTCCTCCTCTCCTTCCTCCTCCTCTTCAGCTCAAAGCCCAAGACCCATGTCCTCAAATTCCTCAGTGACCTCAACAACCACCACTAGAAGCCTCTCTGTCTCTTTCCAAGGTCATTCCTTCTCTTTTCAGACTACCAAGCCTAAACCCATATCCCAAAACCCACCCAAAAAGCCAAAGAACCCTTCAAACTCTCTCGCATCCAAAACCCGCAACCCGAATTCGCTTACGAGGAGCCTGGACTGCTCTATTGAGAAGAAAGGCTCCATCTTGTTGGTGTTTGAGGACAAGGATCTTTACTTAGCTCCTGATTCCAATAGTAGCAATTCAGTCAAGAGTCGAGCTCCGACGAGGGGAATTAGCGTTCCGGCGAGGTTTTGGCCGGAGAATTTTAGTCCGGCCATGAACTCTAGAGGTTCTTCTTCTTCGATGAAGAGATTGGATAGTGCTAGTTTGCAGGGGCAACAGGGAAATGTGCAATATTCGATTTTGAGCTTTGGGGTTGCAGAAGCTAGGAGAGTGAAGAAAGGGGAGAGTAGGATTGAAGAAGCTCATTCGTTGAGGATGTTGTATAATAGATACTTGCAATGGAGATGTGTGAATGCACAAGCTGATGCTGCTATTTTGGTACAGAGAGTGAATACAGAGGTATGTTTCTACTGAATTGTAGTTTATTAGGTTAGTTGGTGTCACATTTTACTATGGAGGAGGTTTTAATACCAACAGAGCATAGTTAATTATACCTATCTACCAAATTGGATGATATATGACAAAAATTGAGGACCCGTTCTGTTCAGATTGATTTACACGTACTGTACTTTTTGATGCAGAGAGTGAATATAGTGATAAGTTTCATATGGTACCTTTCATTGACTTATAGCGTCATATAACACAGTTCATTTTGCATTTTATTGTATCACATTTTTGACATGGAAATGCACAACTTGTAAGCATGTTTCGTATGTTAGGGCCTTAATATAATTATCTTAGCGCATAAAAGTCTTACTTTTTGCATTAAGATAGTCCATCTTGGCCACGACAAGTATAACAATTTATCATTTCCTTATCATTTCAGTCTATTGAGTCCTGTGAATTTCAATTGATCAGATCTTCACAGTCAGTTTTCAAGTCTGAAACCAGTAATCATATTGAGTTTCAAATCTTTTCGGGGATGTGAGCTTGTAATGTGACATTCCAATTTTAGTGTCTGTGCTGCTACACGTCCTTCAGTTAACACAAAAATTACCATGATGTGAAACACATAAATGGGGTATATAAGGAATACAATAAATTTATTGTCATTCATTTGCTCGAGGGTTTTGATCTATATGGGGAAAAAATGGTGAAGTTGCGATACTTGAACCAGACAACTGCAATGGAAAAAGACTACACTACACTAACTGGGAAATCACCTTAACAACTCGAGCGGGTTATTGGCAGGTCACCCAGGTCTTTCTGTTTTTGAACTGCACATAGGGCTGACCCGGACCTGGTGATTCTAGCTCGGGTTTATGTTCGCTCATCAGAAGTGGTTGGGATTGCACAGATAGCTATGATTGAGTTCTTTTCCACAGTTCCTCTTCAAAATTACTAGCTATTACTGATTCTTAATTTCATTGGCATTTGGGACTGTTACATTAAACTTGGGGATTATAATACTCTCACTTGAGCGCTGGCATTTGGAGTAAACAAATAAGTACTCGATGCAATAAAATGGTTAAGGGTATATAAAAGAGAGTGAGAAATCTCTGTGTCAGATCCTAGAGGGAGCATCCAAACCCAAACTGTTAGCACCTGTCTCAAATTTTTTAAAAAGACAGGCATGAAAATAATAACTTTGTGAATAAGGTGACATATTTAACTAATCAGATCTAGAAATTGGTTTAATGCTCAAAGAACATCTGGTGAAATAGTCCAAGGATTCAATTAGAGAAAACACTTCTTCTCAATGTGTGTTTAGGCGTATGTGTAGTTAGGAGGCACTCATCCATTCAGTTCAAATGCGCGGACGCAAAGGCATGAGGTAGATTTAGTCCCACATTGGAAAGATGGCTTCACGATTAGCTCCTTAAATATGTTTGGAGTCTTTGAACTCAATCAAAGAAGAGGAAAAGCACATGGTGAGGATGGAAAGAGAAGGGTTACAGGTTGGATTAGAGTCTGCTGTGTAACCGAATATTTGGATAAGGATGATACTTCTGTTGGTGGTGAAGAGAGGGATGCTGTGTAACTGAATATTTGGATAAGGATGGTACTTATGTTGGTGGTGAAGAGGGGGATAGGTGGAGGTGGTGGGATTTTATTTGAGTCAGAACTTGATTTTGAATTATTTAGTGATTTAAATGAATAAATGGCTTTGAGTAGAAAAAACTTGATTTAAATCATGTCAATGTGGTAGAGAAGGGACCCAATTTGGAAGAAGATTTGTTACTTCAGCTGGAGGGGCAATTTGCAAACAACACAGTGCGTGGTGGTTTTTGAGTCTCGTGCTCTTTAAGTTGGACCTGTAAAGGTACTTTTCAAAGCTTTAAAGACCTTTTGAGTCTTTACAGAGCTTTGCAAGCTATACAGAGCTTTGCAAGCTACTACAGAGCTTTATTCAGATTCTCTCTTCAGTAAGGATTTTGTTGGATTGAAATATTTATTAAGGATTTTTTTGAGATGGAATGATTTATTTGTAACAACCTTATGAAATTGATTATAGTGATGTTCTTTTCTGGTTCACCTGTGGATGTAGCTCGTTGTAACACCATGTTAAATCTCCATGTGATTTTCTCTATTGCAATTTTTACATCCTTGTCTCTATTTTATTAGGAGGCTCTCCTGCTAGAAATTTTGCACTTCCATGATGATGGACATGGCTTTCAGAACTAAAGTTTGTGATTAAATGCTGTTTGATGAGAACATGTAACCCAAGAATATTTCCTCTCTAGCATCTGCACTTTTTGACTTAAATGACAATCCTAATGTTGATAGAATATGTCCTATGCATAGGTTAATAGCATCTTATTTGCCTGAGGTAACATGCATTGGATTCAAGTCTCCATTATCACTTTTGACTCCTAAAATGTTAGTTCTTAAACCTTCACATTTTCTGCTAATGTAGTTTTATACACAACAATGTTGTTGTTAGACAACTTTACATGCGCAGTGCATTCAAGTGGTGTAAGCACGTGTATGTACAATGCTATTATGTATTCTACATTATAGCTTCTAATTTTTTGCCATATTTTCATACCATTATACTATGATTATTATTGAAGAAATCATTCTAAATTTAACTTTCAGTTCTTCAAAGACTCTACTGATGACTTTCTTTTGTTATTACAGAAAAATTTGTTTGATGCATGGTTAACTACTTCACAATTGCGTGATTCAGTCACAACTAAACAGACCAAGTTGCAACTTCTGCTACAAAAGTTAAAGCTTGATTCCATTCTTAAGGAACAAGTAAGGAATTTTGTTCATCATCTTATTTTCTTATTCAAATATATCTAAATTGCGATCTTCAGCTTTGATTAACCCATCATGGGTTTGGATTCTCTCAACAAAGAGTACCTATTTCCCATTGAAGGAGTTTCCGGATATATTTTTTTTTCCCTTTTCATTTTCATTTTCTTCGCAAAGAGACATATTTGCTTCCCTTATTAGATGAGAATATACTAGTCTTTTGCAAGTGAAATTTCTGTCTTGTATCATTTTTTATACATATGAAGTTGTATGTACATTTAGACACATCGATTCATTTCCAGATATTTGAAATTGCTTACTTCTTACATCTGAACTAGCCACATTTGACGTACAGATGATCTATTTGGAAGAATGGTCTCTAATGGACAAGGAGCACTGTAATTATTTATCAGGTCTTATTGAAGCACTGAAGGCTAGCACATTCCGTCTTCCAGTTGTTAGCGGAGCAAGGGTTCGTGCTTTCATATTTCTATTAAATAAGTAAATTATATCTCATTGTTTCTTGGCGCATCCAACCATAACTGATTCCTTTTCTACAGGTAGATTTCCAGGAGCTCCAGAATGCTGTCAATTCAGCTGTTGATGTGATACAGGCAATGGGTAACTCAATATGCTCTTTACTACCAAAGGTATCTCCTCTTTTTAATTTCTTTTTTTATGTAATTTTCTTCTTTAGTATTTAATTTGTTTGTTGTAAGATAACATGATTGTGTGTATAGTGAAGTCGGTGTATATCATTTCTTTCTACAAAATAAAGTTCGTAGGAAATGAAAAGAGAGCTTGGTAAGAATAATAGGCTCGGATGCTAGTATTTTCTGTTTTTACTTCTTCTTTTTTTTTCTCTGAATGGGAATTGAATCCAACTCCAAATAGGCATAAAAGATTGGGTCAATTTTCCAAAGTCTCAAGTCTAATACAAATAGGAATTAGTTTCATATTTAAGTCGTTATATGGCAAAAGTATTCTTGAAAATTATAAGTGAATACCTAGAGATTGCTCTTGCGCAGCTCTGTTGCCTCTCTCAGAAATCTTCTTGAGCACCAGAACCGCTTCCTTCATTGCAGTTAAGTTCTCAAACACTCTTTGTGTACTCAAGGGCCTCATGATTGCATCCTCTATTGCAGTTTTCACTGCCAGTCTGACCATTTGATCTTTGAGATAATTAGAAATGTCTATAAAAATTGCTTAACTTCATCTTTAGAAATTTTTTCCCTTCATATTTTAGGAAGTTCACATTCATCAATTATGTAAGCACCTGTGAACTAAGTAGTTGATATACGAGTATTAATTAGACTGCTTTTAGTGGAGCAGAGGGCATTGGTACAGGAGTCTAAAGGGCTATCCACTATGCAAAATTTGCGACTACAATTTTAGCCACAGTTTGCAAAAGGACATTTTATAAGTACAGTCTGTACAGTTATATATATCTGTTTGTTTTATTGCAATTGCAAAAGGACATTTATAAGTTTGTTTTAATTCATTGCAAACAAATTATCCCAGTAAATGAAAAAATGACTACAATAGTGAAATAAATCAACGGTAAGGATTGTTTGCTTCACTGCAACTGTAATTAGAATTTTTATTTAGCTCATTTTTATAAAAATCCGTAATATAACTGAATTCTACTCAATTCATAATTCATTCATCTCAATCTACAGGTGGAAGGGACGAGCTCTTTGGTATCTGAACTTGCCAAAGCTGCCGCACATGAGCAAGCATTATTAAACCAGTCCAAAGATTTATTATCGACAGTAGCAGCGATGCACGTAAGCAAGAAAATTTCCATTTCGATATTTCCAGCTCATTATACTGATAAAAACCTATTTAACACAGGTAAAGCAATGTAGCCTTCAAGGACATATTCTTCAATTAAACCGTAACATGAACCGATGAAGTTATAGAAGATAATACTTGGTATTATGATCATCAACTGACTCCACAGAATCTGTTCTTCTAACATGAGGTTTACTTCAGAGGTAATAATATTGTGTGTTTGCATAAAAGAAAGGATTAATGTATATATTTGATTTACATTTTTTTCCGATTTTTGTTTTCGGGGTATGTAGAAGAAAAATAATCTTAGTGTTTGTGTATATTTGAGGAAAGGGGTATTGTTTGTATTATGGTCTTGGGTATTGTTTTTGTTGGCC
>NC_033796.1:56334064-56376649 GCF_001876935.1 Asparagus officinalis
AGTTGATATTCTACCCTCCTGTTTTGTTTTTTCGTTTCAATGTGACTTCTCTATCTATTGAAAAAAATATATGCAGAAGGCTTAACCAGGATTATGTATTAGTATTTGACAATTATAAACTCATTAAAGCTCATTACTCGTAGTTTTAACAACTGTTAATTGTGAACAGAACCCCTATAGTATCACGCTATTGCGAGTAGACCCTTTGTAATTCTATTTGTTATGGATAGACTCCCTCTAGTTCTATTTGTTGTGAATATGAGTGATTTTTTTTTTTTTTTTGACTCAAAATGTTTGAGGAGGTGGATAGACCCCTATGGTTTCTATTGCACCCAATTCAAAAGAGTCAAAAAAGTTTACCAAGGGTGTGTATGCGCACTTGTGCTAATACTACATGAGGGTCTATCCGCAACAAATAGAACTATAGGGGTCTATTCGCAATGAACAGAGCTATAGGGTCAATTTGCAGTTTGGTGTTACTACAGGATATCTGCTCACGATTAACCCTTTAAACAAATACCACATTGAACGCGTTTCACTTAAACTTTTATGATCAAATTAAATGGTAGAGCAAGTCTCATAAAGTGGAGGATTTTTCCAATTTTCCGTATATATCGAATTCAGCAAGTTCCAATTTGAGCAAATCAAGTTGGATCATGTGTTGATTTGATACTATAAAAAACATGCATAATCACACGCCACGTCCAGTGTAAAAAAATAATTACGGAAAATTGCTTCTAGGCCCCAAAATGGCAAAAATATCCAACCCCCCCAACCCACCCACCCACCAAAAAAAAAGACTTTTTCAAATCAAACCCATAATTCTTTTAAACCCCAAACCCCCTTTCCACGTGACACAAGTTTTTTATAAAAAAAACCCCAAAAAATGCCATTTGATTTAACTGCATCCCACTTTTTCAATACCTCTCCTCGAAGAGCATGTCCATCTCTCTCATCTGTTTAAGAGAAACCGACTGTCCCCAATTAGAAACCCTAACCCTAAATCAACCTACCCAGAGCAGAATCGAAGCTATTTTCTTCTCATCTTGTCGTCCTACACCCTTGAGTGGAATCACGATAGGCAAGTTAGCTCCTAAAGCAGTCACCTATATAGAAGATTTAGAAGACGATGATGTGTCACAGTATATGGTCGCAAGAAGACATCTGAGCGCTGAGTCAACTAATGCTGACGGAACAATAGCAAATGTTCTAGAGGACATTGCAACTAGTCATCCTCCTCGCAAAATTCCACTTCAACCACAAGCCCAGTTCAACGGAAGGATCTAGAGACAGCACCGACTATGCCTTGAGATCGCTCCTAGATCTAAATAAAGGAACAAATAGGAGCAATTTGGAAGGCATGCAAATGTCAACAAAAAAGAAATAAGTTTACTGCATAATGTAGTTATTTATGATGTTGCATGGTGTGTGTTAATTGTGAAGGTTATAGTCAAGTTGTGAAGGTTAGCTTTTAGTTGTCAAGGATATTTATTAATTATTAAGATTAGGCATTACTTGTTAAGGCTATGAAGTAGTTATGAAGCTTATCGTTAACTTGTGGCTTGTTAGTTGTTAAGATTACTACTAACTTGTGACCTATTAGTTGTTAATGTTAAGCGTTAATTGTTAAGGTTATGAATTAGTTGTGAATGTTACTATTAACTTTTGACTCATTAGTTGTTAAGGTTATGCATTAGATATTAAGGTTATCGATTGGTTGTAAATGTTATTGTTAACTTGTGGCTTATTAGTTGTTATGGTTACAAGTTAGTTGTTAAGGTTATGGATTAGTTGTTAAAGTTATGGATTTGTTATTAAGGTTATAGTTTCATTGTCAAGTTTACAATATATTTTTAAGGTTATAGATTATTTACAAACTAATTATATCTTCTTATTTTGCTTTGCAGAGAAAAGACTATATCGGTGTTTTGGTCTACATCCAGCTTCATGGCTTACTATGATTTCATACATTCTTTAGTGTAACTTATGGACCAAAGGCCTAGGGATGCCTATGAAGATCGTCTCTACAGACACTACATCCACTTTAGCTTTCCTGGTCTTGATCTTCCCACTTTCGAGCACGTGTTGAGAGGGTGGAACGAGAAGAAGAAATTTATCTTCACAGATACAAAAACTAGATAAGACATTGAGTGCTCATTCAACCTTGAATGGGTTATGAACCATACATGGTTCTCCAATGAGAGGGATTTTGTTGGTCCCAACTGAGATCGAAACAATCAGATTTGAAAAAGTTTTTTTTCAAAAATGAGGATGATAGCGGTAAGGCTCCCCATCACCTACCATACATTATATTGATCTACTCACGAAGCTTGTAAGATCAAGTAAGCATGAAGATGTAAAGAAATTTGTCCTACTTCAGATCCTTTATTAGTTGAGCATGATCTGGTATCCTAGTAGTGTTCTTGGCATAAGTATGTTGACAGCATCAAACAAGCAAAGAACATTACTTGAGGGAGTTATATATTCAACGAGACAAATGTTGCAACTGAAGCAGTATTGAGGGGTCCTGGAACAAGAAAGAAGCTTCTGTATCTGCAAGGGTGTACCCAGCTTGTATTTGTAAGTATTCCTACTGTTTATTGTTTAGAGCAATGACTAGATGTTAAGCTTATTCTTGATTGTGAAGGTTATTTATTAATGCTTAAGTACAGTAGTTAGTTGTTAAGGTTAGAGATTAGTTGTTATGTATATAAATTGGTTGTTAAAGCTACAGATTGGTTGTTAAGTTTATAGGTTGATTGTTAATATTGCAGATTAGTTGTTAATGTTACATGTTAGTTACTAAGATTGCAGATTGGTTGTTAAGGTTACAGGTTGGTTGTTAAGATTATAAGTTGGTTGTTAAGGTTACATATTTATTGTTAAGGTTATTTTCAGCTGTTAGAATTATTGACTATTTTGAAAGATTTATAATCTTCTATTTCTCTCATGTGTAGTTGTGACACTATGAACTTACTAGCATTGAGAAGCCAGTATATGGAAGTATGTTAAGGCCTTCCCTTACAAATTGGGTAACACTGAGAGAAGTGGGGGGATCCCTAAAATTAGCCACAGTTAAAGCTAAACCTAAAGCTCAACATGCTACTATAAATCTTCCATAGTTATAGGGCCAAGTTCAAAGCGTGGAGAAGATTTTTAAAGAACCAGGTAAAGGTTTGTGGGGGAAGGAACATGAGAAGAAGAAACACACACACACACACACACACACACACAGAGAGAGAGAGAGAGAGAGAGAGAGAGAGGAAGAAGAAGAAGAAGGAAAAGGAGACGATTGACACTATTAGGGCACGTAGCCCAAGATAGCCCATCCCCAAAACAAACAACAAAATGGGTTTAGAAGATGTTAACGTTCTTAAAGGATGGGTAAGCATTGCATTTGTTACTGAGTAATTGTGAATAATATCATTTAGTTGTTAATGTTATCTCTTGGTTGTTAATATATGTCTATGTAGGCTGTCTAAAAATCACAACAGATAGCCAATCCCCATCAAACACCGATAATAAAAGTTGTAATTCGATGGCTTCCAGAAGGCTACAATTTGAAGACTTTTACGTAGATTGCTGAAGGTTACAATATGATGACCTTCATAACAACTGATGAAAGCTCTAATCAGCAGCTTTCACAATCAACATCGGGAATTACAATCTGACGACTCTCGTATTTCAAAGGAGCCAAGACGAAGATTACAAGATGACGGTCTTTACAACGTTCTAGTAAAAGAGACTATAAATTGACGGCCTTTTCAAATCCAAACGCAGAGCTCACCTATGCGTCCCAGATTCAAAGCGCATAGCTCGTGGTTGTGTTCCCAGAACGAAACGCATAGGGAGCTCACCTATGCGTCCCAGATTCAAAGCGCATAGCTCGTGGTTGTGTTCCCAGAACGAAACGCATAGGTCCTCCCTGCGTTGCCACACCAAAACGCGCGCATAGCTCGTGGTTGTGTTCCCAGAACGAAACGCATAGGTCCTCCCTGCGTTGCCACACCAAAACGCTGAGGTCCTCCTTGTGTGTCAGCAATAAAATGTAGGGGTCGAACCTACGTTGTAACATCAAAACGCAGGGGTCGAACCTGCGTTGCAACATCAAAACGCAGGGGTCGAACCCGCATTGTAACATCAAAACGCGGGGGTCAGACCCGCGTTTTTGGCGTTCGACTGGTTCAAACAGAACCTGAACGGTCTTAAAACCGTATCTTCACTTAATGGGGTCGGTTATACCCCATTATGGAGAGATTTTAAGGGGGATTACACCCTTTAAACCCTTGATCAATTCTAAAACTGTTTCCCATGATTTGAGGACGGTTACACCCCACTTAGGAGTGGTTTAAGGGGCGGTTACACCCTCTTAATCCCCTATAAAAACAAGTAAACTCAACTAAGTTCAGGGCTTCTTTTCGGCTGGGTTTTTGGATCTTGGACTTGGCAGCGAAGAGGAGATATTCGGCTTGGCAGCGAGGGGGAGATCGACGTTCATCCTTCAGCAACGTTCGACAATAAGGAGCTTCTTCATCCTTGGCTTATAACCGACTTTCGGTTAAATCAACTCTTTCATAGAGTTTCAAACTTATTCAGAGTTATCAACTCATCAAGAGTTCTAAAACTTTCTTTACAAGTTCTCCACAACGTCAAATCGTGAGGAGAAGACAACGTTCCAGTGAAACAAGACGTTCGGATCATCAACGAGAAGAAAACTCGACGCGAGCATTCGAGGGAGGCATCTCATCGCCACCGTGAAGAACCCAGAATTAAACAAAGGGGAGAATCCAGATCATTCTCCTCTCTTTTGTAATCAGGGAATTCGAATTGTAATTGAGATTGAGAGAATACAAATCAAATTTCTTTCATTTTACTTACTTCAAATTTTCCACCAAACAATCTATTGCATAGGTTATTTTCCAGAATATTGATGAAGCAGTCGAGCAGCACAATGGGGAAATTGATCATTTAAAATTGCCTCATCAACTAATATTTTGGAAGAGGATCGCAATGATGAATCAAAAATTACATCGCGACATGGAGAATAAATATAAAGATTAGAGAGCTGTCGACTGAGAAGAGATAGCTTCTCCATATGCAAAAGTGGCTTCTCTGTCTGCAAAAGTGACAATGGTAAATAAGGAGTTGAGGAATGCCCAATCAAAAGCCTGACTATATATAACAATAAGAAATTTGCGCACAAGCCTGTGATGTGGACGGGAGAGGTGTCCAACACTGAGAAGATGTCCACTATGATGGAGGAGCAAACTTGTACATGTAATCTAAGTTTATTATTACATGTGAATTATATTATTTTGTTGTTAAGTTTACAAATTAGTTGTTAACGTTAAAGTTTTGTTGTTAAGTTTAGAGATTGGTTGTGAAGTTTATAGTTTAGTTTTTGTCTACTTATAAATTGGTTGTTAAGATTACAGATTGGTTGTTAATGTTACAGATTGGTTGTGTAGTTTATAGGTGTTCGTTAAGGTTACAGCTTTGTTGTTAAGTATATGGATTGGTTACTAAGGTTACATATTAGTTGTTAAGGTTATACGTTAGTTGTTAAGGTTATTTAGCTTAAAGTTTTTTTATTAATTATAGTTTGAAAATCTTAAGTAATCCCTTGTTTTTTATCTCAGGAACTCACTTGACATATTTGACATTGATATTAAAAAGGAAGTTCATACACCAGAGGAAGTTCCTCCACCTGACATGGCTGGCATTGATATTGAGATGGAAGTCCCTTCACGAGAGGAACTCCCTCTACTAAAAGTTGATTTTTTAATTGATGATGGAGAAAATATGATAGACAATGAATAAGTTCCTCTCAATATTAGGATGGAGGAAATAAAATAAAATAAGAGAAAGAGGATTACAAGGGTGTCTGCACCCCTTAAAAGAAGAAGAACAAGAAGGAAGCTGAAGCCTTCAAAACACGTAGTTACCTCCTTACCCTAAGAAGAAGAAGAATGCAATCAAAGAAAAACAAAATGTGGGGAAAAAGGAAAGAGATGAAGTGGGGAAAGAAAAAAAGTAGAAGTGGGATCTGATGAGGATTTGCCACCTGCTGAGCCACATAGTGATCCCCGTGAAATTTGAAATATCTTTATATATAGTACCATGCATAAGGAAGAAGAAAAGTTTTTGGAAGACTTAAACAAAAGAATTCGCTTTCCTAAAGGTTTCATCATTAAATTTTATGATCAATACCCTACAGTTTTGCAGATTTTAAGATATTGGCAGATGTTGCTGCCAAGCTGACAGAAGAGAAGAATAAAATTCTCCATCGTTTCAGTACTTGCAGGTGCAATAAGTATTTAGCTCATATTACAATTTTATTGCTTTTATTTGTCTCCTAGTTGTTAAGGTTAAAGATCGGCTGTTAGGGTTACAGATTAGTTGTTAAGGTCACGTCATAGTTGTCAATATTACAGATTTATTATTAATCTTATAGATTGATTGTTAGGATTATTAATTGTTTAATTATTTTTGCAGCATGATTAAAATATACAAATCTAAATGGTCATCTATTGACCAATTTGAGCTTCTTAACATCTTACATGGTGATCGTCTTGATGATTCAGTAAGATTCATATTATGCCATAAATTTATTCTTACTAATTATATTCAAAGTTATTTAATTATTGTTTTTCATCTTCTAGATTACTATTATTTATTTATAGTTTATTATTTTCTATGACACTTAGGTGCTGATTGACACAATACGTGAATGGCATGACATGCCTTAGAACGGATCGTATCACAAAAAATATGGGTTGGTCTCTGTTTTCTTTTTAGTAAGTATTTATATCTGTGTAGAGGTAGGTCTATTTCAATCTATAGTAAACATGTCTGACCACTCTAATTCTTGATTATAGCATAAACTACATGTGGAAGGAAAACCTGACTATGAGGATGCATATAATATTTTCATCAAAAGTTTCACTGATGAAGGAGTTAGTAACCTAACACTTCCCATTGTCCAAAATGATCATTGGCATCTCCTTGAGGTTGATCTAAAAAGTAATGTTGCCAAACACTATAGCTCCTTGAAAGATTGATTTTGACATTTGCAACATGTACTTAACATCATTAAATTCTTCAACTATATGAAATCTGACTTCGACGAGAATAATGTCTTCTTCGTATTCAAAGCTGAAAAGGTTCCGTGCAAGGAAAAAAGGGAGCGTAAGTTTTTTGAAACCTTATCTTTTCCATGTATGGTTGTTATGATTACAGATTAGTTATTATAATCGTAGTTTGATTATTAAGGTCACAAATTGGTAAATAACCTTAAGGGTTGGTTATGAAGGTTACAAATTAGTTGTTAAGCTTACAAATTGATTGTTAAGGTTATATATTGTTTGTTAAGATTACGCGTTAGTTGCTAATGTTATAAATTGGTTGTTATCTTTAGGGATTGGTTGTTAAGATTATGGTTCCTTGTTAATTAGTTGTTAAGGTTGCATATTGATTGTTAAGATTTCTGTTTAGTTAATGTGTAGAGTGATTTTTTAATGATGTATATTTTTTATAACTACGTATGACTGTGAAATTCACGTCTACCTATATATAAAAGCTATTATTGAAGGAAGAAACATTTTGCACCTCACGCCTGAAGATCAATCTACATGGGTGATACGAGTGAAGCTAGCTGCGTATTTACTAATTGAGTGAAGAATGAAGAAAAGACTTCTTGGTGAACTTGAAGATGATGACCTTGAACGAATAGATCCACAATATAGAGAAGCTCTAGATCATTAGCTTGCCTGACACTATTGAAAACAATTGTAATTGGTTCTCAAAACACTATTAATTATTATAAATAATATGCTTGTAATTATTTTTTATGGCCCAATGTAACTAGGTCGTAACCTTAACAACTAGGCCGTAACCTTAACAACTAAGTTAAAACCTTAACAATTAAGCTGTAATCTTAACAACTAAGTTTTAATATTAACAACTAAGCTATAACCTTAACCACTAAGCAGTAAACTTAACAACTAAGCCTTAACTTTAACAAATAATCTAACTAAAATTTAACTTTAACAATTAAGCTGTAAACTTAACAACTGAGCCATAATCTTAATAACTTAGTCGTATAACAACTAAGCCGTAATCTTAGCAACTAATTTAAGCTGTAACATTAACAACTAAGTTGTAACCTTAACTACTAATCCCTAACCTTAACAACTAAGTTGTAACCTTAACAACTAATGTGTAATCTTAATAACTAAGCTGTAACCTTAACAACTAATCTGTAACTTTAACAACTAAGTCGCAACCTTAACAGCTAAGCCGCAACCTTAACAATTAGTCTTAACCTTAACAACTAAACTGTAACATTAACAATTAAACCTTAATTTTAACAATTAATCTAAGGTTTAATATTATTAATTATGGTTACAACTAAGGGTTAACCTTAACAACTGAGGGTTAACCTTAATAACTATTATGTAACCTTAGCAACCAATATGTAACCTTAACAACTAAGCCGTAATATTAACAACTAAGCGTTAACCTTAACAACCGAGCCATAACTTTAATAACTAAGCCTTAACCTTAACAACTAATCTAAGGTTTAACCTTAATAACTAAGATGTAACCTTAACAATTGTTCGTGGGAAAATTGAAGAAGAAACGAGAATAAAATTCTGTATTAATCCTCCTAACTGACTTAGGAAAAGAATGAATACAATCTCTCACTGTAATCTCTCTCTAACTGACTTAGAAGAAGAAATTACAATTTCTCTTATCGGTATCCTGATTTACAAAAGAGAGAAAGATCGATGAAGACATTCCCCTTTGTTTAAAACTGGGTTCTTCTTGGTGTCGATAAGAGTTTGAATCTTGTACCCCGTTAATGATCTGATCGCTTCACCTCGTGGAACATTGTCTTCGCCTCTTGACTCGACGTCTTGGAAGAACTTGCAAAGCAAGTTTTAGAACTCTGAATGAGTTTAAAAGAACTTGACGAGCAAGTTGAAAACTTTGCAAAAGAGTTGATTTGAGAAAGGGATTTCAATCCCTTTTATCCGAAATAAACTTGCTAGGCAAGTTAAACTGGAGCCGATCAAGGTGCTTCGAAAAGCCAACCTTCAAAGCCAAAATCAAGCTGATCCTAAAAGCTCTCCAAGAAGGTCTTTCCCCCAACCCAAGATAATTTCCGATCTCCAGATGATCCAAAGATCTAGCCAAAGATTTTCCCAAAAAGATCTTGTTGAAGATCTTAATACCGAAGACCCTCCTTTAAGCTGATTTTTCAGGTATTTATAGGGGATTAAGGGGTGTAACTGACCCTTAAAATTGCTCCTATGTAGGGTGTAATCCTCCTCAAATTGTGGGAAACGGTTTTAGAATTGTTTAGCTCGTGTTTGAACGAGCCAAATGCAAAATTTGCGTTCTGGGCACAAACTCTATGTTCTAGACCTGGGACGCAGAGTTGGGTTCTGCACTTAAAGCTAAAAAACGCAGTGATGAGCTATGCATTTTGAGTCTGGAATGTAGAAATGAGATTTGCATTTTTGAGTCTGGAACGTAGAGATGAGCTTTGTGTTTTGAGTCTGGAACGCATCAATGAGCTCTGCATTTAGAATCTGAAACGCAGCAATGAGCTCTGTGTTTTGAATCTGAAACACAGCAATGAGCTCTGCATTTTGAATCTAAAATGTAGCAATGGGCTCTGCGTTTTGAATCTAGAACGCAGCAATAAGATTTGCGTTTTGAGTCTGAAACGTAGCGATGAGCTCTGCATTTTGAATCTAAAACGCAGCAATAAGCTCTGCTTTTTAAACTAGAACGCAGCAATGAGCTCTGCATTTTGAGTCTGAAATGCAGCGATGAGCTCCGTATCTTGAGCTTGGAGCACGGGGATGACCTCCGCGTTTGGGCTTGAAGAGATTGTCAATTATAGTCTCTTTTATCAAGTTCTGCAAGGATCGTCAGTTTGTAATCCTTATAAAGATTTTGAAGCCTACAATCTTTCTTCTCTATCTTCACAATTATGAGGATCAGTTATCTGTAGTAATTTTTAGACAACCTACAACAACTAATCCAACTAATCCCTAACCTTAACAACTAAGCTATAACCTTAAGAACTAAGACGTAACATTATCAACTATTCTGCAACATTAACAACCAAGTTGTAACCTTAATAATTAAGCCATAACCTTAATAATTAACTTTAACAACTTAGCACTAAACTTCATAGCTTATGCTTAATGCATACTATTAATTCATTCATTCTTTGATCAAAATTATGCACAACATTAACAGCCAATCCAAAAGGGTATCATCCAATACATATTGTTAGCTGCTAATACAAAAGGTTAGCATTTAATACATATATGGTTATCAACTAGATATGCTCGTTGTCTGTTTGTCGATTGTGACATTCCATGTGGTATCTGGAACACTTAACAGGCTGAGTATTCAGTGACCTATTGTTCCTTCGTCTGGTACATGATCTTCCACGTCTTTTTTAATAAGGAAAATTTTTAACCGATGGTCTTCTGGTGGTACAATGCACTTCTCATAATCTGAAATAAAAAAGAGGATTAGTTCATAACTTCTTCTGAATGCTTCAACAGTCATAAACTAATCACAATAATGATAAATATCCCATCCCATCTAAGTAATTGCAGTGCAAGCGTTGCTTACAAGAAATGCATGTGATATCCCAAGACCTGCATGAACATGCCTGATTCTTCAAATCTACATGACTAGTTTTATTAGATTCAACCTCCACAATATCTTCTATCAAAATTTTAACATGTAAGCAACTTTCATGATGAATATTATCACTCAATGCTATCTCAACTTCTGGACATAAGTATTCGGTCCATTTTGCTGCCATAAGACTTCTATCATGCATGTGTTTTATGATTTGCTTTCGTATTGTCTCCATGAAAGGTAAGATTCATAAAATTCGTGTCTTTCTTATCCAACTATTGAAGGACTCAGCAACGTTTGAAGTAACATGACCATACTTATAAATAATATGAAAAAGTCATAAGTTTGACATATAAACTGTGACCTTAACAACAAAGCTGTAAACTTAACAACTAAGCTGTAACCTTAACAACCAATATGTAACATTGACAGCTGAATTGTAACCTTAACAACTAAATTGTAACATTAACAATCAAGCTGTAACCTTAACAACTAATATATAACCTTAACAATTAATTTATAAACTTAACAAATAAGTTGTAACCTTAACAACTATGTTGTAAACCTAAAAACAAACACGTATGGTTAACAACTAATGGAAAACTCAGTGTCAAACTAAATTAAATAATAGTATCATACCTTATACTAGGGAAATAAGCGTTTGCTCATCTCTCTATGGAGTAGTTCATTGCATTAATATAATCCCTTGCATCTATCAATACCAATTCTTTTATGTAATCATCCTATTTGGCAATTATGAACTTATAAGCTGTGGTTTGTAACAAGTTACTCAATATTTGAGTGACATTTACTTTATGACCCAACTCCATCTTTTTTTTAAATTAGCAACTAGATGGAGAACACACCTAGAATGGAATGCATTTGAAAAGAATTCTTTGAATGCTACCCTAATACCCTTTTTGGCATTAGAAATCATGACCAATTGATGTGAATGGTTGTAAAAATTTTCCCTATCATAGAGTATGGATCACACTCCTTATACGAACTATTTCCAATTTTCATCATTCTGCTGGTCGCATACGCAATAAGTAAGAGAAAATATTTATTGGTTGTCGTCATATCCTGTGGTACTAAGTAATACATCTCTGCAGTGGTCTTTAAGAAATATTCCATCTAAAAATAACAGAAGCCTACATCCAGTAATGAACCCTTCAACACAAGCAAAGTAACTTATAAACAAATGCCTAAACCAGCTGTCATGATCATCAATGACAATATGACTTCCTGGATTAGTGGCTAGAACCATGGCTTCCTGCATAAATATAACAAGTAATTATTAATATTACCCTCCAAATTGTAACCTTAACAACTAAGCTGTAAGCTTAACAATAAAATTGTATATTTCACAATTAAGTATTAACTTAACAACCAACTCGTAAGGTTAACAACTAACTCATAACATTAACAACTAATTACTTCTAGCAATCATCTACAAATGTTAATAACCAACTCATAAGGTTAACAACCAACTCATAACTTGAACAACTAATTACTTCTAACAATCATCTACAAAGGCTAACAACCAACGCCAAAGATTAACAACCAACTCATAACTATCTACAGAGGTTAACAACCAATCATAATGTTTGAAAGTACCCTATCCTAGACTGATACCAATTGAAAGCACCCTAATGTCACTAGGAAAGAACCTTAGAGGGGGGCAAGATAAACAAAAGATACAATTGTGATAGGACAATATAAACAATGCAAACACACAATATGATCACGGAGTTCGGACCTTCCGTCCTACGTCTATGCTGTCCACTCCCGGGGAGAAATCCACTATCACACCGGGTTTTCGACGATCACCTAAAAACATTTACATCACAAAATATCGGTTTTTAGCGCTTACCGATCAACATTCACAATCTCACAATGTAACTACACTAACTACCACCTCAAGTGTTGGTCTCTAGCCCGTGTCTCCCTCAAGTGTTAGAAATTACAACCACTTTCTAGGCATTACCACCTACCCTACTCCTCTTAGGATGACCCAGTCTCTTAACATACACTCTTCTTGGTGTACTAGTGTATTATAAAGTGAATCCTCACAATTATAGCTCACAACAATGGTTGTTCTCTATTATGGATGAGAATACAATGAAAGCTCACACTCTAAGTCACAAACCCACAACCCCAAATTATACTATGAATGTAAATACAATAAGCTCAATAGGTTGTGTGTGAACAAAGAGTATTAATAAAACAATTAATCTTAATATTGAAATCTAGCTTATGGAAATTAGAATCAAAACAATAAATAGCTAGAATTGAGTTTAAGGAAACTTCTCTATAGATAACAAGAGAGAGGGAGAAGAGTGAATGCTCAAACACCAAAGGATGATCTCCACTTGCTCTTGTGAAATACTCTTCACAAACCAAAACTAGAAAAATGCTTAAAAGCTTTTTAAACAAACTTAAACCAAACTTTAAACCCTTCACAAACCAAAACTAGAAAAATGCTTAAAAGCTTTTTAAACAAACTTAAACCAAACTTTAAACCCTTGTTAAGCTTTCTTAAAACATTCTCTTAGTTATTTTTGGTCTGAGGTATGAGGGGTATTTATAGAGACCCCAAGACACAAGAAAAACAAAGCAAAAAGATCAAAAACCCAAAACTAAAACAGGCTAAAAAAACTAGCCGTTACAGTATCAGTCGACTGACGGGTTTTATCAGTCGACTGATGAGCTGACCGTTGTAAGCATTCTCCAGCTCATCAGTCGACTGACGACCTTATCAATCGACTGATAACCTCATCAGTCGACTGGTCAGTCGATCAAAATAAAATAAAAACTTTTTGTTATTCCAGGTATTTTCTTCAGTCGACTGAACACATTCATCAGTCGACTGATAACACTGTATCAGCCTGATTTGAATAGTAAAATTAAATTTTGAAGTACCTTTAAAAATAGCAAATAAATTCTAAAAAATATAAAACTTTGGAAAATCATTGTAAACATGTAAATGAACATGTTACAAAAAGAATTATTAGAATTGCACTTCTCAATAGTGAAAACTCATCATTTTTCAAATATGTCCAAAAACATGAAAACTAAATATACATGTTTTTATCATTTGACATAAACACAATATTGAAACTTTTGTAAAATTATTTTATAGACTTAATAAATTGATATAAAATATTGTTATGAAGTCCATAAACAAATAATTCAATATTTTCACAAATTCATTTTTGTATAAACTTGAAAACTATAAAACCAAAACATGTATATATATATATATATATATATATATATATATATATATAAACCAAAACTTGTATGTGTGTGTATGATTAAGCTTAAAGTACTAACACACATAATATAAAAACCTAAACTAAATATACCCAAGCTTGATGAAGGTCTTCAATAAGCTCGACTTGGTACACTTGCGGATGAAGCTTGAACTTGGATCTTCAACTTGAATTGCAATGCTTCATACCGATATTTTTGCCAACCTCTATTTGATATAATCGTTGTGGCGCAATTCCGTCCATCCTCCAACTTATTATTTGCCTAGAATAAATACAAAACACAAATACTAGACAAATAACATTAATTATAAATTGTTTGTTAATCATCATCAAAACAAAAGGACCCAATAATCTCTCCCTTTTTTATGATAACAAACAATTTACAAAAAAAAGATATATACATAAAAGGAAATTAATATGTAAATTAGAATTATCATGCATATAACCAAAACAAGATATATACTCATAATATTTCTCCCCATTTGACAACATCAAAAAGGAAAAAACAAAAGAATGAAGAGAGCGAAAGCTCCCCCTACAAATAAGCATGGGTGAGTATAAAATAAATAAAAAGATATAGGGATTGCTCCCCCTATCAAATGTCGTATGGAGTATATGCAATAAAGATCATGGCAAACATGTGAGCAAGCATAAATGTAAAATATGCTAAGTATAACTCACATACAACAAACAATTGAGAACACGTGTAGATATATCATTATAAAATAGTGTGTCTCAAGGCACAAGCCAAAAACAAAATAGATTTATAAAATAAAAAAAAGAACATGGGAACCATGTAAAAAAGTTTTCGAATGAAAACAAAGCACTCAAATAAAATCATAAATCACAAGTAAATCACATAAAAACAAATCAATACCAATTTTCGAATAAAAGGTAAGAGAGACAACTATATCAAGCCCTTTAGCTTGTAACAACCCATATAAACATTTTAGCACTCGGTAAACATGATTTGGGAAATAAACACCCAATAAATCCGGGGGGTTATATAAACACAAACCTCTCATCAAAATCGAAACTAATAATCATGAAAACAAAAGAATTGATCAAAGAAAAATTGTTTTCATATTCAAAAATTTCAAAGCATAATTCTCAAAACCAAGAAAAAGAAAAAGAAAAATACTAAAAATCTTGGTTTAAAAAATCAAATTTATTTTGGTACCCAATTATTCTTGGTACCAAAGGATTTAGGAACATGACCCCTATCATGAAAGCTCAATGCCCTAGGGTTATGAATCATTTTGGACACATGTGGTACACTAACACGGTCAAAGTAATAATCACTCAAATGACCCTTTCGATTGTAATATGTATAATGGAAAGGAAGTATTTGCTTATGTTGAGCATTAACAGGTGCACGTGGAACATTTGCAAACAAATGTAAATTATTTGAAGCTCTTTGCAAATGTGAAATATTATCAAAACAAAACTTTTCTAAGTGGCTAAATCTACCACAAACATTACATTTAAAAACATGTAGTCTACTAGAAACATTTGGCAAACTAGATCTTCTTTTCAAATCAAAATAATATTTTACCAAATAACCAAAACGACCATAATGATCACACTTAAACACACTAGCATGCTTATGATGAACTTTAGGTGCATGTAAATGTGTGTGATGAAGAAACCTAATGGGATATACAAGGAGAATTAATATTCTTATGTTTGTGTGCATCATAGTAAAATTTAGCAATATGATATTTTCGGCCGCAAATTGAACACTTGTAAACTTTGTTATATATGTGTGCATAATGAGTGGATGATTTTAGTTTAGACTTGACACACATATCCACAAGCTTCTTATGATTATCAATGCATGTGTTTAAGGTTGAATCTAAACAAGATATGTGGTTTTTAACATGATTCAACTCATCATTAGGCATAACATAATTGATAATAGAAGTAGAGCGTGCATGGATATTCTTAAAAGAATCGAATTTATTTCTAATTCATTCTACTTCTATCATGGCATCATTATTAGCATGAGCTAGGGTAGAGATAGATAAGCTCAAATTTTTATTTTCCAAATTTAACATATCATTATTTTCTTTTAAGTGTAACATTCTCTTTAGCAATGATATCAAATTTGGAACCTATCAACTCATGATCGGATTTTAATTGTACATGCTTGCTTTTAAGGTTAACAAAATCATTTTTAATTTCTTGTAGGCATGCGCTAATCTATCAAATGCACAAGCGAGTTCATTAATAGATAGATCATCATCAGATTCCAAATCACTTACCACACTAGGGCTATCGCCTAGTGCCCGTGTGCACGATGATGCTCCACACTCACTTGAAGAAGAATCCTCCAAACTACGTTGGATTTCCTCTAAGTTGTCTTGATGTACTTCTATAAATTTCTATAAATTGTAAACACTATCAAAATGAACAAATTTGTTAGAAATGGATGAGTCAAAAGTATTAAGCAAGAATTCTAACAAAAGCTTATTCATTGTAAACATTCTATGATCATTTTTACTCCACTTGGATTTCTCCGTAGTGGGTACAATATAAACATTATCAATAATATCCTATAAATCGAAATGTCTAGATCTAACAAAAATATTAAATCTAGAACACCATTGGTCTTAGTGAAAATTATCTATTCTAGGAGAAACATTAGAATCATAGCCTAAACAATGTGCACAATGCATGTCCATAATATTTATATGTATGCAAGCAAGATAACAATAAATCTCAAAATTAGATTAGTACAAAAAGATAACGTGTATCTTTAACTCAAGACGATTAGACCTTAAATCAAAGAGCACCAAGCTCTGATACCAATTGAAAGTACCCTATGCTGCACTGATACCAATTGAAAGCACCCCAATGCCACTAGGAAATAACCCTAGATGGGGGTGAATAGGGTTTATGCTAATCTAATCTAATTTATGCCAAATTCAAACTTATTAACAAATTATCCTAGCAAATAAGATATGCAATGATTTATTAGTAAGGATAAGCAATATAAACAAGGGTGAAACAAGATAAACAAAAGATACAATTATGATAGGACAATATAAACAATGCAAACACATAATATGATCATGGAGTTCGGACCTTCCGTCCTACGTACGTCTCCGATCCCCACTCCCGGGGAGAAATCCACTATCACACCGGGTTTTTGACGATCACCCGAAAACGTTTACACCATACAATATCGGTTTTCAACACTCACTGATCAAAGTTCACAATCTCACAATGTAACTACACTAACTACCACCTCAAGTGTTGGTCTCTAGCCCGTGTCTCCCTCAAATATTAGGAATTATAACCTCTCTCTAGGCATTACCACCTACCCCACTCTTTTTGGGACGACCCCGTCTCTCACCACACACTCCTCTTGGTGTACTAGTGTATTACAAAGTAAATCCTCATAATTATAGCTCACAACAATGGTTATTCTCTACTATGGATGAGAACACAATGAAAGCTCACACTCTAAGTCACAAACCACAACCCCAAATTATACTATAAATGTAAATACAATAAGCTCAATAGGTTCTGTGTGAACAAAGAGTATCAGTAAAACAATTAAACTCAATATTGAAATCTAGCTTATGGAAATTAGAATCAAAACAATAAATAGCTAGAATTGAGTTTAAGGAAACTTCTCTATAGATAACAAGAGAGAGGGAGAAGAGTGAATGCTCAAACACCAAAGGATGATCTCAACTTGCTCTTGTGAAATACTCTTCACAAACCGAAACTAGAAAAATGCTTAAAAGATTTTTAAACAAACTTAAACCAAACTTTAAACCCTTGTTAAACTTTCTTAAAACATTCTCTTAGTTATTTTTGGTCTGAGGTATAAGGGGTATTTATAGAGACCCCAAGACACAAGAAAAACAAAGCAAAAAGACCAAAAATCCAAAACTAGTACAGGTTGAAAAAAACTAACCGTTACAACATCAGTCGACTAACAAGTTTTATCAGTCGACTGATGAGCTAACCGTTATAGGCATTCTCCAGCTCATCAGTCGACTGATGACCTTATCAGTCGACTGATAACGTCATCAGTCGACTGGTTAGTCGACCAAAATAAAATAGAAACTTTTTGTTATTCCAGACCTTTTCTTCAGTCGACTGAACACATTTATCAGTCGGCTGTTAACATTGTATCAGCCTGATTTAAATAGTAAAACTAAATTTTAAATTGCCTTTAAAAATAGCAAATAAATTCTAAAAAATATAAAACTTTGAAAAATCATTGTAAACATGTAAATGAACATGTTACAAAAAGAATTTTTAGAATTGCACTTCTCAATAGTGAAAACTCAACATTTTTTAAATATGTCCAAAAATATGAAAACTAAACATACATGTTTTTATCATTTGACATAAATACAGTATTAAAACTTTTGTAAAATAATTTTATAGACTTAATGAATTGATATAAAATATTGTTATGAAATCTATAAACAAATAATTTAATATTTTCACAAATTCATTTTTGTATAAACTTGAAAACTATAAAACCAAAACATATATATATATATATATATATATATATATATATATAGCCGACGAAACAAAAACGTCGGCAAATGTTTAAAAAACGTCGGGAAAAATATTTCCCGACGCAAAATACAGTGTCGCTAACGCGTCGCCAAAAGTGCGTCAAGGAAAGTATTTGGCGACGCAAATACACTGCGTCGCCAAAAGTACACTTTTAGCGACGCGACATGCGTCGGGAAAAGTACATCTTTTAGCGACGCATATTATTTTGCGTCGGTAAAAACATGCTGATTTTTTCCATATGTGAAAAGACGTCGGGAAATCTTGCACTTTTGGCGACGTACATAACGTCGGCAAAGGGTAATGCGTCGGAAAAAATACACTTTTAGCGACACGGAATGTAGCGTCGCTAAAAATCTAATCTTTGGTGACGCATGATTTGCGTCGGCAAAAGTGTAGCTTTTAGCGACGCTCTATTCTGCGTCGCTAAAAGTATACTTTTGCCAACGCAAATCATGTGTCGTCAAATATTAGATTTTTAGCGACGCTACATTCCGCGTCGCTAAAAGTGTATTTTTGCCGACGCAAGATTGCGTCGCTAAAAGATATTACTTTTGGTGACAAAATATGTCGTCGGCAAAAGTGTTACATTTAGCGACTAAATATAGCGTCGGCAAAAGTATTACTTTTACTGACGCTTATCGACACTAATTTGCATCGCCAAAAATAATACATTCTCTATCAAATACAAGCCTACACTAAATCTGAACATCCACAAAAAAGTTGATCGCATTCACATCAACATAAAAGTCTATTTTTCCATTTCCCCTTGAGTGCTAAAAGCGTTAATTTACAAACTTCCTCTTGCATACCCAAGTACATAAAGTCTCTCAAAAACAGATTACATCAAGAAAACTAGAAACAACAATATCAAATTTGTATCATTAATTACAAAGAACAAATGGATTTGAGGAAGAACATGACCCAGTTTAGATAGTGCATCTGCAACAGTGTTTGCCTCTCGCATACAGTGTAGAACAGGAACTTCTTTGTAGGAATGTCAGAAGCCTTAGGTTGGCACTGGGAAAAAAATTTATACCTAAAGTATTTCAGCAGGTCAGCAGAAAATAAAGGGTTTCCTGATGACTAAAGGTAACCTCATCAAGGAAGAGGATGAGCAAAGCCTACAGCATATACAACAAGAGGGAGGAAATTATACATGTTGTTAGTTAGCCAACATCTAGAATCCTTTGTTAGAAAGAATGAGAACATAGCATCTAAATCTATTAACGGCAAGCAAAAATCACTAAACCAGTCATCCAATTTAATTTATGCATTCAACCAAATTGTAGGTGGTTATATGTATAAAATATGTCAGCCTCCTAAATGTATATGGATTATATATAATTAAACAAACACACCTTGCAAAGTGCATGATACTCCTTCTGGAGACGTTTCAAACAAGCTCTATGTGCCATCAGCTATAGGTACTCTCAGAATGAAGCTCCAAACAATGCTTTTATCCTCAACCAGTAAAGCTCTTAATATGCCTCAGCTTATTCTGCTGAACAACAATCTAAACCTGCAATATGCAATATAAGAAGAAATTAAAGGTACATAAAAATGGAACCTTTTTCAGCAGACTGAAGTCAGCATATATTCACTTGCATAGCTATATAAGCATAGAGGACACTGTAAGCAGTAGAAAATTTTGGCCAAAGAAATCAAACAAATGCTCTCCCAATGGTGGAAGCATGCACCAATAACTAGGAAGTTCTATTGTAGCATGCCTTAGCTATCATGATGTGATCATTTTTATACAATAAGGAAAAATAATTGCCTAATCTAAAGTTGGACAAGAAGCCAATTGGTTTACAAACATTACTTGCATATTTTGAAGGCTTTTTGTGTCCTATGATTTCTTGACAGCAACCAGAGCCAGCATAACATGCAGGCATAAAAATGGGCTTACAATTATGGTTACAGGTTAGAACTTGATTTACCTCTGAAGTGGAATTATAACAACATAAATGAAGAAAGGAATAGAAAAGAGATAGCATCAAATTTCAGTAAAGTTTTAGGTACTAAAAATCCAAAGAAAAAGAGTAGTTGCAGTTTTAGGTATTAAACCAGTCGTTTTAATATATTAACACTCCTCTCTAAAGATTGGACCAGATTCATTAACACCCCATATTCATGTCAGACAAGAACTTTCTTGGTCACACACATTTCAGATGCCCATTAATAAAGTATCTAAGTTACAGATGCGCTGCAATGATGATAAATATGATGCTGACCTTTTCCATAAAATCTTCTGCATACCTAACTGCATACCTAACTGCATACCTAACTGGTTGAATTTTCATTTAGTTTCCAAAGACACTTAGTAAACACATGAGCATTGGAACAAGCATATATTACGAAATATTTATTATCATTTACCTTTGACGTTGAAGTGGGTTTCTGTTTGAAAGGTTTGACAACATTACATTCTTCAGTGGATGCGGAATGGCCATTTGTAATAAATACACACTTCAGTGCAGATTACCGAGACACGAAAATGGAAGATAAGGAGGTTTATATTACAAAGACTGGAATGTACAACCTACAATTCAGGAATAGCAACAACTAGGAGAGTATCGGCAGGTAAGGGATCAGGAATAGCATCCTCAAGAGGAGCAACAGCATATAGGGGAGTAGCAACATTATCAAGAGGAGGGGGAGAAGCAGGTACATCATCTTCAAGGGGGAGGGGAAACAATAACTACATAGGGAGCATCAACAATATTGTCAAGAGGAGGGGGGAGAAGCAGGGACGTTGGGAGCAACAACAATTATCAACGGGAGCAGCAACATTAGGACCATTTGGTGCACCTAATACACAATAAAGTTCAACCCTCTCACATGAAACAGGGACTCAACAACAAGCAAATCAATCATCAACGTCAATAGGGTTTGGCAGTGTGGTTTGGAAATGAATGTTCTGATCAAGTTGTATTTTTTTAGAAATGGGATGTGATATAGCCATTTACTGTACATAGCAATTTTTTTAGATATGGTATATGGTATATATACAGTTAAGTAAGCCATCAAATTATGTTTTGTGTGTGATAGTATTTCATGTATATGGCATTTTGTTAACTTTTGGCCATGTGAAAACCATGTGTCCATAATGTAAAACTCAAAAAGAAGTTATTTTCAATGAATGGAAGGTTTATGTTCCAATATTTTGTTCAACTTGTGTGTGTAATGTTTTGAAATTGTGTATAATATCATATCGTATTCAATGTATGAGAGGTTTATGTCCGGATTTTTCATCAAGTTTGAAAGGTTTACCTAACAATTAGATTTATGTGATGCTATGTACAGTATCACAATTTATTTTTTTTTGGAAAAATATCACACTACATTCCTATTGGCATTATATTAACAACAATCCAAATATTCAAAACAGAAACTCAGAAGTGGAAATTCAATTGATACAAAATTGAAAATACAAAATTTCCTTGATGAATTTGAAATAATACATTAAATTCCATGGATACTAGTCAATACTACAATATACCATGGCATCAAACTAAATTAACGATAGTTATAGAACTTCAACAAACAAAAAACCCTAATACAACAAAACTAATCTTCATCAACGTGATAATTCTATCCATCTTCTTTGACAACAAATTAACTTCTTTGGGGAGCTTCATCAACAAATTCCTATTAGATCCATAATTATAAACTTCATAAAAAAAAGCCAGTTGAGCATGATGACAGAGCTTAAACTTGATTAGGGATATGAATAATCTAATAGAGATGGCTTCTTGGGCAGAAATTGGGGGTTCTTATATGTCTAATTAATGTAGAAAGTATAGTTACTTTCATGATTTAGGTGGAGGGGAATCATGGAGGAAGAAGACAGTAAATGGGTTAGGATTTTATAACGGGTTTGGATTTTCTTAACGAGCTTGGGTTTTAGCGGGTTTGAATGAAAGGGTTTGGGTTCATTAAAAAAAATACATCAGTATTACTTGCATGAAAGGGTTTGGGTTTGGGTATGAAAGGGTTTGGGTTCATTAAAAATATATCTAGCTAATAAGGAAAATACATCAGCTACTTGCATGTGCATAAATATAATTCATGAGTGTTACTTAATTCAGCTATAAATTTCAACTAAGATTAAAAAAATACCCGAACTCTCATAATGATCGCCTCTCAAATCCCAGCATCAATATTGTCCCAACCACAATTGCGAACAGGTACAGATGATCAGATCTCCTTCCCAATCTCATTCGCGAGGGATGTCGCATGCTCCCCCTCCGGTGCTCCACTCGAGGAAGGGATCGGAACTGAAATCGCATGACCCAATTATCTCACCAATCTCTCTGTCCCCTTCCCTCATGTTGCACCGCGTACATTTCTACGGGCCGATGGTACCGATCCTACAAAAATACAAAGTTAATTAAATTAAATTTTATATCTAATATAAAGGAAAGGTGAATTTAATATGTAAATAATGATATACTATTACCTACGCTGCTCCCGATTGTTTGAGGGCTTTCTAGTTGGTCAGGCTGGGCAATGGATGATGGCTCATGGTGGGGCAGGTCGTTACGGGTACACTGGGGTGGCTAATTCGAGGCAACCAAGATCCTCCTCTCGGGCATAGAAGTCGATGGTATGATATTTTTAGACTTGCGTCCTGGAGCCATACGTGTTACCTGTTATAATGGAGTAAAATGAATTAGTAGTACACATACTGAAAAGAAATTAATAACAAATAATAAGTAATGATAAGGACAAGTAATTACAAGTAACAATTAATGACAATACACAAATAGATATTACCTCTTCTAAATCATCATTGACATCTTCACTCGATGAGCTAAGCAAATTATCATCCATAGACGGTAGGTACTCATCATCATCCTCACAAACATTTTTTTTACTGCCTTTACTTTTCCTCTCATCCATTGGCAACGTCCTAAAAAATGTTTGTGAAAGTGGTGGTATTCCCAAAGCTCTCATTCTCGCTATATTCTCATCTATTGTTTTCCTCCTTCTTGCCTCATATATATCTGCCATTTTTCGTGTAGACCCTGGTTTGACCCATAATTTTTTACCACCGTGCATATTTGATAACTATAAAAAAATTACATGTTAGAAAATATGAATTACACCAAATTGTAACATTAAACCATTATAGAAAATGATAGAATGTAATTACGTAGCTTTCAAATAATACTATTTCTTAATATTTGTTCATTTACGAAACAAAAACATATACTACACATCATAATCCATATCAGGGTCTATATCTAGGTCAGACTGATTATGCAGATTATCTTCTTCATCATCGCCATACTCTTCCATTGTCTGATCATTGTGTCTGATCATTGTCAACTCCATACTCCGTATTTAGGTCAACACTGGGAATGATATCGGGACCAATATCATCCCTATAATAAGGATAATTTGTAGTAGGCTCAACGAGAATTGGAACAGCAACAGTGGTTTCATCTTGTTTTTTGGATATGATATTATTTGGATATGCATTACAAACTGATGAGAAAGGAGACTTTTGTATGCGTATGGCATATTCAGAGAATGATTGAGATGCACGTCAGGAGAGCATCAGCAGTTGGGACGACATGGAGGACATGTTTTTGACGAACTTCTTCGACGACGACACTGAGGTCTCAATCAGCACTCTGTTTGAGGAGAAACAGAAGAATGGTGAGACAGTCGAGAACTTTGTGAAGAGGTTCCGGAATAAAGCAATGAATTGTAGGGATCCGGTCAGCGAAGATTTCATCCTCGAGACCTGTCATAACAATCTTTCATTGGACATCCTGGAAGCCATGGGAATGGCACCGCCAAAGACCTGGAAGGATCTGAAGGTGCGAGGAGAACGAGCCGAACGATTCCTCAAAAGGAAGAAGGCAGAAAGGGGTCAAATAGCTAATAATGCTCCGCAACCAAACTTCGCCCCTAAGGGAAAAGGAAAAGCACATGCAAATGCCGTGAACGCAAATTAAACGTTCGAGGTGCAAGCGCAGCCGCAACAGCAGCAGCAAAAGGCGCCCCAACAACCAAGGTGGCAACAGCAGACCCCGAAGCCAAAAGCCTCGGAGCCAAAGTTCCCAAAAGTCTATTCGTTCAGAGAGGATGAAGTTCCCGGTATTTTTAAATACCTCGTTGAGAATAACAAGATCAAATTGCCTCCAATCCAGGATCAGGAAGACGCCAAGAGAGTCAATGATCCAAAATACTGCGCATTCCATAGAGCGGTGCACCATCCTACCAAGGTATGCTATGCTCTTAAGGACAAGATCCAAGCTCTCATCGATGTCGGGGTCATCACCATGAAGCAGCCGAAGGAGAAGAGAGTGGGAGCAAATGCAGTATCGATCAGCTTCGGTTCTGTTCCCTTAAACTGGTTCCAACATGAGCCAGTAATAAATGCAGCTGTGAAGACGGTGAACGATGATCCTCACAAGCAGCGCCAGAAAGGGCTTGTGCCACACGCAGCCCCGAATGGTGAGATTCTCTGGGTTCATCCAGATTTGATAGGAGATGAACAATGGACTGGAACTTCTTCCAAGAAAAAGTCAAAAGGAAAGGGTAAGTCTTGTTGTGGAACTTCTGCTATTTCAGGGGAAGATGACGAAGAAATTCCCACCTTCCCGCTTTCTGAAGATGAACAGGAGGCCTTTGCTACCCGAAGCGGGAATGAGTATCACTACAAGTACCCGGATGCTTCCGAGCAATTGGGTACCAAAACTCCTCCTTCCAAGACATTGGCGGAACTGGGAATAGCAGCAACTCCCCCAACGCCTGTAGCTACGGAGAAAGTCCAGCAGAAGGAGAAGGGGAAAGAGCCTTTACGGCAAGAAGCCCAAAACCCGAGGCAGTCTCGATTCAATCATCCGATCGGGAGAGACAAACCGGGAAACGTAAGCTCTCCGCCCCATTTTGACATCATGGCATAGTTGGCCAACATCCCGGCTAGGATAACCCTATACGAGTTATTGCGTCTGTCCAAAGATACAAGGAAAGCATTACAAGAGGCTTTAAGCGATTCTGAAGCTTTTCTAACTCGAATCAAGCCATCTCCTGAAGGACCAGAGCCGTCAGCTCAGCACTGCAATCTCGCGGCGCATCATTTTCCATGCATCTCTTTCACCAAAGAAGATATGCAAACGAAGAACTCAAAGCATGATCGGCCCTTATACTTCACCGGGCACATTAGCTCCAGCATGGTCAACCGGATCCAAGTTGATCCGGGTTCTGCTGTTAGCATCATGCCATTCCGATTGATGCATCATCTCGGAATCCCGACAAGCAAATTAGCCTCCACTGGCACTACGATTTATGGATTCAACACCAGCGGGTCCAGACCCTTGGGGAAGATTCGAATCAAATGCCAGATCGGGGATTTAAAATCAGAAGTTACTTGCTATGTAATTGATGCAGCTTCTGAGTTCGAGTCCGAAACTGATCTTGATTCGATCGTGATTCGTCCGAGTTTCCCCTTGGTTGGATGACTCGTTGACTCTTCGAACACTTGGCTTGATCCCACACGCGAATGGACGTATTTCGTTACTTGCGTGCGATTCGTTGATCTCGTCGCCTCGTTGGTTCGTCGGTTTGTGCCGAGCTGTGCTAAGGGACCTATAAGCAATTTTATATGCCTACAACACCGAACCCGGGTTTGATTATAATGGTGGTTTTGTACTTAATGACATTGTACCCATTGTAATCAATCTTGACGATGATAAATCATCGGAAAGTAGTTGTAATTGGCAACTTGCCGAAGAACTATCAATAAACGATGATTTAGAGTACTCGATGTGTCTTGATAATGTCACCAAAGAGCTATATGATAACCCTGACTTGCATATGCCTCTTCAATCATTTTTTCTGACGAAAAAACAGGTACAAGATCCGTGCGGAGCGACGCTTGTCATCCCCGCGGGACCATGGAGTGGAAAGGAAGTCGTCTACGGCAAAGGAAAAGAAGCTCCAATACCCGATCACTTCTTAGAAGAAGAAGACGATGAAGATAAACCTGCCCCTCATCTATTCATATATGACACAAAAGCGCGCGATATGATGGAAAGGTATGGATATGACTTCACACTCGGAGAGGGTCTTTTCTTTGGTCGAGGTCCACGAGTTCCACCTCGAATGGCCTATGTACCGAAGGGAAAACCCGATGATTATTATCGTCACAAGAGAGGTCTTGGTTATGTCTCCTCATCCGACGATGAATGTTGCTGGCAAATCATCGATCAAATTGCTAACAAAGCTAGAAATGGAGGCTCATCCGATTCCTCAGCTTGGGATTCCGACGCTGGCCTTGATGAAATGTTTAAAAAGTTGATGTCGAACATGGTCACGGTCGATCCTACCACAATAGAGGAAGACGACCAGATGCCGACATGGGAAGATCCGTGGGTTCATCACCTAAACATGCAGTACGGTGATAGGTTTGAGCAAAGAGAACCTCCTACCGAAGATCAAGTAGTCCAGGTGAATATGGGAACTGAGGAAAATCCAAAGCCGATATTCATTAGCGATAGTCTCCTACCCGAGGAGAAAGAAGAGTTAATCTCCCTTATTAGGGAGTACATCGATGTGTTTGCCTGGAATTATGAAGACATGCCAGGGCTCAATCCAAACGTAGCAGTGCATCGTCTCAATATCAAGGCGGATGTCAAACCTGTCAAACAACAACAAAGACGGTTTCGCCCGCAAATGATGGAGGCGATCGAGTCCGAAGTTAAGAAGCTTATTGACTCGGGCTTTGTTCGGGAGGAGCAACATCCAGAATGGCTTGCCAATATTGTCCCGGTCCTTAAGAAGAACGGGAAGATCAGGTTTTGTATTGACTTTAGAGACCTCAACGCTGCTTGCCCAAAAGATGATTTTCCCCTTCCCATCACGGATGTTATCATCGACAATACGTGTGGGTTCGAGAGGATGTCTTTCATGGATGGTTTCTCTGGTTATAACCAAATAAAGATGCATCCAGATGATGAAAAGCATACTGCTTTTAGAACGCCTCTCGGCGTCTTCTGCTACACGGTTATGCCCTTCGGCTTGAAGAATGCAGGTGCTACATATCAACGAGCTATGTCAAAGATCTTTCAGGATCATCTCCGAAAGACTGTTGAATGCTACGTAGATGATCTGATCGTGAAAAGTCGTGATAAGAAAGATCACATTAAGGACTTGAAGACCATGTTCGACTTGATGCGAACCCATCAATTGAAGATGAATCCTACCAAGTCTTTTCTCGGAATGTCCAGTGGTAAATTCCTGGGGTTTGTCGTCACTACCAAAGGTATTCACATCGACCCCGATAAAGTAAAGATGATCAATGAATTGCAACCTCCGAGAAACCTCAAGGAGCTCAGAGGATTGCAAGGGCGACTAGCTTATATTCGCCGGTTCATCTCGAACCTCTCAGGAAAATGCCAACCATTCTCCAAGCTCGCAAAGAAGGGCGTGTCTTTTGTATGGGATGAAGCTTGTCAAAAGGCATCCGAGAGTATTAAAGAATATCTCTCGAAACCTCCCGTACTCGTTGCACCGAAATCGGGCAAACCGTTCTTGATTTATGTCAAGGTGACGAGCCACTCATTAAGTGCATTACTTGCACAAGATGACGATAACGGTCACGAGCAGGCGGTGTATTATTTAAGCCGAACCATGGTGGGCGCGGAACCTCGATACCCCATGATTGAGAGAGAATGCCTCGCTCTGGTTTCAGAAGATGCGGCATTATCTGGTCGGGCAGACCATTTACGTTATCTCTAAAGTTAATCCGGTTCGAGTATTCATGACTCAACCCGCTTCCATGAGCTGGCGATTAGCAAAATGGGCCTTACTCTTGTCCCAATACGACTTGCATTTCAAGCAACAGAAGTCAGTAAAAGGGCAGGCCATCTGTGATCTCCTGGCAGCTAATCCAACTACGGACACCGCCGAGATATATGATGATCTACCCGACGAAGCTCACGAAGTCAACACAACTTCGCACTACAAGTATGGCGTTTGTACTTCGATGGCGCTTCACGAGCAACTAATGTAGCAAGTGCTCCTGGAAGTTCTAAGATTTCTTCCGGAGTGGGAGTTGTCTTAGTTTCCCCAGGAAAACATGTGATGCCCCTACTCACTAACCAAGCCGTGCTCGAATAATGTGGCAGAGTATAACGCATTGATTATCGGACTCAACTTCGCTAAGGAGCTGGGGGTTGAGTATCTCGAAGCCTTCGGCGATTCTCAACTAATAGTCAAGCAAGTCCAAGGAGAATATGAAGTCCGAAGTCAGGATTTAATACCATATCATAAGATGGCAGTGGAGATAGCGGAATCATTTGAAGGATTCTTTATCGAACATATTCCACGGCTACAGAATACCTATGCAGACGCGTTAGCAGCATTGGCCGTATCTCTGGCACAACCTCCCGAAGCAGAGCAGTTTGTTACGGTAAGAACTCACCAACTTCTAATACCGCTCTACAATGAAGATGCCAAGGAAGAAGAGGTTCAAGAGGTGCACGCTACTCAAGTCGAGTTCGAACCACGAGATTGGCGTTTCCCCATCATCGACTACGTCTTGCATGGAATCTTGCCAGAAGATGTGAAGGAAAGAGAGTCGATCCGGCGAAGAGCACCAAGATTCTACTACAATACGGAGAATCGAACGCTATACCGCAGGGGGTACGATGGGTTGCTATTGCGCTGCCTATCAACCAAAGAAGCTGAAGAGGTCCTTAGGGAAGCGCACGAAGGAGAGTGTGGCGCACACCAACCTGGTCCCAAGCTTTACGATCGCATCAGAAGAATGGGGTATTTTTGGCCTTCCATGATGAGTGATGCAATTACGTATGCCCGAAAGTGTGACGCATGTCAAATACACGGGAATTATGTACACCAACCTCCGGAGCATCTGCATCCTTCGGTTACGTCATGGCCGTTCGAGACTTGGGGAATGGACATTGTTGGTCCTATAAATCCCCCTTCGATCAAAGGCGACCGGTTCATCCTGGCGATTACCGATTACTTCTCCAAATGGGCTGAAGCAGTTCCACTCAGAGAAGTTAAAACGAGTAACGTCATTGCATTCATCAAGCACCATATCATCTATAGGTATGGTGTTCCAAGACGAATCATACATGACAACGGTCCTCAGTTTGTCAGCAACGCCTTCATAAGGTTCTGCGAAAAGTTTAAAATTCAGGATATCTCGTCAACGGCTTATAATCCCACAGCAAATGGATTAGCTGAAGCCTTCAACAAGACTATCATCAAACTCTTGTCAAAGATCGTGAAAACTAACAAACGAGACTGGAATGACAAGCTTGGCGCAGCTCTATGGGCCTATCGGACCACGGTGCGCACACCAACGGGAGCGACCCCGTATTCACTGGTATACGGATGTGAAGCTGTTCTTCCATTGGAGATCCAAATACCATCTCTTCGGATCGCTCTTTCAACCCAGATGTCGACCGAAGAACAACATCAGAAACGCCTCGAAGAACTCGAGAGGCTTGATGAAGAGCGCCTGGAAGCTCAACAACACATTGAATTTTACCAAGCTAGAATCTCTCGAGCCTTCGACAAAAAGGTTCGACAAAGGAGTTTCAAAGAAGGAGATTTGGTTAAGTATAAGAGTATAAACTGCTTCTTGATCCTCCTACCGGTATAAGAGGTTAAACTGCTCCCAGATACTCCGAAAGTATAAGAGTATAAACTGCTTCTCAACACTCCGATGAGTATAAGAGTATAAACTGCTTCTTGATCCTCCGACCGGTATAAGAGGTTAAACTGCTCCCTGATACTCCAATAGGTATATGAGTCTAAACTATTTCCTACCATTGACGGGAAGTTCCTGGAGGATATTACGCTAATATTCTTAAGGATAACCCGGTCGGATAACAAAGTCAAACCCAGTTCTAAGAGAGAAGCTGGGGGTGGATAATCCAATGCATCGGGAAGTTCCCGAAAGAATACCACAGGGGTATTCTTAGGGATAACCCAATCATTGTAGAAGTGATGAATAAGAAATTCTTGCTCGAATTCAGAACATTGGAACGTTTCTTCTTATTTCTCTAACTCTTATGAGTTATTTTTGTGAGATGAGATCCAATCCTCTGATAGGTTAATCTTTCCTCACCAAACCATCTGCTGATCAAATTAAACGACAATGGATCCACCAACATTTCCATCTGTCCATCGGTGGCATTTCTCAGACTCAACATGTTAGGTCCTAATCACCTAGCATTAAAGTCTTCCTTTGAGTGATAATACGAGTTGGCACTTTCTTTGCTACCTGTATTCCACTTTCTTTGCTTTCAGGTCAAACCTATAAAAGTTAGGGCCAAAGCCAAATTCCTCTCTCGATTCCTTCCATGAACGAGAGGTCCACTTTCAATTTGAACAATCAAACCTATAAAAGTTAGGATTGTTCCCGATCTCGCTTAGTCAAGCCTACAGATAGTCAAGACTAAGGTCGAGTCATTCCTTTTCGATAAACGAAAATCCACCTTTGTTCCCTTTTCCACCAAACCTATAAAAGTTAGGGTTGAAATTGGGTTTTCTCCTCAATGAATGAGGGGTTCTTTGGGTTCAAATGACCAATCCTATAAAAGTTAGGGTCGTTCGAACCTTTCTGATTCTCAGAGTGGAGATCCCACTCTTAGTTTCATCCTTCCGGATTCTGGAGGTGGAGATCCCACCTCGAGTTTCCTTTCCAGCTGAAGATAGAATATAAAATTCTTCCTCTCCAGCACTGGGAGATAGAATATAAAATTTTTCCTCTCCCGTTTCCTTTCCAGCTGAAGATAGAATATAAAATTCTTCCTCTTCAGCACCGGGAGATAGAATATAAAATTCTTCCTCTCCCGTTTCTTGGTCTGTCTTTGCTCTTAGAAAAGACACAATTCTCAACTTCCAATCCGGGCACTTGGTGCACGGGGAATTTTATCTCGACTCCTAAATAGAGATAAGCCTACGCCTAACACGCGTTGCCGGTTTAGTCTTTTACCGATTGAAGAAGACACCAGAATTCCAGTCTGGGGAATTTCATCCCGAAGCCTAAGTAGGGATGAGTCAACGCCTAATATGTGTTGCCGGGTAGCCTATTCCAGCCTATGTATTCAACATCATAGCACGAAGTCTAAGAGAATTCACTCTCTTAGCACAACGTTACATGCGGAACGGATTTAAACAATCCGCATGCTAGCCCGATTTCAAACGGTAATCGGTAAAGGCACATCAAACCCGTTGATGGCTGAGGGTTTGCCAAAAATCCCAAAGTCTATGTCTAACACACATTGCCGGTTTAATCTTTCACCGATTGAAAAAGACACCAGGGTTTAAACCTGGGGAATTTTGTCCCGAAGCCTAAGAAGGGATAAGTCATCGCCTAATACGTGGTGTGGGGCGCCTTTTCCCTATAAGAAATGGCTAAGTCTATGTATTCAAAGTCATAGCATCAAGTCTAAGAAAAGCGATTTTCTTAGCACAACGTTACATGTGAGACGGACTTTAATAATTCACATGCTAGTCCGATTTCAAACGGTAATCGGTAAATACATATCAAACCCGTTGAGGGCTGGGGGTTTGCCAAAGATCCCATAAATCTGTCATTCAGAATAAGTACAGAAAGATCACAAAAGAAGCAAATGCGGAGTTTCTATTAATAGACCGAGTCAAAAGCATACAATGAAAAGATCGCTAGCCCGAAGGCAACTGGCGTTCGAGGATATGAGACTTTAAACTAAAGAGTCTATCTACATAACTCCGCTCGAGTTCCGCCTGCTGATTAGCTGGAGCAGATTCTTCAGAATGGCTTAGAATCTCTGCGGCCTCACTCTTCAGCTTCATCAGTCTCTCCTGGGTGGATCCGAGCTCCTCGAGTGCCTGTTCACGAGAACGCTCTAGTCCAGCCAGGTCATTTACAATAAGAGCAGTAGATTCCTCAACGCACTTCAAGGCCTCTCTCAACCTAGTCGTTTCCTCGCGGTTCGAGTCCAAAGAGCGGAGTAGCTCAGCTCTCTCCGTATCCTTCCTCGCCACGTTTGCCATTAACTACGCAATGGAGCTCTCGTGTGACTGAAGCTCGCACCCGATGGAAGATTTCAGGTCACGCCACTGTGCCATCCTAAGCTCTAACTGAGAGGACACGAAAGAAGAAGCCCCGGTAACCTCCAACTCCTTCAACTCTCGTATCTCTGACTCCAAGGCAGCGAAATCAGCAGTGAAGGAATCGGCCAACTCCGGGTATCCTTCTTCCCTCATCATCATCATGTGGCGAGAAAAGGAACGCCTGAACTGAAACTCAGCGGATTATCGAATACGATAAGAAAAGTCAAAAGGCAAGTTCTGAGCATACCAACGCCAACGGACGTCCCCTCGGGCTGAGGTCCGACAGGCTCTGAGGCAGCAGCAGAAGAGGGTATATCAACCCCTGCAGGCGGATTGCTCATACCACTCGGTAAGGGCGGAGAGGCACTACTTCTGTGCAGGCTTTCAGCCCCGGGAACTGTAGTAGTATCAGGCTCAACGGCCGGTCCTATAGTTACACTCTTATATTAGCCAAATGGAAATTTGGACAAATAAGGAGAATCGGGACAAGAAGATCGTATGCATACCTGCAATCCCCCCGTCCTCAGATGCAGCCGGAATGCCAAGAGTCATAAGAGTATCGGCCCAAGCGGCTGGTCCTATGGTGGCACCCTCTTATTAGTCAAAATGAAAATTTAGACAAATAAGGAGGATTGGGATAATAAAGTTATCTGCATACCTGTAGATCCATCATCCGTAGGCATCTGAGGAATGCCAGGAGTCATATGAGAATCAGTCCCGGTGGCTGGTCCTATGATTGCACTCATATATTAGTCAAAAGTCAGATGAACATAGAAAAGTACGATATCCCTAAATCGTATGCGTACCCGCGAGCCCGTCACTCCGAGGCAAGCTGGATATGCCAGGGATCGATATCGGGCTAATCCCAATGGTTGGCGCTGCAATAATTAATCATTCGTTAGCCAGATAAAAGGTCAGGCAAGAGGAAAGGAATCAGATATATACCGGTGGATGAATCATTCCCAAAGAATGGTCTCTCGATTCCTCTGGAAGTCTGCTCAGCCAGCATGTCAGCTAATAAGCCGGCATCAGGCTTCGAGAAGCTTGGCCTGTCCGTCACAACATCTGCAGGGTAACCTGAATGTTGAAAGATGAGGAAAACTCGAGAAAATACTTTCAGCAAAGACGGAAGATCTTCCTTCCCCGTGCTTGAGGAAAGTAACATTGGATGTAAATATACCTGAATATGGGACTGGGAGCTCAACATTATTCATCTGCTCAAGATCGATGTTTAGATCGATGCCCAAAGACCCATCATGAAGGGTGTCGCACATCTATTGCATAAAGCAATCCATGTTATCAGTACCAGGAGATACCGAGCCCGGTGGGAGTTCACCCTCTTCGAAGAAACCTGGAGCATGAAACATGGTTACAAATCCCAAAAGGTAAACAACCTTAAAGCAATGGCAACAAAATGTTACATTCCCCTCCTTCAGCGGTGCTTCCTAAGTCCGCTCCGTAAGGGCGCTGACCGTCGTGGGGCTTATGAGCGGTCTTCTTCCTCTTCGGGGCACCAACCCTCCGAGGACCAAAGGGTCGGTCATGCACAGGCCTGTCACACGTTTCAACGTGTGTAGGAGCCGGCGGCTCATGATCGTCGGCTGTCCTACCTAAAGTGACAATAGCCATTTCATTAAATGGACAAGAGCTGTTATTAATGGAGAAGGAGAATCAAAGAGGCAGGACAAACCGATATCAAGATCCCCTCCGTCGGTATCCGCATCCACATATTCTTCCTCGGAAGTCCCGTCTTCGTCACCCGTAGGGAGAAACTCTTCATCATCTGTGAGAAGAGATTCGGCATGCCCTTTTTCTCCGCTTCTGAGCAAGCTCAGCCCTGCGACCAGCCATCATAGCAGCCCGGACCAAGTGCTCTGACTGTAACTCGGAAAGGCTCCTCACACTGAGGGATTCATAGGCGGAAAGGAACCACTTACAGCTGAGGAAAGTGGTCAGCGGCTTACGTCTATATGAAGGGAGAGCAAAATGGGCTCCAGTGCAGCCCACCATCGTCCACAACCACGCTCGTACGCCATCAATCAGTCCTCCCTCAACCTGCAGGCTACGGCTCGGATTCCCGACATACAGTTGGTCGTAGCCGAACTGACGAGCAAAGCGGCAAGGGAGATAAGGCTCTATGTAGCATTGATTCTTCATCCGGAGGATGAGATACCCAACACGGATGTTCACTAGCCACCGGAAACAACCAGCGTCGAGAACGGTCCGGTCACTTCTAGGTTTCTCCTCATCAATCAGCACGTCACCGTAGCGACCTGAAAAGTGAGGAAAACACTTAAATAACTCCCAGCTCTTGCGGACTCGAAGCTCTTGTTGAACATCACTAAACTTGTTCCCAAGCCACCTGCTCTTCTCCAACAGTTGCATGAAAGGAACGGGGATGTCAACAACGCTGGGCGCCGACATCAAGTCGGGACGGTGGAGAACGAGCCACGCCATCAGATATGCGTAAGGGAGCTCGACCTTCGGACAAATAAGCTCAGTCGATGGTTCAGAACCCATCTGTGTGAAACTGCTGACTAGACACCTGAGCCCGCAATGGATGCTAGCAACCATCGCTGGGAGCAGGGAAAGCTCTCTCCCGTAAGCTAGCTGAACTGCAGGGAAGAGCACCTCGATGGGTAGAGCATCTGAAGGCTGGTGCGGGACAACACACTTCTTCAACCAAAGGGCAAGGTAGCCTGCTAATAGAGTCCGGGGCCCAATGGACTTCTGTGCACGGCAGAGAAAAGAACGAAACTTGGTTCCCGCGGGAAAAGCTCCCTCAGCACTGGCGATGGTGTAAGATTGAGCCTCAGCCTTTTCCAGCAACTCATTAATCGCAGAAGGGGTCAATATGTCTAACTCATGAATGGACTCGTCGGAGTTACCCTCCAAGTTCTGGAACAAATAGCAGGCAAACTGCTTCAAGCTGACCTGCCTCTTCCTCTTCGCTTGAGGAGAAGTCTGGACCAAGGAGGTGTGATAATGACAGGTAAGATCCCAGAGAGTGTCATACATGTCGGGAGTATCTTTCTTCATACACTCCAGCTGCTGGTTCGAGGGGAAATACTCCTGATACGGACAATCCCCCATCGGAAGACCCGAAACATAATGCATCTCATGCAAGGCTAGCCCTAGCTCACCACCACTGGTCAGAAAGGTGTTGCTGTCAGGCATGTAGGTCTCCAGCAAAGCCAAGAAATGGCGACAGCTGACTGGGATTCCGTACATGGTGGCTCGTATGGGCGCATACAACCCACTGCTCTTCAGATCCCTCTCCCAGCGCGCTAAGACGAAACCAGTCATGCGTGCCCACCACCCCTTGGCTAATGAGGAAGCCCAACCATAACACTTGTACTCCGGTGGAGGTAACCGTCTCCCAAGAAGAGCCAGACGGTTACTCACAGTCGGAGCAGCAGCTGACACCTCGCCTGGGGGTGCAGTATTAAGGCCCATAATCCCGGGTCGAAGACCACGAACGTCATGATACCCGTTAGAGCCGGGGGTCTTATGGTGAGTGGCATATCCACACTGAACCCGCTCAGCATCTTCAGTAAGATTCCAAGACATCTGTCGCTCCACGGCTTGCCCCTTCAAGTGACTAAAAGAATATTGGCGCGGAATCGAAGGGATGTACAAACAAGCTCCCTCGTCAAGAGTCAGCCAGTGCTCCTTGCCAAGGGTCAGCGCAGCAGGATCCTCGACATGATCCCCGAACAAGAAGCTCGGCTTCTGTAAAGCCTGAGTGGAGGTAGAATCAGCGGTAAAGGAAGCATCTGTGATAAGCTGGCGCAAGCAATAGCGCCCTCCTTCCCGTATCAAGCGGCAAGATTCGTCTGAACGACCTCTATCGAACCGAGGAAGTGGGCTGGGTGGAGTCAGAAAATTCATAAGAAGAATGATAAGCTCATTCACGGAATAATTGGAGAGACGATTTTGAGTGTCCTACACTGGAAGAACGGTATGCATCATCACGTGAATAACGTGGTAACATACACCGACCTATAAGGTGTAGGACGACACAAAATCGCCCCAATATACCAGAAGACTTGAATTGGCTAAGCAAGACAAGTCTGAAACCTTAACTCCCGCGAAGGAGGGTGTCGGTTCTTCCTTCATGACCCGCAAAGAGGTCAATCAGGGATGCAAGAAGAAAAAAAAACTGCATAAATTCTCACCCCCGAAGAATGAGGCCGCGGGGGAAGACGTCGCGGGAACCTCTTCCTCACTATGCTGAGAATGAGAACGACTCCTACGGGGTCGAGATCGACGCGGAGACATTGCAAATCTGCAACGAAAAGCAGCAAGTCAGGTACAATCTAAAATATGAATACACGAAATTTAAAAGGGAAATTAAGAACTTTAATTAAAATCCTATACATAAATAGGATTTCATAATTGAAGTCTAGTTAAACCTACAAATTTCGTGCATGCGAGACAATGATTGTCACCTTTCGCGGTGAATTTTGGTGAAATACCCAGATACCCCTCGTGCTCAAGGCCAAAATTCAGGTCAAGGACACGCCCGGGTTGGGTCATGGTCATCATATCTGATCATATAGTACCCCCCGGTACCCCACAATTTCGGTTAATTTTACAAATGAGCCCTTTTGTAGAATTGAGCCAATTTTGCATATAGACCCCTTCACAAACTTCAAGTCAACGGCCACGTGCCCTTATCAAACTTTGGTTATTGGGTTGTGATCTAAGCTCCTGAAATTTCAGCCCTAAATTCCAGCCCTTTTGCAAATAAACCCCTCTACACTTTGTGGGTTGCTTTTTGCAAATAAGCCCCTCAAGACAAACATTGATTCTTTGCATAAAACACCTCTCAAACTTCGGCCAAAAGGAGTAAAATTTCGGTCTCAAATTTCAGTCCACTTTTGCATAAAAACCCTCCCAAAAAATTCGGCTATATTGCCTCTTTTGCACAAAACACCCAAATTTGGGTCCATACACACAACCCATTGTCTACTACCAACATAAAGATTCAATCTTTATAAAAAATGAGAGGATTGTGAAGGAGAGCTTACCCAAATCAAGAGGTTTGAGAACCCTAATTCCAAGGGCCAAGATTCGAGCTTGAAGGAGGAATAAGAAACCCTAATTGGAGGAGACCAATTTCGGCCAATGGGTGCCCACAAAAAATCCGAACTTTTCTTGAGGTTTGGAGCTCTTGAAAGAAAAAATGGTGGAGGGATAGAGGTAGAAGAAAGAGTTTGAGAGGGAAAACAAAAGGGGAAACAAAATTCAAACAAGAAAGGAAGTAAAGAGGGGGGAAACAAAATGAAGAAAAAGACAAAAAAAAAACAAGGGGGACCACGGTTGAGCCAAAGACACCCCTAGGGGTGTCTCGACAAAACCGAGACACCCCAAGGGTGTCTCGGTTTTGTTGAGACGCCCCTAAGGTGTTTTGACTGAATTTTGACCCCCCGAACTTTTTCCTGAACCCCAAATCACGCCGATTCTTCGCCGATTGTTGAATATGTTGATGAGTTCACACAAATCAACATTCGACGATGAGAAACCCTAGGTAAACACCGGTCAACGCGTAACCTTAGGTCAACGCCGGTCAACGCGTTGCGACAAAAAGTCAACACGCGGTGGTCCGAAACTTTTTTTGAGGGGGGTTCGTTGGTACGACCAGCCATTGTCGTCCTCCTTTTCTGGTCTCGCCATTGTAATACCTCCTTTTGCATTTCGATTAGGGTTTTCGTAGCTTCCGTAGCTTCCTCCGTGCTACCACCCGCAGATGAAGCGTCTTTTCCTTCCAACTCGGCTCGGTGCCCGACCTCGTAGTCGTTACTGGATTGTCAAAGCATCGAATAGACCGAAAATCGAAGGAGCCAAGAGTTGAAGCTAACCACAGGTCCTTACGCCGGCTGAAGGCTAGACCAATCACATCCGAAGTATTCCAGCCTCTTCTATAAAAGAAACGAGTCCGGAACACTTTGGAGGGGGTATCTGTAGACATCAAAAATTACCTATAGGTCTCCACGAACGGTTCAGTGTTAAAGAGCGACGATGAACGTCACTATCCGAAAATTGCCTATAGGTCTCCACAAACGGTTCAGTGTTAAAGAGCGACGATGAACGTCACTATCCGATCCGCAGGAGTCCAATTGACGTCGACGAATGACTGAAGTGAATCGACGAGCTACGTGAGTGGATAGGATTTCGGAACAACGAAGACCCGGGCCAATCAGGAATCCGGTGATGTTCACGAAAAGGACAATGCCCCTCATGCCTCGATCACTCTACAGATAATCCAACCACCAGAGCGGATCGAACTCTTCGTCAAGCATCCAACGCACTTGGAATCACTCAAATCTGAGTTCGGACGAAGAATTTACGGCGAAGACAATCGAATACACCTCAACGCGTCTCAGGAGTTCCAAAAACACCCCCAGGGGTGTCTCAGAAATTCCGAGACACCCCAAGGGTGTCTCGGAAATTCCGAGATACCCTAGGGGTGTCTCGGAAAGGTGTCTCCAGAATTCGGAGACACCCCAGAGGTGTCTCCAGAATTCGGAGACACCCCAGAGGTGTCTCCAAAATTCGGAGACACCCCAGAGGTGTCTCGGAATTGTGGAGACACCCTAGGGGTGTCTAGGCTTTTCCTAGACACCCTACACCCCTCTTGCCTATAAATAGTGACCATTGGCCTCACTTTTTGCAGATCTAGAATTTTGGAGAGAAAGAGGCGAAGCCCTGCTGCAGTGAAGAGTGATCGAGCACTTCAGGGGAATTCTTCATCAGATCTTCATCACCCGTGTGTCCGTTCCTTAGTATTAGCCCTTGGCGTTAATACTAAGAAGAGCTAATATCTCGCTTTAGCCGAGGTAGACGCTTCAAAGCTTCTAGATCTCTCGCGGATCGACGAAGCTCTGTCCGATTTTTCTGGATCAGAAGTTCCTAGATCCCCTCGCGGATTGACGAAGCTCTGTCCGATTGATCCGGACCAGATCTGATTGCCCGGTGGTCCACGGATATCAACGTCCCCGTCACAGGCCAAAGACCCACGCAAGTAAGAGACCGCAAAACAGGATCTTGTGTTTATTTTCGAAAAGTTGTAATTTTTATTCTTTGTTATTCGAATTCATTGTAACGACTGAAGTTTAATGGAATCAATGATGAAGGCAACTTTTTCCGAAAACAGTAACTTCCGCTGGGTTTTTTCTGAAAAGAGTCAATTCGGGGCCTCGTCGCAAATACTATGCGTATTTGGGGCTATTCCACATGGGGCAAAATACAGGGGGGCTAGTCACACGAAGTTCCCACTTTTGGGGCCTGGACACATTTTTCCCATTTCTTTATTATTGCTTATTAGTTAGATTTAAATTCATGCTTGTAGTGTAGATTTATTTTCTTGTTTTTTTTATTTCTTTTTGCACTTTAATTTCTAGAGTAGATTTATTTTTTTTGCATTTAATTTTTGTAATTTATTTTGTAGTTTAGATTTTATTTTCTTTGTAATTAGATTTATTTCTTGTTCATAGTTTAGATTTTCCTTTTCTTTTTATTTTTGTAATTAGTTCTTTTTCTTGTTTTTATTTCTTAAAGATGTGAATTTAATTCTTGTAGGAAGTTTAGAATTATATGAAACTAGTCTAATTTCCTTTATATTGTATGAATTATTCTCTTGCACTTAAAATGTTCATGTTTAGGATAATCAACTAGAGAACTAATCAGTAGAAGAAGAATTTGATAATCTATGCTTATCTTAAATGGTTTGATAGGTTATGCTTATGAATTCTAGGATTATTATCATGTTGTTGCTCTTATCATGAATAGTAATTTTGACTTAGATGATAATTTGATAGGTTATGCTTATCTTAAATGGTTTGATAATCTATGCTTAATAAATATAAGTTGAAATATGATAAAAAGAGAATAGTTTGTATTTTATAATTAAAATTGGTTAGTGGATTATATTCTAGATTTCTTACCTCTTTTGAATCCTCCATCTTAACTTTCTTAAATTTTCTTTTCATTCTTGGTTTTATTTCTTGATTTTATTCATTCTTCTTTCTTGCCTTGTGATTTTATTTATTCTTTGATTCTTTCTTCTCTAAAATTCAATTTATTATCTCTTGCACATAAATCAAAACAACCACTCGTCACAATCACACTTATTCTTTATTCCTAATTGTCACGCACAAAACATAAGAACCATTTCTAATAATCTCTTAAAATCATCTTCCTCGTGGGATCGATATTTTTTATACTATAACTTGATAAATTGTGCACTTACAATTTTGGTACATAATTATGCCGCATCAAATACTCAATTCAAATGTGCCAATGAAACACATTCTTCTCTTTCTCAGAGCTGTTACTTGCCAATACTTAAAAACTCGGGAGGTCCGATTGGAAAGTGTATTAGAGGTTTTCCTCTCTGCTTTTTTTTTCTTCTTATTGTTTTCTTTTATTTTCCAATCATGACTTAAGTGTAATTCAACTTAAATTTCAATAATTGTACTTATTAAAGTCAATTGAATGATTATTTATTCTTTTTAAGGTTTAAGCAAATGACACCTAATTAAGCTGATCTTTTATATGTTGTTGTTTTTCTAGATATTGGTATATTACTTAGCACATTTCCAAACAGGGGTTATTTTACAATTATTGCATGGTTAAAGAGCTATTTGGAAACATCGCAGCGCACTGCTCTTTCGGATTGTTCCCTAAGTTTTGAATCTTGACATAAACAATATAGCATATGTAAGTGAATCTGATTGAATATTGCTTGAATATTTATTCATTGTTCTTTAATTGAGATTAATTATTGAACAATTTTAATGACTGTTGCTTCAAAACTTTTCTTCTTGTGAATATTACTGAATATCTATTCTATATTATTTTAACAAGAACCGTTTATGATTTTATTGAATACTTACAGGCTTGCTCTTTTACTCTTCTTCAAGATGACTTCATGTGTTACTTTTCTTAAGAGCCTTCATGACCTTTTTCTATGTTGAAAAATATTGACAAATCCTTACGGGTCTAAGCTAGTTTGCTAAAATGTGTGTCCAGGACAGCTAAAGTTTTGGTGCCCAAAGACTTTAATTTTAAGAGCCTAAAGCAAGTTACAGAGGATGAGACGGTTACTATTACGCTCAAGTGATGCATTATGAAAGAAGGACATTAAGAAGCCCAACTGGGCCCATTTAACAAGCTAATCATAAAATACCATGTCGTTTTTTTAGAAAAAGGGTAATAATAATAATTACATCCCCTCAGCCATGTCAGCATCGTAGTAATAATAATAATAATTACATTTTCGATGAAGATGATGGAAGTTTTGTAACTTTCCTCTCCATCTATAAATAATGGCAGTTTAACAGTTTGTGGACCCGTCCTCTTCTATCACGCCGGAATATTCTCAATGGACGATTACAGTTGATCTAAACCTTATTTATAGCCTAATATATTCTTTAAAAGCACGTTCTAATGTCTTTTTATTTTAAAGAAATTCATACAACTATGATTCTTTAAAAGAAAAATTCCTTAAGGACCCAAAATATGGCACCAATACAGGGGACAAGTGAGGTGTCCCCCTCCTATTGGATAATAAGTTGACGATCATTAATGATGATCAATTCATTATCCAATAGGAGGGGGACAACTCACTTGTCCCCTCTATTGGTCCCATATTTTGGGTCCCTGTAGCAAAGCTCTTCATAAAATGGTGCATATTAAGAAAAGACAATATGTGATATACTCCACCTCATTGAATAGCTATTCAATGCACGTGACAAGTCATACGAGGTTGAGTATAGAAAAATTCTTTAAGGACCCAAAATATGGGACCAATAGGTGGGACAAGTGAGGTGTCCCCCTCCTATTGGATAATGAGTTGGCCATCATTAATGATGGCCAACTCATTATCCAATAGGAGGGGGACACCTCACTTGTCCCCTTTATTGGTCCCATATTTTGGGTCCTTGTAGCAAAGCTCGTTGAGTATATCACACATTATTCAATGAAGTAGCGGCGG
>NC_033796.1:56377649-56383562 GCF_001876935.1 Asparagus officinalis
TATATATATATAAACCAAAACGTGTATGTGTGTGCATGATTGAGCTTAAAGTACTAACACACATAATATAAAAACCTAAACTAAATATACCCAAGCTTGATGAAGGTCTTCAATAAGCTTGACTTGGTAAAACCAAAACATGTATATATATATATATATATATATATATATATATATAAACCAAAACGTGTATGTGTGTGCATGATTGAGCTTAAAGTACTAACACACATAATATAAAAACCTAAACTAAATATACCCAAGCTTGATGAAGGTCTTCAATAAGCTTGACTTGGTACACTTGCGGATGAAACTTGAACTTGGATGTTCAACTTGAATTGTAAGGTTCATACCGATATTTTCGTCAACCTCCGTTTGACATGATCGTTGTTGCGCATTTCTATCCATCCTCCAACTTATTGTTTGCCTAGAATAAATACAAAACACAAATACTAGATAAACAACATTAGTTATAAATTATTTGTTAATCATCATTAAAACAAAAGGACTCAACAATGTTAACATCAAACTCATAGCCTTAACAATCAACTCATACTCATAACAACTAATAGTTAAGGTTAACATAGGCATGACATCTAAGATATAAGTACTTATTTAATCATATAAAATTTTCCATCTTAGTAAATCATAAGTCTCATTATCATCACTGAATATGTTCTATTGTGCTCTCTCTTTACTTTGCCATGCTTTGATGTAATTAATCTTGATACGGAACTATGAGAGTAAGTCGTTATTGATATTAATTAGCTAAAGATCTGACCTAACCTTTAAAACAGATTGTATTTTGACTTGCAATGAACTTACATGATGCCCTTGATTTACAAGCATTAGCTCCATGTTGACCACAAGTGTGAGTAGCGCGGAATTTCTTTACAGACATAATTGAGCAATTTTGGAGTGGGAAAGCAAATAACATCCAAGGGTATTTCTTCATGTCCTTATATCGACATTGCACTATTATACACTTTTGTTCATTATGATAAACAACATATTCAAACCTTTTGGCAACTGAATAGTATTGAAGTGCTAATCTAACTTCAGCAGCACTATTAAATTTCTGTCCCTCTGCATGTATGGTTGTGTGTTACTCAGCTGGGATGTTGGTTTGGTTGTTAACCATGCCTTCTATCATCATGATAGAGTCACCAGTGGGATTGTCATTAGGATCACACTCATCGTTATATGGTTGGTTGAGCGTAGCAACTGTGCATCGCAAATTTTCTGTCGGGATTGTCCTGTAAAAGTGAGAAAATACTTGAATACATAACAATAAACTATATACATTAGCAACCAACTTATAAGCTTAACAATTACTTGCTTCTAGCATTTATCTACAAAGGTTAACAACCAACTCATAACTATCTACTAAGATTAACAACCAACTCATGACGTTAACAACCAACTCATAACTATCTACTAAGGTTAACAACCAACTCATGACGTTAACAACCAACTCATAACCTTAACAACCAACTCGTAAGGTTAATAATTAACTCATAACTATTTACTAAGGTTAACAACTAACTCATAAGGTTAACAACCAACTCCTAACCTTAACAACCAACTCATTACTATCTATAAATGTTAACAACCAACTCATAAGGTTAATAACCAACTGATAACCTTAACATCAAACTCCTAACCTTAACAACCAACTCATAAGAAAAATAAAGTGTTTAAGATGCTTACACATTTTCTAGAGAAGTTTGGGTGTTCTGAGAAGTTGAGGAATCCGCAGCTGAGGTAGCATATAAGTTTATGTCTGTAAGTCCATTACGAAGACAATGCTCCAACATCAAGCTCAAGTCGTCATTTTCAATTGCAAAACTGAACTTCTTTTTTCCTTTTAGATATGAATTTCAGTGAAATAGATTGCAATGAGAGTTTAAGCCTTTGAGACACTTGATACTTCAAGCTAATAATTTTCATAGATTCATTGATAACTAGGAAAACATCATCGCCCTCTTTGTTGCTTTTTGTGTTTGTAACCATGCGAAGGAGGGATCTTTCCGTTATTATGAAGAAAAGTAGTTGAAGAAGCAAAGAGGATTTATGGAAGAAAATTAAATGACCGGGAGAGAGTAGTTGAAGAAGCAAAAAATATTTATGGTGGAGGGAGAAAGGTAGGAGATGGTTAGAATTTGGAGGGAACTAGGCTTTCCCCCCTCCAAACTCTTTCTAATCATCATTAATGCCTACAGTTACATCGCCTACAGTTACATCGCCTACAATTACATCTCTCTGATAACCGGATCCCCTCCGCACCGCCGGTAGCTAGAAAGAGGAAAATGGTATTTTGGTCTTCACATATTTAAAAAATACACATAAGGGGTTCACTTTTAGCTTTTGAGGGCTAAAAGAATTATGAGTTCGATTTTGAGGGGTTCAATTTCAGTCTTGGGGGGAGAATATTTCTTGCTATTTTGGGGGCTATAAGTAATATTCCCAAATAATTAATATTATTAACTGTTTCATTTGCATGACAAATAAAAACCCTCAATTTTCATTTAATTTATTTAATATCAATCTTTAAAAAAAAGTCTGATTTTGCCAGCTAAACACCTATTCTTCTCTCTCAAGTTCCACAAAAATCCCGCCCAACCTCTCTCTCTCTCTCTCTCTCTCTCTCTCTGCGCCCTTCTTGGACGTGAAAAATATCAAGAAAAAACAACCAAATCCGCCAATGGTTCCCTAAAAACCCCCGCCCTTTCCGCATCCTGTTCTCAATTCTTTCCCATTTCTCTCCTTCTCCCTCCATCTCCCAAAACCCTAAAAATCCCAACTTTCTACTCGCCCGTTCGATGCCGGCGACTCCTCCGATGACCCTCCGGCGATGGAAGCGCAAGTTCGGATCCAAGACTCCGCCTGGGGGTGCGGATAAAGACGAGATAGAGGGGGCTGATGTGAAGCTAGGTAGAAGAAAGGAGCAACCTTTGGCGAAGAGGAAGAGATCGGAGGCGACGGATGAACGACTGAAGGAGGTGGTTGTCGATAGCGTAGAGGAGATGGAAGGGATCGAAAGAGAAAACCTCGAGGAGGTGGAGGAGGAGGAGGAGGAAGAAGAAGAAGAAGAAGAAGAGAATGATGAAGTGCAGGTTTCGGAGAAGGGGGCTGCTGCTAGGAAATACAAAGAGAAGGGAGATGTTTTTTTTGGTCAATGAAAAAAATTTATTCACTCACCAAATTTGTAACTTTTATGTACATCATGCTACTCTTAAATTGAGATATCAGCTAGACAAAAGTTGATAGAGAAAAACAGAAAAAAAAAACATAAATATTATCCACTCCTAGCAGATACAATGAGGAGAGCCAAACTTTTTATTCAGCTGGAATTGGGGAATTGAGAAGAATAGTTAAGATATCCACTTTTATACTTTTGATCAAAAGATCACTGCTTCTAGTTTGTCCTTTGAAAAATCTGTCATTCCTTTCTCTCCAGATAGTGTACACAGCAGTGGAGAGAGCCATTCTCTTGATTCTTTGAGTGATACCCTTCCCCTTTAGCCTGGAATTATACCAATCCAATAATCTACTCCATTCCGATGCCCTCCATTTAAATTTCAACCAGTCCATGATGGCATTCCAAATCCTGTTAGAGAAACTGCAATCAAAAAACAGATGACTGCGGCTCTCCATACAAACACCTTCACACAAATAGCATTTATTTGTTTGAATGATCCCCTTTTAATTAATCTATCTTGCGTTAGGAGCTTGTCTTGAACTGCTAGCCATGTAATAAAAGAGTGCTTTGGATAGCAAAATTTCTCCCACACTGTCATATACCAACTTACTTCTGCTGTAGCTGGGGATAAAATAGAATAAAGGTCGGAGAGATGAATTTTTGAGTTGTTATAGCAGGAACTGATAAGCTTCTTCATGTTATCAACTCCCCCCAAGTAATCAAAGCCTTGTCTCTAACTTTAAGCATTTGTTTCCACAACCATGAATCTCCAGACTTCACATTCACAAACCAAATAAATGTTGAGGATGTTGAGGATGGCGATGCTGATGCGTGCTTTCTTGGAGATCCGGTGCCTGAAGAGGAGGCGAGGCAGCGATGGCCTCATCGGTACTGGACGAAGGTAATTGTCCTGGTTTTCTGTTCTTAGAAAAAAACTAAGGGTCTTTTTTCTTATAAACCAAAAGTTGTGACCTAACTTATTTTCAAAGCCACTTTTTGAGATATTGGTCCCCCAAATGTCATCTATTTGGATACTATCCAAGTCCCGATATCATCATATTCGGATACAAGTCCCCAAATCTCATCTATTCGAATACAAATCCCCCAAACCTCATCTATTTCGAGTACATATCCCCCAAGTCATATATCTGGATACGAGTTCACAGGTGACAGATACATGCACTTTTAGCCTATTTGGAGATTGATAAAGGAGCAAGGCAATTTCTTTCGTTCATTTTTTTTGATGGAGTATGGGATACGCCTTGCATTGAATTAAACCAGTAAATATGAATGAATTTTAAATGAAGTGTTTCTTATTTACTTATACTATATAATGAACTTAACAAGGGCTTCAACTTTCGATCTTAATAGATAAATTTAAAAGATAAAATATTTTGTTTATAAAATTATAGTACTTTTTGAATGCCAAGTGTAAGAGCTCAACAGTGATCATTCGGAGGATTTTAAGCTTCTGATGCTAGTATAGTAACCTGTAAATAGCTTGTTCTTTGTTCCTGTATCATAATGAGGGATATCTCACATATTGAGTATCAAGATGTACACAATTTCTACATTTGGTAATGAATAAAATCTCTTTTCATTGACCAAAAAAAAAAAGTGTAAGAGCTCAGCAACTACATTGTATGAACCTTCCTGAGAACCCTTGATCCTCGCTGATTCCAGAAGGAGCAGGATTACTATTGGTTCCAGAATTTGTATCACGAAATCCTTTATCCCTCAGTCAAAGAATAAAATTTTGAGAAATTTCTACACACATTTTAACCTTAATTTTCGCAATAAGATCCAACGTATCCTTCTATATGGCTCTTATTTCCTTGCGCACCAGTGGCACAATCCAAACCCCCAGGGTCCTAGGCAAATATTAGATTATTCTTACTAGGCAATCGAAATAAAGAAACTTGCAATAAACAAATTTCTTCTTTAGTACAGTCTTTCTCAAATGTAAAATCTTCTGACTGCATTACAAAGAATATTGTCAAAAGGTGATCTATATGACTAATCATATTCCTTTCAAATATTTAATTTTCTTATTGCAAGGCATCTTCTGAAATTTTATTGTCGCTGCACAATTATTGTTGCTACAATATATTTAACATAGAGATTAGGTCACTGTAGTGTGATATTTAATCCTATTAAACAAGAATAAAATGGACTTACAAACAATACAACTGTTCCATCATCTATTTCCCATTTCTAAGCCTTACATAACCACCGACCATTCTGCCATCTATTACGCGAGAACAGTCAATATTTAGAGTAGTGATTCATGAAAAAATAGTTTATGAATTAATTTACAAAGTTTTTCTGTTTGACATTTGTTCTAATTACTCATTTTCTATTCTCTTTCCACTGGTTTCTAATGTACCACTTCAGGTTGCCAGGAAGGAAATCAGATTCAGAAAAGTAAGTTATTTTTAACAAATATATTTGTTTGTTCCTTATTTTCCCTCTACTTTTAACTTTCATTAATTTTCCCAGTTCATAGCTAACATTCCTTTTGCACATTTGTGGAGCAGAGAAGATGAGAGCATCTTGAAAGCAAAGATGCATTATCTTCGAGCCAGAGTTGACCATTGTGTTTACTGTTTACCATCTTTACAATAATGCCTATGTTAAAGTGAGCATATTTTTGCATTCTAGTATAGTCCTTTGGAATTAGTTGTGAAAAATGTTCTTTTTCTTCAACAAAAAAG
>NC_033796.1:56383572-56402681 GCF_001876935.1 Asparagus officinalis
CTTTGAAGACTGTACAATAATTTTCTTTTAATTAAGAATACTTTGTGCCCCCTAATTAATGCATTTGCACATCATTTTTTCCCCTTATAACCATATTTTTTATTTTCCTTGCCAGTTTTTAGTGCACAACGTTGTACATTTCAAAAGATACCATTTATGTTATAGTATCCTGTACTTTAAATGACAAAATAGACATTAACCAAAAAGTTCATAATTGTTGCAACCAGTTCTTAATGCTAAGGAACCGGTTAGATCACAAACACTCCTAGTTTGAAATTGGATATACTTAAATTGGCCGTGCTATTAAGGCGATCGCCTTGGGCGCGCCCGAGGCGCTAGGCGATGCTGGTTGGTGCACTTGCGCCCCACACTAGAGGCGGGCACTGCACATTCATAAGGTACGCGCCTCTTGAGCACGTTGCGCCTGAGGTGGGGCGCATCGAAACATGCGCCCTAGAAATGATGCAGTTTTTTTATCGGGTTTCGCCTATGAAACCAGACATTTTCTTAAAGCCAATTGATTCTTTAGGGGTTTGCTTCTTTCTTTTCTGCTATTTTCTCTCTCTCCATCTCAATCGCTCGCCTCCTCTCTTTCTTATCTCGACCGCTCACCACTATTTCTCTCCCATCTCCGATGATCAATGGTGAAGCCACCAGCGATGTTTAAAGAAGCCATCAGCGACCACATCTACGAGCAGCAGTAAAGGTATGCTTTTTTCCCTTCCATTTTTTTGTGAAAATAATACTGTTTTCTTGGTTTCTTTTTTAATCTTTGGTTTCTTTAGTGATAGTATACTGTATTTTGACTCTTTACACATGTTTACTACTTTAATAGACTATTTTGATGTTCAATGTATCTAATTTACTCTTTTCGATGTTTTATTTCTACAAAGTTTGAGAGATGAGATATTTGATTGATTCTTGCTATTTCTTAGTCCTTTTATGTGAGAACTTGAAAATATGTTTCTTTCATACTTATATATCATATGTTGAAAAAGATCTGTTTTAGATGTGCGTCTCGCTTCAGTGAGGATTGCGCATCATAGTGCGCATTGCGCACGGTGTGAATAAGGAGACTTTGAGCCCCGCCTTGCGCCCTGCACCTCGATAACACTGTAATTTGGTAATAAGGCTCCAATTTTCTTTCATCACAAACGTGGAGCCCATTCAGCTCTAGCCAAAGAATCAAATTTAGTGATCAATACCAAACAGTTTAACTTGACATGTCTGTTTGACATCCTACCATTACTTGAATTGCCAGCAAAGTAGAGACTCTTTATAAGCTCATACTCTTCTGTAGGCATGGTTGGGTACTTCTCCTAGTGGATCATTATAGATAATAATTTGTTCAATAGGTACCTTTAAAGGTGCAGCATGTTTGTTTTTATTCCACAAGGTCCTTTCGATTAAACATTCTCTTGCACTTGTCTAGTTTGTAAGGAACTATGACAAACTTTTACAGGCTGGAGATGAAGAACCTCAATAAATTGGGCGAATCACAGAGCTATTTGAAACCTGTGATAATCAGCTTTATTTTACTGCTCAATGGTTTTTTAAAGCAGAAGACACCGAAGTATACAGTCTCTTGGTTTTCCTTCTCAGCTTGCAAAGATTATCCTTGACTTGTTTTATGATCTTTTCTATCTTGTCAGGTTATCAAGAACCATGCTCGTTATCAGGATGCAAGGAGAGTGTTTCTCTCTGATGAAAGAACTGACAATGCTTTAGATTGTCTTGTGAAGAAAGTTCAAATACTATGTATGCATCCACAGGCAAGATCATATTTCATACTATTCTCTGTATCCCACATTATACCTGAATAATACACTTTCTGCTTTTTGTGTTTTCATTTGGAGTTTTTTAGTTCTCATAAAATTAATGCTACACGAATTGCCCCAGGTTGGTTTCCCTGTGAAGGAGAAAGAAATTTCAGGTTTTCAACTGTACTATGATATGTCCTTTGACGTGGCTTATTCCTCATTTATGAGTTCACCTTCTGGTAATGGTGATTTTACTTTTTTTTACAACTCTTTTGTGTTTTTATACTACATCCTTCTTGATGAGAATTTCCTCATTTTGATTTACAATGTCTTGATCTTATGCAGATGACATAATGGACTTAAATGGGGCAGTATCAACCATGACTGATTGCAATCCTCCCAGTGGTTCCAATGACCTACCAGCGACTGATGTTATCAAAGAGGCATCATATCCTGTGTCCAAAGAGTAATCATCTGGATTAAAGAGTGAACTTTCACTTCTTGATTTATTTTGTGGTTGTGGTGCATTGTCCACTGGTTTATGCCTTGGGGCAAACCTTGCTGGTGTTAATCTTAAAACAGTGAGTTCTTTTCATGTAGTTTCTGTCTATCTACTTGCACATGATTGCCCTTGAGTATGAGTTTATTTTATTCTTTCAATGCAGCGATGGGCTGTGGATATTAATCACCATGCATGTGAAAGTCTCAAATTCAATCACCCCAAGACAGAGGTGCATAAAACTAGTGCTACAATGCACGCTTTGTATTTTATTAAGTAATGCCCATGACAATGTGATTATGTAGGCATTATGTTTCAATGTCATAGGCAGCCGTTCTTTTTAAATTTGTTTCTGAATGTTCTCTCTCAATTTCTTTCATGCCTTAAAAAACTTTTGTTTTTCCTTCTCATGATAAATAAACAGGTCAGGGAGGAGAAGTGGTGAATGATCGTCCGAACTCACCCATAGATAGTTCAGATGATGAAGAGGTTGAGGAACAAGAGCCTAAAGGAGAGTTTGAGGTTCGTAGGATCATTGGTATTTGCTATGGAAAAATGGAGAACATTGATGAGGCTGGCCTAAAATTCAAGTTTAAAGATGATGGCATTATTAGTTCCTTGCATAATATATTTCAGATTTGGTGCTTTCTGTTATTGCCATGCGTCGCTCATCCTACTGAAACTTAAATTTATAATTTTTTGGCTCTGCTGAAATTTAGTTACTTGCACAACATATTTCAGAATCTGCGTGTCATATATGTTTTCTTCAATTCATTGTACTTTAGTTTCCACCTTCCACGTAAAACCCAAGATACCATTCTCTTAAAATTTTATCCCTTGTAAGGAATAACTGTTGACTTGCATTTTTTACACTTTTGTTTGGCCATTTAGGTTCGTTGGGAGGGCTACGGGCCAAGTGAGGACACTTGGGAACCCATTGATGGTTTGAGGTGTGTATGCATTATTGAAACTAACAAATCAACATCTGATTTTATGCAAATATATTTTCTTTAAGTGATGCAAATATATCATCGCTTTATGGAATAAGCAAATAGCAAATGGTTTCTTCAAGGACCAAATCTGATATAACTTGTTATACTTACTAAAAGCTCTGATTAGAGATGCAAATCTGTATCATAACTCGTAAGTCAGAACATAAAACTCAGACACTTCTATAAGTGAATATATATTTTGGTATAATTATGTTCATTGAGACATCACGAGGCAACAGAATAAGACAACAACAACAAAGCTTTTATCCCATATGTTTGGGATCGGCTACATGAATTTCCATTCTCATCTATTCTGGTGCATCTCCTTCACTAAGTTAACCATTATTATATCCTTCTTAATTACTTGTAACCAAGTTCTCTTAGGTCTACATCAAATCTCTTTGCCTAATGTTAACATTTTTCCTAACAAGTTCACTAATAGGTGTCCGTTGTATATGACCAAACGACCTTAGTCTATTGTCTCTCATTTTATCCTTAGTAGGAGCAGCCTCTAATTTACTATAAATGCACTCATTTCTTAACCTATCTTTTCATGTACACTCACAAGATCATCGTAACATCCTCATTTTTTGTACACATTTTTTACACATGTTTTTTAATTGCCTAACATTTTGATCCACAAAGCAAGTGATTGTGGTGGAATACATGAATTTCCATTCCCCTTTATTTCGGGCCATCTACTTCCCTAAGTTAATCACTATCATATCCTTAATTGCTTCTAACCAAGTTCTCTTAAGTCTACTTCTAGATCTTTTTACCTCATTAATTATAATATTATCACTTTTCCTAACCGGTGCACTAATACTAATGGGTCTCCATGTACCAAGATTAAACAACCTTAGTCTATTCTCTCTCATTTTATCCTCAATAGGATCCTCAATAGGAGCAGCCTGTAATTTACTATGGATTTACTCATTTTTTGTCATGTCTTTTAGTCATAACATCCATATTTTTGCTACACTCATTTTTTTGTACATGTTATTTTTCAATTGGCTAAAATTCTGATCCATAAAGCATAGTTGGTCTTATAACCGTCCTATAGAATTTTCCTTGAGTCTCATAGGTATTCTACAATCATATAAGACTCCCGAAGCACTCCTCCATTTTCCATCCCGATTTGATTTCGACAGACACCATCATCCTCCATCATGACGAATAATTGATCCTTAATAACTACAGACTACAGTGATTACTTTTAGGTAAATCTTGGCCATCAATATATACTATAGGCTCTTTTTAGTTATATAAAAATGTATTCCATATATTCTGTTTTTATCTTGCTAATTCTAAAGCATTTAGCTTTAAGAATTTTGTCTCTGCCTTTCTACTTTAGATATTATACCCTTTCTAGTCTTGTCAACTAATATTATATCATCAATAAATAATATACAATATCGTGCTTCATCCTGAATATGTCTAATAAGTTGGCCTATAACTAATGCAAACAAGATAAGGGCTTAAGACTACCCTTGATGTAAACCTATGGTAATAGGAAATTTTTTGCTCTCCTTCTTTGTTCTTACTGTAGTTGTTATATCTTTAGTCGTATGAATATATATACCACATATGTGTTTCTCTTCTAAAATACACCATATTATTTCTCTAGACACTCTATTATAGGCTTTTTCTATATCAATAAGAATTATATGTAGACCCTTTCTCTTTTTTTTATATCACTCCATCAACCGTCTCAATATTTGAGGAAACAAAATTAGAGGTCTTCAATATTGCAAAATAATTTTCACAAAGCAACAAACACTCAGTGTCTGAAAAGTTGATTGTATTCCATATGATATCAATGCTTTGTTGTTAGTGTTTGGTCAGTCATATAGAAAATAGGGAACAATGGGAAACAGAGAAGAAAAGACAACAACTCAAAGGCCTTCTTGTTTACACCATATTTACAGGAAACAAGTTAGAGATATGAAGAGAAAGTGATGGCTTGCCTCTCTCAATGTCCCATGTTTCAGTTTTCTAACTAAATGTACTTGTTTTCTGCGAGAAAAGTTGGGCCTTACCTGAGATTCTCTTAAAGTAATTTATCCATAGTTACTGAAAACTGACTGCGTCCTCAGTGACTTCCAGTTCCAGGTGATGGATCTGCTCAATTTTCTAAATGATGTTTCTACTATTTACCAAAAATATCTTTATGGATGCATGCATAGATTTGGCTCCTTGCTCATGTCTTCTCTTGTTCTTTTAAATAACGTACCAAATGAGGTATCTGCACTTCTATTCTGTGATCAGTGGCTAGTCATATTATGGCACAAAAGTTTTTCTATTTTGTGAAACAGCAGGTGCCAGAAGCTGATAAAGGATTTTGTTACGCGGGGTTACAGGAAGAGTATTCTACCACTGTCAGTAGGTTCATCCATACTTGTTGTACTATCTTGTAGAATCTTCGAACTTGCTTTAGCTTTTAGATAATTTCATTTCCTTCTCTTAGGGTTCAGTAGATATAATCTGTGGAGGACCTCCATGTCAGTGAATCAGTGGATTTAATCGGTTCAGGGAGAAAGAAGAGCCTTCTAAGGACACAAAAAACGCGCATATGGCTGTGTTTATGCAGATTGTCAAGTTTTTGAGACCAAAGTTTGTCTCAATGGAAAACATAGTGGACATATTAAAGTTTTCTAAAGGGTACCTTGGACGGTATGCCCTAAGCTAGCTTGTAGCTATGAAATACCTGTTGAGAGAGTGGATAGCCTTCTCATCAAAGAGTCAGCAGTGTTCACATACCCCGTGCTACATTGTTCACATACCCCGTGCTACAGCGTTCACCTTCCCCAATGCTACAGCGTTCACCTTCCCTAATGCTACAGTGTTCACCTACTCCAAATAGTGTTCACCTACCTCCATGAGAAAATTTATAAATACCTTCCTAAGTTTGATTTGTAAGGTATCTCAGTAGTAGAGAGAGAAAGAGAAAGATATAAATATAAGTAATATCATTGAGAGATCTTGAGAGAGAGTTTGTGAGAATTCTTGGAGAGTATCGTGATCAAGAGAGGGTGTTCTCTTTTATCTTTTTCCTTTGTAACCTCGAAAGGAATATAAAGGAATTGGGCGTCATTGTTGGACCGTGGAGTAGCTCCGTAAGAGTGAACCACGTTATATCTGTGAGTATTGTGATTGAATTCGTGTTTGCTGGTTTTATTTTGTGATTCCAAGATCATTTGGGTGTGTTTTGCGTCTCTGTTTGAGGCGTTCTTGTTGGCGTGTATCCTAACAATACCAAGCAAGATTGGGGATCGTTGCTGCAGGAAACTATGATCTTCCTCAGTACATGATGAGGGTATTTCCCTGGAGTGCACATCCAGCTCAGGTTCGCCTCTTTCTATTTACTTATTTTGGATTATCCTATTTCTGTAATTTAATATAAATCTGGTGTTGTTGAAATTGCCTCCATTTCCATTACCTACTCATGGTGTTGTCACTCGTGGTGCACCTCCAGTTAAGTTTGAGGTATGCATTTGTTACTATTTGTTTTTGCATGACTAGTTTTGATATGATTTTTGCTACAATGTTCCAAATATTCATGATAATAATGAATGACAATTTGATGCTCCTCACCACGCACATGTTGTTGCACATGATGGGACCCAACAAAGACAATTGGAGAAAGCATTACGATTATCTGATGCCTTGCAGATCTCCCTCCTAAAATTACATTTTGTTCCTTTCGGATGTTCTGCAATATTCCTTACCTTTGCCTAAACGGTTAATTTGTTTGGTTAGGTTGAAAATGATGAAGGCAGAGATGAAATAAGCTATGGGGCATCTCCACAAACTGATCTTCAGTGTTATATTCGGCTTAGTCATGAAGGCAAGTTCATGTCATTCATTATCATTTCCTTTGTGAGTTGTATTTCTTGCCTTACTCCTCTCTTCACGCATACCAGGTACTTCCATGGCCTACCTTGACATTTTTTTCAGAAGAGGATTATCATCGTTGTTTTTTGTTATATAATTTTAATTCTATCATTCTTGCAAGGTTTCAAATATCAAATATCGGACGTCTGTAATTCATATCGAATGCAGATATCAGGGAAATATTGGGGAAATATCGGGGATATGTATTAAATATCGGAGTGCTATATAGGATAATGTGCATGTATAATATAATGTTCTAAAATGCAAGCTAAATATACTTAATAAAATCTAGGCATACACAAATGTAAATAATATATGTTTAGACCATTAATCAACCTTTTAAAACAAATAAAAAGTCAAAATCAACATTGCAACATTTCAGCTAATTTTTTTAGGCTGAAATGTCATTTGATATATTGGGAAAATCATGAAATGTTGCCTAAAAATTGCTAAAAGCAGAATATGGTTTTTCGACAAAGCCATATAAAAGAACATATCCGCCAACATATCGGTTGATATATTGGCCATGTCAGGGATATATCGTCCAAAAATGCCAAAAATCAGTAAAAGATATTTAGACCATATCTTCTTGGACTAGCATTAGAAAAGGATATATTGGCCAATATATCGGGCCATGTTGGGGACATTTAAAACAATGCATTCTTGTTACGTTTTGCAAGAAATGGTTGTACTTTTTTGCAAAATGACACTTAACCTCACTTGTTGCTGCTGTACTTATTGTTAGTTTATAGGGTCACTTTTGTTTTTATTGTATTATATATGTTTATGAATTTAAGCACAAGGCCAGTGTGAAGATAGCAAACACTCCTGTATTCTTTAGCATACTAATTGCTTAATCTCTTAGTTCAATCAACATTTTTTGCTCAAAAAATTAGGTCTGAGTTGGCCAGGGCAACACTTAGCTCAGAAGGATGACAATGATATTATCATTTATTTTTGGAGTTAATGCCTCAGTCATTCAACAGTGTAGTCCAGGAATATGTCCTATGACCTTAGCTAGCCGTTTAATTTTTACAACCATGAAGAACAAGACAAATGCACTGAATAAATTATTGAAGATATATGACTTATCTCTTCATTCACACTCTTCAAAGAGTTCCTTCTACATTGAACTCCGACTAGAAAAAACATAGGATAGGACAATTATCACCTTTCCCTTGTCTTGATCCTTGTAAGAGGAGCATGACTAGGCATACTAATATTTTTTCTATCCTAATCTTTTTATGATCCTCGTCTTAGTCAATTAGGGATAACAATAGATGTATAAATGATAGCAAATCCTTTATGATTGATATCGCTAGCTACATATTCAATGATCTTCTTCTCCTCTCTATAACTATAAGTGCACACACACATGCTTTCTTCCTTCAAGATATGATTTTCGAAGAAGATAAATGATTCCGATGCTAACACAAGATTGTGTTTGAGCAAAGCACCAATGAAGGCAGAAGTTCAAGAAATACAATGTACATTAAATTACATAAAAGGCTTGAAGTCTTTGCATTGGAAATTGGCTGATGGTTTTTAGTATTGTTTTCAAAAGTAGGGAGTTTTAATAGTTCATAATGCAAGATGGTTATGTGGATATTGGGAGTGTCAGGTGATTCACAATCTTTCCATGCTAATTCTTTTTTTTTTTCGGGTAACATAATGATATCAAATGATTTTCTCACTTAATTTTATAGTAATTCTTAAAAATATTAATCCAGATTTTCTCTGGCAATAATAATATCATATTAAAATCTAGGACACTACTATTCAATAAATTTGGAGAAGACGAGCCAATGACAACAAATATGCTTTTATTCCTATTTTCAAAATATGACCCAAAGACTTGAGAAGATGCCCGAAAAGACTTACTAATCTCTGCATGGAAGTATGGTGTCAATAATCTGCAGATGACCATTCACTATTTTGGTTGTGACAACTGACAAGTCTTTGCATATGACCACTCCCTACTTTTTATCTGCTTGAGAACATTCAGCATGCTTACTTGTTTTTTGTGTTTAATTGATATGTCATTAAGCTATCCTGATTCTGACATCAATATGTCACTATATTTGATGCCCTGTTTCATACAATTTAGTTTCTCATATCCTATGCCTAATATTTTTATTATGATTTAGTCTTTATGAGTAATTTGCAGAAATGATGAATCCTTCATTACGGTGGAGAAGCCTGGTGAAGATCGAAAACTTTTTGATCATAGATCTCTACAATTAAACGAAGATGACTACCGACGTGTTTGTAGGGTTGCGAAACGTAAAGTATGCTATTAATCCATTTTCAACACAGAATATCAACACTGTTTAGTTATTTTTTTCTTCGGGGTTATTAATGTGGGCTATTGCTTCTGTATTAGGGCGCCAAATTTAGAGATTTACCAGGGGTTATGGTTAACCTAGATAATGCAGCTCAATGGGATCCCAAAGTTTGAAAGGGTTCTCTTGCCTTCCGGGAAACCATTGGTAATATTTACTTGCATTATCTGAAGTTTAGTTGTTAGGTTTTGTTAATAGTTTCTGCACCTTTGTAATTCAGGTTCCTGACTACGCCATGAGCTTTATCAATGGAAAATCCTTAAAGTAAGTTTTCTCATCTTTTGGCTGCTTGGTTAGTCAATAGTATTACTCTAATTTATTGTAGGCCTTTTGGACGTCTTTGGTGGGATGAAACAGTTGCCACAGTGGTAACAAGGCTTGAGCCTCATAATCAGGTTCTTTCTTGATCGTTTTATACTTGTTACCTTTAATTTCTTATGATTTTTATCCTTTGACAGTGTGTATCTAAACATTTCTAGTTTTTGCAATACATTTTCATTAATTCTTCTAGAAAATATTTTCTAGATTATTATTCATCCAGAACAAGATCGTGTACTCTTCATTCGAGAAAATGCAAGATTGCAAGGTATTCCTGATGATTACAGGTTGTTTGGACCTGTCAAAGAGAGATACCTTTTCTTCAGTTGCTTAATTGATTTCACACTTAGTTTCTTAATTTTCCAACATGGAAAATTATGATGGTGTATAATGTAGCGCTCAGCTTCTCGGTGGCTTCAAAAACATATAGCTTAACACATTGCGTAAGTTTTTTGTTTTATTGCTTTTTGATGTAAAGCAAATATATAATTATTTTAATGAATAGGAACATGATTTCAAAAGATGAGAGATTATATTCTTTAATAAAAATTTTAAATTTTAACTCGAGCAATACTAATCTACTAAAAAGTACCATAATAAAATGTTAAAATATATAATCACAAATTTACATATATTATTCATAATTTCAATTCAAGAGTTCCTATGGTTGAAAGCTTTTCTTCTCGAGCTTGGGATAAGCTTTGAGAAATACTTCATCCACTGCGACAGTCAGAGTGTCATTCATTTGTCTGAGAACGACGCATTCCATTCTCGGACCAAGCATGTTGACGTGAAGCATCATGCCATACGGAGTTGGCAAAGCAAGAACGAGTTCAAGCTTGTGAAGATTGATACGAGGTACAATCCACCCGATATGCTGACCAAGCTAGTTCCGCTCGAGAAGGATGTTGTGTGCAGCCTCATATGGTCTCTGTTAAGAATGTTGAAGGTCGTACAAGACGCCAAAGATACAAGACATCCGGATGATGCAACCAAGAATAGTGTTAAAGTATGATTGATACTCAATCAAATTTTTAAGTGGGAGATTGTCAGCCCATCTTTTTTAACCAAAAGAGATCAGTGGCTGGATTCTGTGCCGAAAGATTTGAAAAAAAGGATGTGGGTTCCATAATAAATTATTATTAAGTGATGGGTCTCATTAATAATATTTTATTTGTGCATAGTATTTTCCAAACACTATAAATAAAGCCTAAACTTTTCAAGAAAATTCATCCTAGAAACAACTCCTCTTATAGAAGAGTAAGAGAAAATATAGAGAGAGTTTGTAAGAAATCTTGGAGAGTATCTTGATCAAGAGAGGGTGTTCTCTTTGATCCTTTTCTTTTGGAGTATAAAGAAATTGGCGTCGTCGTTGCACCGTGGAGTAGCTCCGTAAGAGTGAACCACGTTATATCTGTGAGTATTGTGATTGAATTTGTGTCTGCTTGGGCGTGTTTTTGTGTCTCCATTTGAGGCGTTCTTGTTGGTGTGTATCCTAACAATATGAGCAATAACAATTACTTTTACTATTTGCAACTTTTTCGGTAGCTCCGTGGGATACTTGAGTTTTCGATTTCTCAACCTATGGTCTCACATATGATGGATTCTAGTTTTACCTAGTCTTTGAAATCACGAAGAGAACTTTTGCTGTTAGACCTGGACAATTTGTGGGACAATTTTGAAACTTATGTAACTCATTTAATGTTCTATGTTTATGCATGTTTCCCGCTCGGGACTCCTGCATAAAAATGCGGGTATTTTTTAATAAGAAGTTTGTGTAAGAGCATGTTAGAATGCAGGAAATGCTTTTGATTATTTTACATACAATATTTCCCTTTATAACTTGTGGCTACTATAGGTATATTCAAGTTGGTATTGCTGTAGCTGTCCCCGTCTCGAGGGCTCTCAGATATGCATTGGGGTTGGCATACCTTCGGAAGGCTAATGAAGAGCCTGCCGTTGTTCTGCCCTAATTCCCTTGCAAATCTAACTTTTGCCTTTATCTGTGAAACGCGTTTTTGCTTTGCTTGTGGGGGCCACAAGAACACGTGAACAGCTGTGGCTGTGTTCACGTTTGGAGGGACTTCGGGCGCTGAAGTGGCCCAGGTAAGGCCCACGTGCATGCAATGTTATAAAACCCTTCAGCTAGGGTTTTAGCAGGGCGTGCGAGGAGATTTGGCTGCGGGAGCAGAGCAAAGATTTGTTTCGTTCGGCTTGGGAATTCTTTTGCGGCTGCAGGTGAAAAAAAAAACACAGAGGAGAAGCAGCGGCTGTGCAAGGCTTTTGTGCATCCTTTTGTAGAGAGATTGTGTGAGAGGTTTGAGAGTTTGTGTGAGGGTTTAGATTGAGTGATTGTAAACCCTAATTGTATTTTCTCCCTCTAGTAATAGATCTCCCCCTCCTTGTCTCGTGGACGTAGGCTATTTGCCGAACCACGTAAAATTGGTTGTCTCGTTATTTGTGTGATTTGTAATAGCTTTATAGGTTCCCTCGACAGGTCAGTCCTAGATCTGATGAGAGGAAGAGCTGATATCTCACTTGGTTGAGATATTTTGCTTAAGGTTCTTGTTTTCTTTGTAAAACAGGAATTTCTATTACGACCTGACTCTCTTGTTGTGCTGTCGAAGTGCTACTGAAATTTTCACTGCGCGCAACAAGTGGTATCAGAGCCCAGATTTCAGATCTAGGGTATTTTGGATTAGGTGGAGGAAAATTCAGTTAGAAGCTTGGTTCTTGGAGTTCTAGACTTCGGTGGAGATAGGATTTGAAGTTGTTATTCGAGATCTCGCTTTCCTCGTGTGGTTAGGAGTTCTATTTGGAATCCAATTTAGGGTTAAGTTGGATAATTTCTTATTCCTTTCAAAATTTGAATCTTTCTTTGTAATTTGGAGTTAGTTTGTAATGGGAGAAGAAGGTGAAAGCAGCAAGTCGATGGCGAGTACAATACAAGTTGGTTTTGAGAACACTAAGATTAGTGTGGTGAAGTATGACAGCAAAATCAACTTTGGTTTGTGGATGAGCGACGTACAAGATGCGCTCAATGCTCAGAATTTGGAGAAGACCATCATGATCTACGAGAGACCACCTAAATATGAAGAGGCGGTATGAGAGAAGATGAATAGGAACGCTTGTAGGGTGATCAAGTCCTGTTTGGAACAGGAGCTAAAATATGATGTGATTGGGGTGACGTCTGTAATGAAGATGTGGGAAATTCTCAATAATAAGTACCTTACGAAGAGTGTTAAGAACATGTTGCATTTGTTGCGTAGGTTATTCAGATTCCAGATATCCAGAGGTACCTCGCTTGCGGCTCATGTGAACAACTATACAAAGTTGTTGTCAGACTTGGCGAATGTTGATGAGAAGATATCGTATGAGTACAAGGTGATTATTTTGTTGAGCTCCTTACCGGATGAGGAGTATGATACCTTTGTGCTCACTTTGTTGAACGGGAGATCTTCTATCAACTATAGTGAAGTTACTAATGTTTTGACGAACTACGATTTGAGGAGGAATGATAAGGAGACTTTCCGCGTAAGTACTTCAGGAGAGGCCTTATCGACGAGAGGTAGAAGCCCATATCCAAAAGGTGGTAATAGAGGAAGGTCAAAGTTAAGAGGTCGTCACCAGCTAGGAAATAACCAATGTGCATTCTGTAAGGAACATGGACATTTGAAAAGAGATTGTCCAAAGATCAAAGAGAAGAATAATAGCAAGAAAAAGAGCCCGAAGGCCAATGAGATGAATATTGCGAAAGGCGATAATTCCGATGATTCGAACTTTTCTCTACTGATTACTCCGGAGGTGAACCACTTGGATACATCATATTGGATGCTTGATTCCGGCGCTACCTATCATGTGACCCTTAGGCGAGATTGGTTTGCATCTTTTGAGAAGCTCGATGGAGGAGTTATAGTCATGGGAAATAATCAGTCCTGTGGCATTTGTAGGATCGATACCGTGCGGATTCGGATGTATGATGGAGTAGTCCGTGAATTAAAGGAGGTGAGATTCGTTCCTCAGCTGAAAAAAATCTTATCTCAGTTGGAGCTTTGGAGGCGAAGGGATTCAAGGTAACCTTTGAGGACGCTGTAGCAAAGGTTACTAAAGGATCTTTAGTGGTGATGAAAGGAGTCTGCAGTCGGAACTTATATTATCTGAAGGGGAGCACCGAGATTGGTCAGGTTACTTCAGCTATTTCAGAGGCGAACATGAGCATGCTTTGGCATTATAGGTTGGGACACACATGAGAGAAGTCACTACAGGTTTTGTGCAAATAGGAGCTATTGAAGGGAGCCAAGAGTGGTAAAGTAGAATTCTGTGAGAACTGTGTTCTTGGCAAGAAGACGAATGTGAAGTTCGGGATGGTCATTCATAAGATGAGGGGTATCCTGGACTACGTGCACACAGATGTTTGGGGTCCCACCAAAACAGCATCACTTGGTGGTCGACATTGGTTCGTCACGTTCGTTGATGACTATTTTAGGCATTATTGGGTGTACATCATGACGAAGAAGAGTAAAGTCCTAGATTTGTTTGTGGAGTGAAAGAAGAGATTAGAACTGCAGACTGGGAGAAAGATCAAGACGTTGCGATCCAACAACGGTGGTGAGTATACTTCTGACCCCTTTCAGTAGCTATGTCGAGACGAGGGCATAGAGAGACACTTCACGGTTAGTCATACACCACAGCAAAATGGGGTGACAGAGAGGTTGAATTGGTCTTTACTGGAGAAGATCCGATGCTTATTGTCGCAGAGTGATTTGGAGAAGATCTTTTGGGCTGAGGCACTTACATATGCGAGCCACCTCATTAATAGGCTGCCTTCATCTGCGATTGAGGGGAAAACCCCTATGGAGATGTGGTCGGGAAAGCCAGCACATGAATATGACCAGCTCAAGGTATTTAGGTGCCCTCCATATTATCATGTTAGAACTAGGAATGCCATATTTGTAGGATTCAAGCGTGGTGTCAAGGGATACAAGCTTTGGGATCCAGTGGATAAGAAGATTGTGCTGAGTAGGGATGTCACATTCGATGAGGCTTCTATCTTGAAGCTTCCCAGCTCTCATCAGGTGGAGAGCAACCCGACAGAGGAGATATCGCAGGTGGTGGAGATCGATGCAGCTCTACATTGTTTAGATGGTAAAGTATCCATTTGAGCGCCGACTGAGGTGACGTCAGGCGAGCACGACGGTGACACGGAGGATACGGGTACTGATGTGCAGGATCAGGGACCGACGACTCAGGTTCAGGATTCTATTGCGGTTCAGAGACAGAGGAGAGACATACGGATACCAACACGGTATGCCGACACAGTTGCGTATGTACTTCCGGTGGAGAGTATCTATGAGATGGTGCCTACTACATTCAGAGAGGCCGAGCAGAGTTCAGAGGCTGATTCGTGGTAGGTAGCTATGCAGAAGGAGATGGATTCTCTTCACAAGAACGATACGTGGGAGCTTGTTGAGCTTCCAAAGGGGTGAAAGGCAATTAGTTGCAAGTGGGTATACATGAAAAAGGAGGGTATTGAGGGCACTCCATTGAGATTCAAAGCTAGGTTGGTTGCGAAGGGCTATGCACAGGAGGAAGGTATTGACTATAATGAGGTTTTCTCTCCGGTGGTGAAGCACTTTTCGATTCGGATTTTGCTAGCTTTGGTGGCACAATATGGTTTGGAGTTAGATCAATTGGATGTGAAGACGACATTTTTTCATGGTGATCTTGATGAAAAAATATATATGACTCAGCCATTGGGATTCCGAACTGCAGGGAAGGAAAAATTAGTTTGCAGATTGAAGAAATCGCTATACGGTTTGAAACAGTTTCCTCGACAGTGGTATAGGCGATTCGATGGTTTTATGATTGGTCATTCGTACACTCGGAGCCAGTTTAATCCTTACGTATATTTTTGTAAGTTGAAAGGAGATGCGTACATCTATTTATTATTTTATGTCGATGACATGCTGGTTGCCTCTATTTCTAGATCTCCTATAGATGAATTGAAGGCACACCTTTCAAAAGAGTTTGACATGAAGGATTTGGGTGAGGCGAAGTGTATTTTAGGGATGGAGATCGGCAGAGACAAGAAGAAGGGTAAAATTTGTTTGACACGGGTGGCTTATTTGAAGAAGGTTTTACAGCGATTTCATGTTAGCATGGATATGAAGTCAGTTAGTGTACCTTTGGGAGCCCATTTGAAGCTTTCAGCTGATCTTTTACCGAAGACAATTAAAGATCGAGAGTTAATGTTGAAGACTCCATATGCGAGCGTGGTTGGGAGCTTGATGTACGCGATGGTATGTATGAGACCGAATTTGTCACAGACGGTGAGCATGGTATCGAGATACATGCACGATCTAGGAGTGGGTCATTGGGATGCCGTGAGATGGATTTTGAGGTACATTCGAGGTACGTTCAATGTTGGTTTAGTTTATGAGCGGGACACTACAGGTGGGCAGCTATGCATTGGTTATGTTGATTCAGATTATGCCGGGGATTTGAATAAGCGTCGGTCTACGACGGGGTATGTGTTTACTGTGACCCGTGCGTCGGTGTGTTGGAGATGCATCTTACAGTCTACTGTAGCTTTGTCTACGACGGAGACAGAGTATATTGCGGTTACGGAGGCTGTGAAGGAGGCTATTTGGCTTCGAGGACTTTTGGAGGAACTTGGTATATCGTAGTGATCCGTCACTATTCATTGTGATAGCATGAGTGCTATCTATTTGGCGAAGAATCAGGTTTTTTATGCGAGGACGAAGTACATTGACGTTCGTTATCACTTCGTTCGGGATGTTCTTGAAGATGGCGAAGTGGAGATTGTGAAAATCCACACGAAGGATATTCCGGCGGATATGCTCACTAAGGTGGTTCCGAGCAATAAGTTTGATCATTGTCGAAACTTGTTACATATTCGTGATTGTTAAGGCCGTTGACGGCCATTTGGGTGAACTACGTTCAGCTTGATTCCTTAGGCAAGAGGATACGTAGGTAGTCTTTACGATGCAGCCAGTTTGGATTAGTTGATTTTAATGGGGGTGAGATTGTTTAGACTCTCGTTCGGGTTCCCAACGTGTTGTGGATTGAGTCCGTTGTCGTGAATTGTTTCTCGGCGTACTGGACACAACAAGTGGGACATTTGGATGCTTTGGTGTCGACTCAGTTTTGAGAAAACTTCACTGAGGTGGAGAATTGTGAAACGCGTTTTTGCTTTGCTTGTGGGGGCCACAAGAACACGTGAACAGCTGTAGTTGTGTTCACGTTTGGAGGGACTTCGGGCGCTGAAGTGGCCCAGGTAAGGCCCACGTGCATGCAATGTTATAAAACCCTTCGGCTAGGGTTTTAGCAGGGCGTGCGAGGAGATTTGGCTGTGGGAGCAGAGCAAGGATTTGTTTCGTTCGGCTTGGGAATTCTTTTGCGGCTGCAGGTGAAAAAAAAACACAGAGGAGAAGCAGCGGCTGTGCAAGGCTTTTGTGCATCATTTTGTAGAGAGAGATTGTGTGAGAGGTTTGAGAGTTTGTGTGAGGGTTTAGATTGAGTGATTGTAAACCCTAATTGTATTCTCTCCCTCTAGTAGTAGATCTCCCTCTCCTTGCCCCGTGAACGTAGGCTATTTGTCGAACCACGTAAAATTGGTTGTCTCGCTATTTGTGTGATTTGTAATAGCTTTTTAGGTTCCCTCGACAGGTCAGTCCTAGAACTGATGAGAGGAAGAGCTGATATCTCACTTGGTTATGATATTTTGCTTAAGGTTCTTATTTCCTTTGTGAAACAGAAATTCCTATTGCGACCTGACTCTCTTGTTGTGTTGTCGAAGTGCTGCCGAAATTTCCGCTGTGCGCAACATTATCAGACTGAGGTATATTAATTTCAGGTATTATATTAGCCTTTTGCAATTGTTACATGGTATGGATTTACATGCTGCATCTTCTCTTTGGCATTTCAGATAGTTAAATTAAGAAAATCAAGATTAGGGATAAATTGTTTGTTCAGACTATTTTATATCAAGTTAATTGTGATTGATCTGGTGATGGAATATGCAGCTGACATTTTTGTGGAGATAATTTTGGTGGTGATGAAGTTGTGAATATTTTACCTATTTCGGATCATCGAGCTCTAACGGATATGCATACAAAGAGTTTACAGATCTTGACCTCTTTTCTTATAAATCAACTTTTTTAGCTTATGTTGACGTGTTTATTTGAGGCAAAATTTCACTGCTATATTCAATGTAAATACTTGTTGCTTAACTATTGCAGTAATCACATCGTAGATGTGAGGGATTATTATTATGAGGATTGATGATGAGCTTCTTTATTGTTCTTGGATTGGAGTATCTTCTTTCCAATACTGGGACAGTTCATTTTCTTAGATGATGCACGATAGAGCCAAAAGCTTTCATGATTTTTTGTCTTTAAAGAATGCAAATTTCATTATTAATAGATATACGAGCCTATTTATTTGCGACTATTGTGAAAATTATTGTCTGGTGGAGTAAATTGTGACAATAAGTTCTTGAAATTTGCTAGATTAACTTGAACCCTTGAGCAGGATCATATTTCATCATGAGAGTTTTTCAACAAATTGTGCTTGGATATTGAAAAATGAGCTCTTGTACTTTCTTGTTCAATAAATAGAAACTGGGGAATAAGCAAGTCTCGCTTAGTATAATGCAACTTTGTTTCTGTTTTTTGTTTATGATTTTGTTTTTGTTTTTGTTTTTGTTTTTGTTTTGTTTTAATTATTTGTGTGAAAGAACTCTTTCATGTCAACCACACCTCAAAAGGCTAGAAATCCCTATAACACGGTCGTCCCAAAAAGTTTTGTTAGCGTTCAAGCAGGATGGGAAGCCTTGGAAGCTTATAAATTGCCTTACCAATGATTTCGGATGGGAAGCCTTGGAAGCTTATCGTTTGCCTTATCATAAAGACATGACATGAAACAAAAAGAAAATAATAATGTATATAATACCTGGTTCTCATTGTTTGATCCAACAAAGAAAACACCAATTATGATAACGTACAAAAAATAGAGCAGTAAAAAAAATTCATGTTCACACTATACTATCAAGACATTCCTAGTTCAACTTACTGCATCTGACTAAACCTGATAAAAGATTTATTGTCTTTGATAAGAAAATGTTTCAATTTGCCCACCACTGGTCCACAGGTGATCCGGACAATTGAGAGGTTCTAATATGGCTCCTAATGTCTTGGGTTGGATTATCAAAAAAAAAAAAAAGTTTTCTATTTCATGCCAATATCTGTTCAATTCTGTCTAATCCTGTAACTGAAAGAATATT
>NC_033796.1:56402691-56484653 GCF_001876935.1 Asparagus officinalis
ATCACCTATGGAAGTTAGGGAATGAGAGTAGCCAGTCACACAAGTTTTCGTGGAAGACAGAAGATTCCCACCCTGGTCCCAATCTTGAATCGTACATCACCTATAGAAAATGCACAAAACTCCAAAGCTTGCTGGAAACTGACAGGAGCGATAGATACTGTTCATCAGCATCAGTATATGAACATGATAACCAGTAGGGGGGAGCCCTCAACAAAAGTAAATGGATGAACAGGATTCATGTAGCTGGTCCTAAAATTCGAGATAAATACTTTGTTGTTGTCGTCATAGTATATGATCATGACATAACAATATTTAAAATTCACATAACCCCCTAAAGTTGGGCCAACTTTGAGATAAACCCCCCTTGCCAGTTATAAAGTCACTTGTCGCAAAACCCCCCAAAATGCTCGCAATTTTATCAACATAACCGCTTAATGGCATAATGGGGGTTTTCTGAAACTGTATCAAAACTTCATGGTTGTTCTCTGAAAATGAAGTTGAAAGTTAGGGGATATGATGAAACAGTTGGGGGTTAAGCAGTTAGCGGGTATGTTGAAAAATTGAAAAAAATTTCTGGGTTCTGTGACAAGCCCCAAAAAAGTTTGGTGATTAAGTGACATTTATAAAGTGTAGGGAGGTTATCTCAGAATAGGCCAAACTTTAGAGGGGTTATGTCAAATGTATACACGATACAACTGCATAAACTTGATCAGACATCCATTTGCAATAGTTAATGGCTCCTCCTACACCAAGACTAGTAGTGCCCGTAGACGTGAAGAAAAAGCCATGGGAGCAAAAACTCCCTCTTCACAACCGATGGCATCCTCAAATACCTCCAGTGGCCGATGTCACCGAATGCGAGCTCTTTCGTGTCGAGATGGTGGACTGGACTGGAGGGAGCATTGGAGATAATAGCTCTGCAGAAGACATCAAATCTATAGACCCTACAATTGTATGTATATATGAATCACAATTGTCTAATTACGATTCAATCTAATTTCTCCGAAACATTTGCAGACACATTATCTAAGTGGACCTTTGAGGGTTGTCGACAAAGACGGGATGCCTGCAAAGCCTGGAGATCTTCTTGCGGTAGAAATCTGCAATTTAGGTCCTCTACCTGGAGATGAATGGGGTTACACAGGAAGTTTCGATAGGGAGAATGGAGGTGGGTTTTTAACAGATCATTTCCCTTGTGCAACAAAAGCAATTTGGTACTTTGAAGGGATATACGCATACTCTCCTCATATACCAGGTGCAGACTGTTCTCATGGTTTATCATTTGTGTTAATTGTGGATAGACCCCTGTAGTCCTATTGTTAAAGATGGTTCGATGGGCGCGTTTTTTTTTAATTAATTTATTTTTACCTCAGGAGATCTTTTTGTCAAAAGACAATTTTCTGTTTCTCTGAAAGTAAAAGGGTTTTAAAAAAATAACTTCCGCGCAATAGTACAGGGATCTATCGCAGCTCATCTTATCAATTTGATGAGAGATTCATCACTAAGATTTCTAAGATTTACAGGAGTACGATTTCCAGGATTGACTCATCCGGGAATAATTGGAACTGCACCATCACTTGAACTTTTGCACATTTGGAACGAAAGAGAGAAGAAATTAGTAGAAGATGGTCCTAGCTCTCTAAAGTTATGTGATGTCTTGCATCAGAGACCGCTGGCAAACTTGCCGACAGCCAGAAATTGCCTTTTGGGAACGGTAAGGAGATAATGGGGAATGTTGTTTGAAGTTAATTAGTAGAAATTAGAAATGAATGGGATTTATGATGGTTAACTGTGTTTTCTTAGCTATATTAAATCATAAAATTAAACAAGGATTAGAACTTGCTTACAATATTCTGTAGACGTCAATTCTATAAAATTCCGGTTCTATATGCAGCATATAATCCGGAAGATTACGTGTAGATTTCAGGTTGAGAGTATAGCTTGAATAATTTCCTGGGTAAAGAAGATTAGAGAGTGTGCATAGGAGAACCAGGAAGGTTTTGAGAAGTTCGATGTATATATTTTAGAACATAACAGAAAGTACAAAGTTAACTTCACAAAAAATGTTTTTGTACACAGTTTTGATAATTAAAAGTAAGGGTTAATTGCACATAGATCCCCAGTAGTATTGCTGTTTTTGTTGGGATAATTTAAACACAGAACCAGAAAATAGAGAGACAATCACAAACACAATATTTACGTGGTTCGATCAAATTGATCTACGTCCACGGCAAGAGGGTGTTTCACTATATTTCTTTCTCAAATTACAACACTCATACAAAATTTGAGAGATCACTGATTCGTTGTGTGTCTTTCTCTGCCTTACACTCTCTCTTCCTTTTAATTCACACGGAGATTAAAAAATCAATCAGTGAACAATGATTGATTGATTGGGGGGGGGGACCACAAGTGAGAAAGTGACATAAAGATGGAGTGTGACACAAAGTCGGGTGATGTTTCTTTGTTGAAAAATGAGAGTAGGTTTGTAGTTTTCTCACTTTCGTTGAAAACACACCCGATGACTTTTGAATAATTGAGAGCAATATTCTTTTCAATCTTTTTGCTGTCATTCTTCGATCCATCAGGGATTTGATTGGAAATTGGTCCCATTCAATTTTAGATTCAAGCCAACAAAGTCAACAATCTCCACCTTAGATTGAATTCCCAAACATCAATAACTAGTGAGTCTTCACCCATCTTGCAAACAATACCTCAAAAGGGGTCACCTAACAAGTGCGAATGCCTCCCAAATTCAAGCAGTGCTTGAACTTGAAGGTCGGAATCAGTTTGGTCAACATGTCAGCTAGGTTGTCTGCAGTACCAATCTTCTTCATCGTGATATTTCTTTCAGCAGTTGCCTCACGAATGAAATGATATCTGACATCAATATGTTTTGTTCTTTCATGATGTGCTGAGTTTTTACTTAGATGTATTGCGCTCTGATTGTCGCAAAATACAACTGAACTAGCCTCCTGCTGTAGTCCAAGCTCTCTTACGAGATTTCTCAACCAAATGGCCTCTTTTACCGCTTCTGCTGATGCCATGTATTATGCCTCTGTAGTAGACAAAACAACTGTCGACTGTAGAGTCGATCTCCAACTAATAGCTGAGTCAGAAAGAGTAAAAAGATAACCAGTCAAAGATCCTCTTTTATCGAGATCACCTGCATAGTCAGAATCCACAAAACCTACAACTGAGGTTCCCAAAGTACTGCTATCAAAAACTAAACCCAAATCTGAGGTACCCCTGAGATACCGAAGGATCCACTTTACTGCTTCCCAGTGTGCCTTTCCTGGTTGAGCCATTTATCTGCTCACCACATTGACTGCATGGGCAATGTCTGGACGAGTGCAAATCATGGCATACATAATGCTACCCACTGCATTAGAGTATGGAACTCGGGACATCTCCTTCTTCTCATTCTCACTTGTAGGTGAATCTGAAGCCGAGAGCCTAAAGTGAGGAGCCAAAGGAATCATAACAGGCTTGGCCCTCTTCATCCCAAAGAGTTCAAGCACCTTTTCTATATAACTCTTATGTGAGAGATATAATGTTCCAGCTTTCCTGTCCCTCCCGATCTCCATACCTAAGATCTTCTTTGCTGCACCAAGATCTTTCATCTCAAACTCATCACTGAGTTGTTTCTTCAGAATAAGAATCTGCGACATGTTCTTAGCAGCAATAAGCATGTCATCGACATATAATAGAAGATAAATAAAAGAATCATCTCCTAGATGCATGTAGTACACACAACTATCATAAGTACTTCTTGAGTACCCATGACTAAGCATAAAATTATCAAACCTCTTGTACCACTGTCTGGGAGATTGCTTCAGGCCGTACAAAGATTTCTTCAATCTGCAAACTTAATCTTCTTTACCTTCTACGAAGTATCCCTCTGGCTGAGACATGTAGATAGTCTCTTCAAGTTCGCCATGTAAAAATGTAGTCTTCACATCAAGCTGCTCAAGCTCTAGATCAAATAGAGCAACCATGGCAAGCAATACACGGATGGATGTATGCTTCACAACCGGAGAGAACACTTCATCATAGTCAATTCCCTCCTTTTGTCTATAACCCTTAGCCACCAACCGTGCTTTGAATCTAGCATCTTCAACCCCTGGGATCCCTTCTTTCTTTTTGAAAATCCACTTGCATCCAATTTCCCTTTTACCCTTAGCTAATTGCACCAAATCCCAAGTCTGGTTCTTGTAGAGTGACTCGAGTTCTTCTGTCATAGTCGTGGCCCAACGTCCAGATTCTCCGCATGAGACAGCTTCAGTAATGTTTGATGGCTCTTAAATACACATCTCTTCAGCTGTCGTGAGAGCATAAGCCACTAATTCAGTATGTGCATATCTTTGAGGAGGTTTGATCTGTCTCCTCTCTCTGCCAGTGGCTATGGAATAAGGTTCTTCAATCTCAGCATCATCAGCATCTGAGCCTGAATCATGTTGCTCTTCTACAGCTGTAGGAGCAATTTTTATAGACGACTTTTGAGACGTCTCTCGCTCGAGCTCCACCTGAAGCTCCACCTTATCCATGATCTTCTCTACATTTCCTGTAGACTCAACAGAAACCTTCCCATGATCAAGCATATATCTTTCATTAAAAGTAACATCTCTACTAATAATGAATTTAGGAGAATCAGGTTCAAGACTCCACAAACGATAGCCTTTAACGCCATCAGCATAACCAATAAATATGCATTTCTTAGCTCTAGGCTCAAGCTTACCCTCTCTAACATGATAGTAAGCGGGACATCCAAATACCTTTAAATTTGAATAGTCATTTGGTTTACCTGACCATACCTCATTTGGAGTCTTGTGTTCAATGGCTGTAGAAGGAGACCGATTCACCAAGTAACAAGCTGTGTTAACAGCTTCAGCCCAGAAGTCTTTATCCAGCCCAGAGTTTGAGAGCATACACCTAGCTCTTTCCGTCAACGTTCTATTCATGCGTTCTGCCACCCCGTTCTGCTGAGAAGTGTGCCTGATCGTGCGATGTCGTACGATCCCAGAATTTGAGCAGAACTGATTGAACTCACCACTGCAGAACTCTAGGCCATTATCTGCTCGGAGACGTTTAATCTTCTTTTCAGTTTGATTTTCAACAAGTACTTTCCATTTCTTGAAAGTTTCGAACACCTCGTTTTTGCGCCTGAGAAAGTAAACCCAAACTTTCCTAAAAAAATCATCAATAAATATCAGAAAATAAAGAGCACCACCTTTGGATGGAACCTGAGTAGGTCCCCACAAATCTGAATGGATGTAGTCGAGAGTGCCCTTCGTCGTATGTGAGCCAGTCGAGAAGCTGACCCGAGTTTGCTTCCCAAACACACAATGCTCACAGAAAACCAGTAATGATGTATGGTCACCACAGAGTAAGCCACATTTACTCAAAATAGTCATCCCTTTCTCACTCATGTGGCCTAAGCGCATGTGCTACAACTGAGTAGTGTCCCTATCAGCATCAGAAGACACACCTGTAGAGCCTGTCACCGTACTGTCTTGGAGAACATAAAGGCTGTTCACCTTACTACCTTTCATCACAACCAATGAACCCTTAGTAACTCTAAGAGCTCCACCTTCACCAGTGTAAGAACATCCAATAGAATCCAAAGAACTCAAAGAAATCAGATTTTTCTTTAAGTCCGGGATGTGTCTCACATCTGACAAAGTTCTCACTATCCCATTGTGACACCGGATGCGAACTGTACCAATGCTAATTGTCTTGCAAACTGCATTGTTGCCCATCAAAACTGATCCACCACTTATACTGATCCACCACTTATAGATCTGTAAGTAGTGAACCAATCTTTATTTGGACACATATGAAAAGACGCACATGTATCCAAGATCCATTCTCTATCGGAACAGCCATCCAAGGGACATACTGTAAGAACCGTCTCAGCAACAACGACAGTATCAGCCTTTGCCGTATTAGCTGAATCTGAGGTTTCACCACGCTGGTTGTCTTTCTTTTTTAGAGCATAGCATTCTGACTTGTAATGCCCTTTCTTGTGACAGTAGAAACACTCCACATTTTTCTTGTTTTGGGCTGATCTGGACTTTGAATGATTTCTGGATTGCTCTTTATCACCCTCTCTGGTCTTTATTCTACCTCTGGCTAGCATACCATCAGCCTGCCTATCGGTACCTCTCCCATTCAACTTTGTTCTTAACTCGGCAGAATTCAAAGAGGCCTTCACATCCTCAAGGCTTATGGATTCTCTTCCATACAACATAGAGTTAACAAAGTTTTCATATGAGTCAGGCAAGGAACACAACACAATGAGAGCCCGGTCTTCATCATCAAGCTTTAGATCCAGGTTTTTCATATCCATGGTAATTTTATTAAATTCATCAAGGTGTTCCTGAATGAGTGTACCTTCTTTCATCTTCAATGTGTATAGCCGTTGCTTCAGGTATAATCTTGTAGTAAGAGATTTCTTCAAGTAGAGACTTTCGAGCTTTGACCACAACCCCGCTGTCGTTTCCTCATCGGCAACTTCATGAAGCACATTGTCGGATAGTGACAATTGCAAGGCGTTGTGAGCCTTTTCGTCCATCTCTTCGATCTCGGCACTAGTCATATCTTCTGGGTATTTCCCATCGATAGCTTTAACCGTGCTTTCACGTCGCAACAAAGCCTTCATCTTTATTCTCCATAGGCCGAAATTATTCTGGCCATCGAAGATCGACACCGAGAACTTCACAGAAGCCATTGTGGAGGATTGAAAGCTGTCCTAGAACCGAGAGGCTCTGATACCAGTTTGTTAGGATAATTTAAACACAAAACCAGAAAATAGAGAGACAATCACGAACACAATATTTACGTGGTTTGATCAAATTGATCTACATCCACGGCAAGAGGGTGTTTCACTATATTTCTTTCTCAAATTACAACACTCATACAAAATTTGAGAGCTCACTGATTCGTTGTGTGTCTTTCTCTGCCTTACACTCTCTCTTCCTTTTATTTCACACTGAGATTAAAAAATCAATCAGTGAAGAATGATTGATTGATTGGGGGGATCACAAGTGAGAAAGTGACATAAATATGGAGTGTGACACAAAGTCGGGTGATGTTTCTTTGTTGAAAAATGAGAGTAGGTTTGTAGTTTTCTCACTTTCGTTGAAAACACACCCGATGACTTTTGAATAATTGAGAGCAATATTCTTTTCAATCTTTTTGCTGTTATTCTTCGATCCATCAGGGATTTGATTGGAAATTGATCCCATCCAATTTTAGATTCAAGCCAACAAAGTGTTGGAATTAGAGAGGAGATGAGGAGATAATATTTTTCTATCTTATTCATCAACTAAAAGTGCCTTTATATAGGCTTACAAAACAACTCAATCCCATAAAAATCTAAACTAATTAGCAACAACTCCACTAACAAAATAACAACCTAATAACAAATTTAAATCAGTTATTCAACATTCCCCCTTGATTCAAAATTTCTTGTCATTCCTCTTGAATCTTCATAGAGCACTTCTCTCCATAATCTTGTAGAGCACTTCTCTTCACTTTGTAATGCACTTCTCATCTCAATCTTGTTGACGCACATAATCACCAACATTTCTTAAAGGAGCACTTCTCTCAATCTCTCCATGGCGCACATCTCACCATGATTCCTAGAATAAAATTTATTTTTTAAGAGGTATAACGTCACCCGCTAAAGCAGCACAAGCTGGTAGCTTTTCTTATAGATTTGAGCAAACCCGTAAGTGGACCTGGAACGACATTGCTGACAGAAAGAGAACCTCGCTCATCAATGATTATGTTGGTATTATGCAAGTCTCCTTCATGAACCCAGAGGTAAGGCTTTCCCCTCTTGAAAATATTGTGCACCTTCGAAGTGTGAATCTCACTCTTGCTGCCTTTGGAGTCGACTTTGATGGTGTTGAGGTGAGCTTGGGAATTTGCACCCAAAATGCTTCTGCATCTCTCGGCGACGGTTAAAGCCGCTGCCTTGCTCTTCATCATCGCCTCCGCCATTGATTTTAGGGCTAGGGTTTTTATCCCTCCTCTCCTCGTTTTTGAAGAGGACATCACTCTATATATATTTTTTAAAATCCTCACAAACCCAAGAAACTTGGAGCTCTGATACCATGTTGGAATTAGAGAGGAGATGAGGAGATAATATTTTTCTATCTTATTCATCAACTAAAAGTGCCTTTATATAGGCTTACAAAACAACTCAATCCCATAAAAATCTAAACTAATTAGCAACAACTCTACTAACAAAATAACAACCTAATAACAAATTTGAATCAGTTATTCAACACAAAGTCAACAGTTTTGAACCCAATAAGCTTATAGTTTCCTTGCTGTACATAGCCCCCGGTAAATACATTTGACTCTTTTATCCTGGGTGAAATTAGTGAGGCAAAAGAGCCAAAAAGAATTTTTACCCAGGGAGTCTGTCTACAGCAATGACACTACACGGGTAGCAAGTTCAAAGCAGCGATGTCACAGATATCCAGTCATTAAGCCAAGGCACAGACCAAATAAAAGTTTGATCATGGCCAAATTCTAACTCTTAGACTTATGAAGAAATCAGCATCAGCTTTAGACAATCTATATAAAGAACTTTTTCTCAATTTCACTCACATCTATAAGTGAGATGTCCATTAAGATCTGGGTATTTATTATTCACACTCGTGCTTCCTAGCAATGAGCATACTTGGTGGAAATTTAGAAGAAAAATTACCATGAAGTTATGAACTACATTTTGATCGCAAATTATTCATCCTGAAATGATCTAACGTTTATGTAAAACTGCAGATTAAAATGGGAACCCCAGAATGGGATAAGATTGCAAATGAGGCAGCAAGGACGATACCTGGAAGAGAAAATGGGGGAAACTGTGACATAAAAAACCTCAGTAGAGGTTCAAAAATTTATCTTCCCGTGTTTGTTGATGGAGCAAATCTTAGTACTGGTGACATGCACTTCTCTCAGGGTGATGGAGAAGTTTCATTCTGTGGAGCAATAGAGATGAGTGGATTTCTAGAGCTCAAGTAAGCAAACAAACTTTATCATATATATTGCATTCTTTTCTTTATAACTAGTTTGAGTTTGATTAGAATTAGGAATTTTCGTTCTTGTATATCCATTTATAAGGTATCCGTGATAGCATAATTGAATGAATCATAACACATTGATAAATACTGAATTGTTTTTGGCGTATAACACACTATGAGAGATAATGACAGGTGACTCACTTGCTCGATAAATAAATATTGTACATTATGCAATATCAACGACCTTTGGTATATACACATTCACAGTTCAAATCAAATATAAAAATAGGTTAAATTCCAGCAAGAGATATATATGATTAGTCAAGTATATGTCTTATGTCCTTCATCATAATTTATATTTTAAACATGAATCAATCTACTTTCATTTTTCGACATTCTATGTCAACCAGAATGAGTAAAAATGAAATCTAATTATGTTTAGGTGTGAGATCATAAGGGGAGGGATGAAAGAGTACCTGACGCCGATGGGTCCAACTCCTCTCCATGTCAATCCCATATTCGAGATTGGTCCAGTCGAGCCGCGCTTCTCAGAGTGGCTGGTCTTCGAGGGTATCAGTGTCGATGAGTTTGGTCGACAACATTACCTTGATGCCTCCATTGCATACAAGCGTGCAGCCCTCAATGCCATTGATTACCTCTCAAAGTTCGGTTACTCTAAAGAACAGGTGACATCACAATCTACCAGTTAGTATTTTCTGATATACCAAATAATGTAGTGAAAGTTTATCCTTGTTGGGCTTTCGTCTGGATCTCATCCAGACTGCTGAGAAGTCTTTATGACATCTTCAGAGCAGTATTTAAGACGTCTACCCGATACTTGATACTACTTCTATAGTCTTTCAGATGTCTGGAGACATACGGCGTTGAATTCTTCAATTTGGAATTGATTGAAGACCAATTATGGGAAACTTTAGGATGGAACCAAATTCTAGCAGAATTACGACTTTTCTCCACCCTTGTCTATATATAAAGGTGAGATGAGGGTTTAGGAATAACTTAGTGAGAAATTTGAGATTTATCAGGGTCCAAGGATCCCTTCAGTAACAAGTTTGAGAGAGCTTTGAGATCTACCTATTTATGATAGTAAACTCCTTATTTATCTCTCTTTTCCCTGTCCTTTGAATAATAAAAGATCATCTGCTATTATCTGTAGATGTAGGACTTGATTCGAGCCTTGTTTAATCTATGTTTCAGTTGTCATCAGTCCTTGTTTTTATCTTGATATTTGTTTGCTTGTGCTCCCCGTAACAATCAGGTGTATCTCTTGCTCTCTTGCTGTCCGTGTGAGGGGAGGATTTCTGGCATCGTGGACTCTCCTAACGCTGTTGCTACTCTCGCTATTCCTACAGCCATTTTTGATCAGGTTAATTGCATTTATCAAACTTTTTTACTTCTCTGTCTGAATAAGTGAATAACATCTGCTCTCAATTTCGAAAATGAAGGATGTTCGTCCAAGATCAGCTGGGAGAGTACCAACAGGACCGAGGGTTGAGAAGAGAATGCCAGATGTGTTGAAGTGCAGATACAGTGGATATTTACCTGTAACGAAGAATCTGAGTCAGTCTGATTCAAATTAGTGCCAACAATCCAAGGACGGATTTGTATCGGAACAAAGTCTCAGAGTGATTTTCCTTTATAATAATGTTGCAAGTGTCAAGTTGCAAGAAATTCTCAGACAATTATCAACTGCAACTAGAAATGTCTGTAAGGAAAATAGCAAGAGATCAACCTGGGAGTTCAGCTTGCTGTATATTGTTTCCTCAGTAGATGCGTAAGTCTGCAGACAAATATAGGTGCATTCATCTTAACCAGTCACTAGAAAATAGGAACTGAGGGAATACTGAGATGTGAAATCTCTCTGCTATTTTTATAAGAGCAGATAAATATAAGTAATGTCTGAGTCAAAAAAAACAGTTCTCCGTCCTCTCTCATATCCTTCTCTTTTCTAACAGAACCCAAACTACATACAGTTGCCTTTCTTATCAAAAAAGAGTTTAAAGGCCATTCATTCATGCGCAAAGAACAGAATCCCCTTTACATGTATACCTACAAAATCTTTTCACCTCTATTACAAATCTACAAAACTGAATTCATTGTGTTTCTTGAAGGCGTGGACTTCAACTCCTCTGGATTCATTGAACCCCCTGGGCTCTCAGACGTATCAGAGCTGCTGTTTTCGCCATTCTTCCCTTTATTTGACCACAACTTGCTCAGTAGCTTCTTGGGCATCAGAGACTTCACCTTTCCATTCTCAACCTTTTTCGTACCTCCTCTTCCAACCAAATTCATGTACTTCATCGAGCTGAGGTCCCCAGCGTCCCAGTAGTCGTCAGTGTTGGTTGTGGCAGCTGACTTTGAGCTCCTGTAGGAGGCTCCGTACTCTCGAGGGAGCAGAGAGCGGGCAATGCCTGGGGGATCGGGATCGCCTGCAGATGATGACGATTGTTGCCTCATCTGTTCTAAGAATAGGATTTGGATGACGAGGCGGAGCGGAAGGAGGTCGTTCTGGACAGCGTGCATGCAGGTGTCGGGGGTCAGCTTCTTGATGTCGATCAGGCTGCATATCTTCTTCTTATCAGTTTTGGTTAGATCTTGGTGCTCCTGATCGATGAAGAAATCAAGAAATAAATGCTTTTTAATCCAACGAATTATGAAATGTATGCAAGGAGAGGCAAGTACCCTGTTCAGCTGCATTCTCTAATGAGTTAATTGGAGATAGACTTCGTACACTAACACTGTTTTGAACTTAATATCCCTCTAGCTTTATTGTTGCAGCTAGACCCCCTGAATGGTTTTTTTTTGGGGAAAAATGCTTCCAGCCCCCAAAAGCCAAGTGAACATGCTTCCCACCCCCAGGACTTGGTCAATGGGTGTTTTACCCCTAAAAATAAAGAATCTGTTCTCTGAGCCCCCAAAACACAAAACCCAAGACATTAAAACATGTGAAGACCATAATACCCTTCTCTCTCTCTCTTTCTTTTTTTATTAAAATATGATGGGGGGTTATTTTATTATTTTTGTTTTCTCTCTCTCTTTATCATGATGTACCAAGAGGATAGTTGAAATGATTGATGAGGATTATTTTATTATTTTTGTTTTTTATTATTTTGGTTGTTTGTATTGGGAGGTTGTTAAGGTTACGGGTTGATTGTTAAGGTTACGGGTTGGTTGTTAAGGTTAAGGGTTTGTTGTTAAGGTTATGAATCCTCTCTCTCTCGATCTCTTTTTTTATTAAAATATGATGGGGATTATTTTATTATTTTTGTTTTCTCTCTCTCTTTATCATGATGATTGATGAGGATTATTTTATTATTTTCGTTTTTTATTATTTTGGTTGTTTGTATTGGAAGGTTGTTAAGGTTACGGGTTGATTGTTAAGGTTACGGGTTGGTTGTTAAGGTTAAGGGTTTGTTGTTAAGGTTATGAATCCTCTCTCTCTCTTTCTTTTTTTATTAAAATATGATGGCGATTATTTTATTATTTTTGTTTTCTCTCTCTCTTTATCATGATGATTGATGAGGATTATTTTATTATTTTCGTTTTTTATTATTTTGGTTGTTTGTATTGGGAGGTTGTTAAAGTTACGGGTTGATTGTTAAGGTTACGGGTTGGTTGTTAAGGTTAAGGGTTTGTTGTTAAGGTTATGAATCCTCTCTCTTTTTTTATTAAAATATGATAAGGATTATTTTATTATTTTTGTTTTCTCTCTCTTTATCATGATGTACCAAGAGGATAGTTGAAATGATTGATGAGGATTATTTTATTATTTTCGTTTTTTATTATTTTGGTTGTTTGTATTGGGAGGTTGTTAAGGTTACGGGTTGGTTGTTAAGGTTAAGGGTTTGTTGTTAAGGTTATGAATCCTCTCTCTCTCTCTCTTTCTTTTTTTATTAAAATATGATAGGGATTATTTTATTATTTTTGTTTTCTCTCTCTCTTTATCATGATGTACCAAGAAAATAGTTGAAATGATTGATGAGGATTATTTTATTATTTTCATTTTTTATTATTTTGATTGTTTGTATTGGGAGGTTGTTAAGGTTACGGGTTGGTTGTTAAGCTTAAGGGTTTGTTGTTAAGATTATGAATCCTCTCTCTCTCTCTTTTTTTTTTATTAAAATATGGAGATTATTTTATTATTTTTGTTTTCTTTCTCTTTATCATGATGTACAAAGAGGATAGTTGAAATGATTGATGAGGATTATTATTTTATTTTTGTTTTTTATTATTTTGGTTGTTTGTATTGGGAGGTTGTTAAGGTTACGGGTTGGTTGTTAAGGTTACGGGTTGGTTGTTAAGGTTAAGGGTTTGTTGTTAAGGTTATGAATTCTCTCTCTCTCTCTTTCTTTTTTTATTAAAATATGATGGGGATTATTTTATTATTTTTGTTTTCTCTCTCTCTTTATCATGATGTACCAAGAGGATAGTTGAAATGATTGATGAGGATTATTTTATTATTTTCGTTTTTTATTATTTTGGTTGTTTGTATTGGGAGGTTGTTAAGGTTACGGGTTGATTGTTAAGGTTACGGGTTGGTTGTTAAGGTTAAGGATTTGTTGTTAAGGTTGTGGATTTGTTGTGTAGGTTACGGATTTGTTGTTAAGGTTACGGGTTTAATTGTTAGGGTTAACTATCTAAAGATCCTCTTGGTACATCATGATAAAGAGAGAGAGAGAGAAAAAATAATAATAAAATAATCCTCATCATATTTTAAGAAAAAAAGAAAGAGAGAGAGAAGGGTATTATGATCTTCACATGTTTTAATGTCTTGGGTTTTGTGTTTTGGGGGCTCAGAGAACACAATCTTTATTTTTAGGGGTAAAACACCCATTGACCAAGTCTTGGGGGTGGGAAGCACGTTCACTTGGCTTTTGGGGGCTAGAAGCATTTTTCCCTTTTTTTTTAATTACTCTTTACCATCGGAGGGTCCATTTGTCAAAAAAAACAGTTGTTTTTCACTAAGAGTAAACGAGTAAAAAGAATTCACTAAGGGAGGCTATCTGCAACATAAAAACTAGAGGCGCAGTCAATGGAAAACAATCCACAATTAACCCTTCCCTAATATTTAGGTCTGTTTGTTTTCATCTAATTCTTAGGAATCAAAGGAAAGAATTCTATCGCAGATTTTGTAGAGAAAGAGAGAAGGGGCCCCACATTCAACTTTCCGTTCAGCCAAGTCACATGAACGCTTTTGAAAGAAATTGTGATTTTGAAGAACTCTGAATTTGCCAGAATTCCAAAATGCAAATTTCGAAGTCAAACAGACCCCTAGTATTTCAAAATACGACAATACTGATAATAGCACTGTACTTCTGAAAGAATTTTATTGTATGCCCTATCATCTATGTCAATGAACCAACAGATTAATGAAAAACATTTTCATTTCATGAGGAATATGAGAATTTACCTTGAGATACATGTCAATAGCTCGATAGAGTCCATCATGCACAGGCCTTGAAGAACTTGATACCATCTCAGCAAGTTTAATAAACTTTGAAAGAGGTAGTTTCGGATCCTTTGAAGCCTCAACAAGGTATCTATCGACCAAGTTACCTACAATTACTTTTGAACTGGCCGAGACAGACACTGGACTTCTAACCTCCTGAAGCTCTTCAGAGGTCTCTGGGCTCATTCGACCACTTCCTTGCTCCTGCATCAAAAACTCCTCAACAATATCGAGAACTGTATCAACATCAAATATCATGTCATCCCCTTCTGAGCTCGGAATTAAAAGATCTGAAACCGAAGCTTCATGTAACTGCCTTCCTATTCTCTTCACCAAATCTTTAATACAATTCTCTCCAGAATCTACCAATCTTTTAGCTTTAAGTAGCTTTAGCAAGAAACTGCAGGAGATAGAACCGTTTTCGGTAGGCAATAGCCAAATAATGGTGTCTAAATAAATACAATATCTCACAGTATCTCCATTGTTTATAATGCCTTTGCTGAAACCAGGGAGTTTTTTATATGTGTAAGTCTTTAAAGCTTCTCCTATAACTCGTGGATGTGATTTGCCTTTAGTCTTGATAGCCATTAAGACCCTTTTGTACAAATTGATTTCAAGTTCAGATAAGTCCTCAACCCACCAATCTTTAGGTACTACCTGTTGTTTTCTCACGCCATTCCATTCTGAATCAATACCATTCTCTACAGAAAGTTTCTTTCTATTATAGGTATAAGACCATTGAACCTCAGAAGGATCGATGGAAGCCTTGGAAGCTATTGAGTCTATACAATGGCTGACCACCTTCAAGTCTTCAGACCAAGGTAGAAGAGGCTTTGTAGTTTGAAGTGCAATTATTGAATCCTTCCAGCTTCGGAAAATACTAGAGCTGAGGAAAACTTCGATCTTGTAGATGAGATTTCCTTTGTCTATGGATTCATGCATCTCGAGATACTCTGCTGCACATCGAGCAGCGACCACATTGTAGGCATTGAGGGTGACTATCATGCCATAGCAAAACTTGGCGCATATTTCAAAGGCAGAAGGACCACCGGGGATGTCAGAAATGTCGATCTCATCGTTGCTTTCCTCGCTAATAGCTGCCACCAGCTTCTTCAAGTGAGAACTCTTAGACAAAAGAGGAAACTGCAGAATATAGAGGGTGAAATAATATTTAAATGATCTGGAAAGAAGGATGAAACAAAATGAATGAAATTATAGTGAAGTCTTACACCCTAAACAAGTTGAATATGATGATTATCTCATCATATATGAATAGCAAAACAATAGTTACATGATTTAGACAAGTGACACAAGAAAGTTTAATAAATCATTCGGTGGAGCCTTATTGAGTATTTGACTAACAGCAGCTTCCCATATGTTCTTAAAAGATTGTTAGGGAACAGGATAAGAGAGGGGATAAGGGTTAGGGTTTTTGAGGGGTGGCTCTGGTACCATGTTAATTGGGAGGTTCAGAGAGATTAGAGAGATGATTTACCTGTCCTCTCTACCTTTATTTAATAGACAACTAATACAAATCCTAATCACGTAAGGGATTAAATAACTTCGTAAACACAAATTTCTTTCCAAATAAACTAAAGTTTCTCAGAACAAAGATAAATAATAGAAGAATCACAAGGGTGGAGGCACATGAGAGAACAAAATAAGAATCTGGGAAATATGGAAAATGAGACATGAAGAGAATAAAAGAGTTTCACGGAACTTCAATCCATGATATTTCATGGAACAAAAGAAGAGTATTAAATAAGTACGTATATACTTCATCAACAAAAATCTAATACATGCAAGAGAATAAGAGATCTCGATACCTTGTGCAGATAAAACTTCACATCTCCAACATTTACGATGATATCAGTCGCCAATTCAGTTTCTACGAATCTGCAGAAACAAATGTTCACAGCAATTCAAAAAATAGCATATGCAGTAAATTAATTGATAGGCATAATGCCGTATGGAAAAGAGAATTCCAGTGTGAATGTATTTTAATTTTTAATCACCCATGTAATGATTTCCAATGCTTTGACGTACATACATCTATAAGCTTCAGGGCAATAGCTTTTCTATACACAGCAGTCACACTTGCACGTTATAACAGATATGGAATCTGAAACACAACCAACTTCTTTTGATGGATTCTGAATCTGTCATCATTAAGCACCAAATAAATGAATATTGGTTCAATTTACCAATCTCTTGGGTAATGTTTTGTCCCAATTGCATCATCTCCCTTGACCATCTAATGTTCTATCCATAATAATATATTTTATGGCTCTTATTAAATGAGTGGGTACATGATCTCGATACAAAGTAAGGATTACAAGGTAGGATTTGCAAATAGTGGGTAGTTGCTATATGAGGGACACAAAGGGGTACAAGGGTTTTATTAACCAAACATGCTTTCATTGAGTTTTGGACTTGACAAGAGGTAAAGCTCTATTTTAGAAAATAAAATAACGGAATCTCCCTCGTTTCCTCTCTATGAGCACTGGCAATCCTGCTCCATATTATTATTTTCATCAAAAAACATTTCTGCTATTCTCGATCCCTAAAACTACCACGTCATTCATCAAACGAATTATTAGAGAAAACCACTATATGTTTAATTCATTTTGTGGTGCTTGCTTATTACCAAGTCCATAGAGTTACTAAATTCATACCTTCAGGCTTGTGGTATATTTATGGTATAAGGAAAATAAGTGTCCTCAGCATAGATATATTTTGAGGATTTGCTCCTTACCCTAGATAAATTAAAGTTTTCCAGCCCCGTAACAATACTAATCTATTTTGAGGAAAACCATTCAATAGTCCACAGTTTCCTTGATAAAAAATTTGGAGCCAAGCTGAATGTTGACATAGTTTGATATATAGTTGGCTGAAGATTTGGTGAAGCTTTGTGGAGCCTTCTAGAGGTGTCGCACCCTTCAGCTTTGATCCCATTTAACCCAAAAAGGCTTAAGCATTGTTTACAGATATACTTGCTCAAGTTATTTGTAGTACTAGTACATCAAACTATGGTTAGTTTTTTTCGCTATGTAGAGAAAGCTTTGTATACAAAGCTTTATCTATTCCATAAATTTCATAGAACATCTCATAAATTTTCTTTGAACTAGTTAACCTATATGCCCAACCCCTTCCAACTTTCAACTTGCAATTCACAAGTAAATATTTTCTGCAGTTATTTTTATCCCACATAAATCAACATCTTGTGAATTTAAATGAATCCTTAGGACCTTACCTAATCCGCAATATGACCAAACTCTATCAAAATTGCCTTGTAATTAGAAAGTGGATACTTTCCCCCAAAATGTCACATTTAAGACAGTTAAATACTCATATTTCAAGGTAAATACAAAGATCTTATTAGGTGGAACATCCTTAATTTTTCATTATATGTAGAGAACTTCTAATGGTTCAGAGAGCCTAAGAGCATATTGAATAGTGCAGCATTGACTAGATCTAGAAAGAAAAGGTAAGATTGCACCAAAAGTGCATAAATTCGATATAGAGATTGTTCATGTGCAAATCCATGCACTTTCAAAATATAATTTCTCATTAACAAAACAAAAATTCAAACTCTCTACTTTTTTGATAGTCAGCAACCCAGTGATTTCTTAAAAGCTAATCCAATTTATAAAGTTATGAGCTACATTGTTCAGTCATTATACCATAATTCAAAACAAGGAACAAAATTAAATTTACTAGGAAAATCGAGAATAGTTTTCTAAAGAAAAACAGTAACAAGTTACATCTTTTGTTTAACATGGCACATGTCACATGTTGCCCATCACTAGACTCTCATACTGAGATCATCAAGAAGGCAGATCCTGGACTGTTTGGCTTAAAACTAATAACCGGATTTAGTGTATGAAATTGGCTGGGGCCAAATGACACCTTATAACTACTATACACAATTGCAAACCATTTGACAATGAGAAGCATGAATCAAATGAAAATTGCCCAACATTTACAAACACAGGGGTTGCATAATTGCATTCAGAGTTAATAATCTAAAACAAGTACCAAAATCAAGCTGTTTTGTCATTTCAGAGAAATAAATGGATAAGATATAAGGAGTTTTTACCTGATATTGTTCCCTATAGTCTGAAACGAATCGGGCTTTGATCCAAGCTTCATATACTTCATTATTGGAGCAAAGTTTTGATCACAAAACACAAAACCCCACCTTAACAATAAAAACCAAGAACCAGGCGAACAACGAAAATTCACGAGAAGAATAGGTGAAAAACGAAAAAAGAGGTAAACTTTCTCTTGTAGAAGAAGAAGAATAATGATAGTAATTGGGATTTAGATGATAATGGCAATGGATTGAATGGAGTGGGCAAAGCAAGAGAGCAAAATAGGCGGTGCGTTGTTCCCCCGGCCCTCAGCAGAAAGGACTAAGAAATGAGTAATTATTAATTAACAACTAATTAGTAAGACCAGGGATAATTAAGAATTAATAATTAACAGGAGCAGAGACACCCAACAAGCACTAAACGGACACCCACCGCCACTCAATTGTTTCTTAATACTTTCTCTCTCTTTAACTGCTTCACTCTCTCTACAGTAAAAAAAAGAAAAGAAAAGAAAAGATTTTGATATTGAGATCTGGTGTTAAGTGCTGAGGTTAGTTCCAAAGTCTCTCAAGAATAGAGAATCCACATTCTTCAAATCTCTCTATTCCCAATCACCTGCAAAAACCAAAGACAGCATCTTGGGGTGAGGGGGGTTTAGCAGTGAAAACTGAAGACAGAGAGCATCCCATCTTATATTATAAGAAGAGAGTACAAGGAGACCAAAATCAACAGCTCCAGATGGAATCCGATCAATTTGGTAAAAACCCAGATCAAGCCTCACAATAATTAACAAGGTAGAGGCTCAGAAATGGGAAATATACATAAAAAAAAGATGGAGAAAATAGAACCCATGTGATGACTCTGGGCACTTGCTGAAGAAAATTAGAGTTTTTCTGAAGGAAAAAGACAGTAAAAACCCAAAAATAACGGAAACCCATCAAGGGTCATGATCCAAATGAAGAAGAAGAAGAAGAAAATCACTACCCAAAAGCAAAAAAGAGAACCCAAGAATGTTTTGATGGGCAAGATTGAAACGAAAGAAAGACAGGATTTTTCAGAGAAAAGGACATGAAAATTTTCAATTTACCTCTGCCTCTCTTTATTCAGGTATTCCTTCGAGAATCAACCTCAGATTTAAATCGACACAGGAAATCTAGAGCTCATCACTGACAAGAGATTTGCTTGTTTATATAATAGTGAAGATCTTGCTTTACTTCTTGCATCACACTCTGTATGTGGATATATTCCTTTGTTTTTTTTCTTGTTTCCTTTCTCCGCCCGTTCCTGCGATCTAGCATACACAGGCTGAGTATTTGTATACTATAATAAGGTATAAATTATATATTAAATATATTTATTTGATAGCATGTACAGATGTCATTATGGTTATATTATTTTTAATTTTCACTAAATTATGAATATAGGTAACCTAGTTAAGTTCATATCCAAGTTTTCATGATACAAGATCTAAGATCAATTTTGATGATGCAAGTAAGATAATTCTAATGGCATAGATGAACTCCAACTAGAAAATTTTATTTATTTATTTAAGTCTTTAATTGACATGAACTATTTCTTAGTATGCTCTATTATCCTACTAGCATTACAACTCACTCTTTGTTTAATCACTCGCACATCATCGGTGATCTTTTCTTATCCCCTGAAATTGGAATAAATGATGGTGATTAGATAATTAGATTCTCTCCTTGTCGTCTAATTGGAGAAGATCTCAATCCTAGTGAGCACGCGCATCAAATTTTTAGGATGGATATGAATTGTTTGAATCACACAATTAATTAACACTTCAAAGATCGAGAGTATGCGAAATAATTATAATGTTTACTTCTTTTTCTTGAGTTATCAGCTGGACTGCAATGCTAATATTGGTCTAATAATTATCAATTTCAATAGGTTTAAACCGAGAGAAAGTTCTTGCTAGAAAAATTTAGAAGATCACCCTTACGCTCTATGTACATCATTTGATTGTGTGTCAACCTTATCGCAGAATGCAATCACGTTCCAAATGCAAATTATATGAATGAATATATCATATATAGGAGCAGTATATCTATCAAAACAGAATACCTTGTGGTAAAATCTGCAACACACATGTTCCATGTCAATTACTAAAACACTTCGTCCATAAGCCTCTTGCTTGGATAAGAACGTCCTGCAGAGTGTGTTACGTTCTGGTAAGCTTTATACTCTCTATCTAGACAACAAATACTATTGTTTCTCGATAATATTTGGTCTCTAGAGAGTTACAAGTCAAAGATGATACATCTTATCTTATGTAGGATGCTGGGGGCCAGAACCAGACATTTGTTCCAAGCGTAAGCGACAGTACAATATGTAAACAATAGTTTGTCAACGCTTATAATATTGAACATGAAGGTTAGACTTGCGATCAAGTGAACTTGAAATGTCAAGGAACATGCATGAGTCCTTCAGATCATAAAAAAGTGAAGAAACGGCGAAGAAGAACGGGAAATTTGTAGTGCACATGATTGACTACGGGTCGGTCGACCGACGGCATAGGCCCGGTCGACTGACAGACTGTTGGTTTACAGGGTCTGAAACCATGTTCTAGTCGGTCGACCGAACGAGTTCTACCAGACAACAGAAAATGTGGTCGGTCAATCGAACGTGTTCGACCAGTCGACCGAAAACGTGCACATTACATGGTTGAAATTTGTCTTTCTGGTCGGTCGAGCGCGAAGCGGTTATAGGCCAGATTTGGTTTTCTTGGTCGGTTTTGGATTAGGTGTTTGATATAAATACAAACACGTTTTTTAGGGTTTCTTAATCAGAGAAAGGAAAGACTTTTGAGCACTTTGAGAGAGAGATATTGTGAGGGAGTTAAGAGCTTTGGTTAGAATTATATTTGAGTGGCTTTGTGAGTTGTAACCCGTTGTATTTCTCCTTCATATAATGAAATATCCTCATCCTCTCCTCGTGGAGGCAATTGCCGAACCACGTAAATCTCTGTGTTTGGTTTGGTTTGTGTCGTATTTGGTGGATTGCACTCGTATTTGTTTTGGTTCTCTTCTCTCATCGCACGCCGACTCGTTTGGTTGTCGAACATGCTTCCGCAAGACGCGCAACAATTGGTATCAGAACTCCAGATTTGAGATTTAGGGTTTTGGTATTGGGTGGAGGAAGCCATTGTGAAAGCTTGGTTCTTGGAGTTCTAGGCTTCGGTGGAGATAGCGTTATGGAGTTACCGTTGGAGATCTCATTTTCCTCGTGTAGTTAGGAGATCGTGTTGGAATCCTATCTAGGGTTCAGTTGGGTAATTTCTCAATTTCTATCAAAGTTTGAATCTTTCTTTACAATTTAGAGTGGTTTGCAATGGGAGAAGAAGTTGGTAAAAGCAGCAAGACTATGGCGAGTACAGTTTAGGTTAGATTTCAAAACACTAAGATTAGTGTGGTGAAGTATGACGGCAAAATTAATTTTGGTTTGTGGTTGAGCGACGTACAAGACGCACTCAATGCTTAAAATTTGGAAGAGACCATCATGGTCCATAAGAGGCCATCAAAATACGATGAGGCGATATGGGAGAAGATTAATAGGAACGCTTATGGGGTGATTAGATCTTATTTGGAACAAGAGCTGAAATATGATGTGATTGGGGTAACGTCTGCGATGAAGATGTGGGAGATTCTTAACAACAAGTACCTTACGAAGAGTGTTGAGAATCGATTGTACTTGTTACGGAGATTGTTCAGATTCCAGATGTCCAGGGGCACCTCGCTTACGGTTCATGTGAACAACTATATAAAGTTGTTGTTAGACTTGGCGAACGTGGATGAGAAGATAACGGATGAGTACAAGGCGATTATATTGTTAGGCTCCTTACCCGATGAGGAGTATGATACTTTCGTGCTCACTTTGTTGAACGGGAGATGTTCCATCACCTACAGTGAAGTGACTAATGCATTAACGAACTACGATTTGAGGAGGAAGGACAAAGAGACTTCCCATGCTAGCACTTCAGGAGAGGCATTGTCGACGAGAGGTAGAAGTTCATATTCGAAAGGTGATAATAGGAACATGTCAAAGTCAAGGGGTCACCACCAGTTAGTAAAGTACCAGTGTGCGTTCTACAAGGAATAAGAACGTTAGAAGAGAGATTGCCTGAAGCCCAATGAGAAGGAGAATAGCAAGAAAAATGACCCGAAGGCCAATGAGGTGAACGTCACGAGAGGTGATGATTCCGATGATTCGTATTTTTCTCTATTGATTACTCCAGAGGTGAACCATGTGGATGCATCTAATTGGATGTTTAATTCTGGTGCTACTTATCATGTGACTTTCCGACGAGATTGGTTTGCATCATTTGAGAAACTCGATGGGGGCGTGGTAGTTATGAGAAACGATCAATCCTATAGTATTTGTGGGATAGGTACCGTCAGGATTCGGATGCATGATGGAGTAGTTCATGAATTGAATGAAGTGATATTTGTTCCTCAGTTGAAGAAGAATCTTATTTCAGATGGAGCTTTGGAGGCAAAGGGATTTAAGGTGACTTTTGAGAACGTTGTAGCGAATGTTACTAAGGAATCTTTGATGGTGATGAAGGGAGTTCGCAGTAGAAATTTATATTATCTGAAGGGAAGCACCGAGATTGGCCAGGTAGCTTTAGCTATTTCAGAGGTGGACACGAGCAGGCTTTGGTACTATAGGTTGGGGTACACATGTGAAAAATCACTACAAGCTTTGCGCAAGCAGGGACTATTGAAGGGAGCCAAGAGTGAGAAAATTAAGTTTTGTGAGCATTGTGTTCTTAACAAGAAGACGAAGGTGAAGTTTGGGACAACCATCTATAAGACGAGGGGCATATTGGACTACGTGCACACAGATGTTTAGGGTCCTACCAAAATAGCATCACTTGGTGGTCGACATTGGTTCGTCATATTTATAGTTGATTATTCTAGGCGTTGTTAGTTGTACACCATGACGAAGAAGAGTAAAGTCCTAGATATATTTGTGAAGTGGAAAAAGAGGTTAGAACTACAGATTGGGAGAAAGATCAAGACGTTGCGATCCAACAATGGCGATGAGTATACTTCTGACCCTTTTCAGCAGTTATGTCGAGACGAGGGCATAGAGAGGCATTTCACAGTTAGTCACACACCACAGCAGAATAAGGTAGCAAAAAGGTTGAATCGGTCTTTGATGGAGAAGGTCTAATGTTTATTGTTGCAGAGTGGGTTGGTGAAGATCTTTTAGGCTGAGGCACTTTCTTATGCGAGCCACCTCATAAATAGGCTGCATTCATCTGCGACTGAGGGTAAAACCCCTATAGAGATATGGTCGGGAGAGCCAGCACACGATTATGATCAGCTCAAGGTATTTGAGTGTCCTGCATTTTATCATGTGAAGACTGATAAATTAGAACCTTGAGCTAGGAAGGCCATATTTGTGAGATTCAAGCGTGTTGTCAAGGGATACAAGCTTTGGGATCCAGTTGATAAGAAGATTGTGCTGATTAGAGACATCACATTTAATGAGGCTTCTATCTTGAAGCTTCCCAGCCCTCATCAGGTGAAGAGCGACCCAACAATGAAGACATCACATGTGGTGGAGATTAATACAGCTCCACATTGTCCAAATAGGACCGTATCTATTAGAGTGCCTACTGAGGTGATGCCACGCGAGCACGGTAATGATTTGAAGGATACAGGTATAGTTGAGCAGGATCAGGGACCGACAGCCCAGGTTCAGGATTCTATTACAGTTTAGAGACAAAGGAGAGAAATACGGATGCCAGCTAGGTATACAGACACAGTTGTTGCGTATGCACTTATGGTGAAGAGTGTCGATGAGATGGTTCCTACTACATTCAGAGAGGACGAGCAGAGTTCGGAGGCTGAAATGTGGCAGGTGGCTATGCAAGAGGAGATGGAGTCTCTTCATAGGAACGACACATGGGAGCTTGTCGAGCTTCCAAAAAGACGGAAGACAATTGGTTGCAAATGGGTGTATGTCATATTAGATTATGCCCTTTGTGTGCATGGTTCACTAGCTTGATTCATGCTTGGCCTTTGTTTCAATTCTGTGCATGGTTTCAGCCTGCTCTTGGCCTTAGTTTCAGCTTTTGTGTGCAAACTGTACTGGGTTATCAAGTTTGTCTTATCTGTTTTATGTTTGGCCTTGGTTTCAGCTTTTATGCTTGGCCTTGGTTTCAGTTGATCCTTTCATCTCTCAGCCTTGGTTTCAGCTTTTATGCTTTTATGTGTTTTGTGTGCCTGGGTTGATCAGGTTTGGCTTATCCGTTTGTTCATGGATTTACTTGGACTCGTTTATTTCTAGGTGTTTTATGTGTTTTGTGTGTTTTGTGTGCCTGAGTTGATCAGGTTTGGCTTATCGTTTCGGCCCCTAATGCAACATGCAACACAAACATATTGTGATTTGATTTGTATCGGTTGCCTGAATGATTAACTTGAACCCAATCTATAAAATAAGCTGTATGTATGATCATCCATCTTTCAGTTCTCGGCCTTGTTGTTTCCATGTTGATCCTTTCAGCTCTCGGCCTTGCTATTTCCATGTTGATGGTTCATGTTCAGTTCTCTTTTATATGTGCTAGGTATTTGTGTTATGGTTCCATGTTGATGTTCAGCCTTCATGTTGATGGTTCCATCTAATTTCTTTTTAATTAGTTGATATGGTTGTATGTCATTGGTAATTTGATATTATGCTATGATGATGGCTGGATATATAATGTATGCAACCAAAGTTTATACCAGTAATCAATTGGTGAGGCAATAAATGCAGCCAACATTGCTATTATAAACTTCATGGCGATGCAGATAATGAAGAAAAGGGCCTTTGCTGAGCACATTTTCTATAAATAGTGTTAAGTTTTGGTTTGGTTTCAATCTTGGGTTGTTCGAGCCTTGGTTTCTCTCTAGTTAGTTTCAGCCTTGGTTCAGTCTTGGATATTACATGTTGGCGGTCGATGTACCTGTAATCAATTGGTTGTTATGACATTCAATTATGTCTTGTTCATTGAGCATTTTGGTTCTTCGTTATATGAGATGATTATATGATTTTGGAATTAGCCCCTCAAATCTTTGAATATGTTGCAAATCACTACCTCAAATCTTTTTAAAAATTACAAATTAGTCCCTCAAAATTTTAAATATTTTTATGTGACGGTTGATATATGTTCACCTCTCAATTTATGTTGGAAATAAATTTATGCTATAAGGGTGGTAAGCACACCATGGTGACCATAGTCATACTTTCTTCTTTTTTTTTTATTTTAACCAATCACTAGAAAGTGAGGGAATCTATTCACACATTATTTGTTTTCTTCTTTTTTCAAGTTGAACCAAACTAAGAAAAGTGGTGGAAAGTACTTTCAACCCATATTTTTTGGCGAAACAAACACAAGAAACACTTTCCATGAAAGTGAAGGAAACACAAAAAAGTGAAGAAAAATGAGTTTTGGAAAATGAAGGAAACGAACCAAACATGCCCCAAAAGTTAAAAATTGATGACTAAACTAATGTTGAGATAATGTGTCATCTATTCATTTAAAGACTTTTAGATTCAACATATATTCAATGATCTCATGTTGATACTTATTGAGACGACGTTATTAGCATTGACGTCCAATTGAAAACCCCAGAAAATCCTCTATTTACTATGTCATATGGTATTTCATTACTAATTGCCCTCATATAAATCAACCAGTATTCAGATATGAGCTATTTGTTAGCCTTTGTTAGCTATAGCTTGCAATTGAATAATCGCCTCCCCTTCGCCCACACAATCACCGCCATTGGCAACTAGCGGCATGTGATGCGGACTCAATCATTATAGATTGAGAATCTAAGGGCGCATACATAGTACTAACCATCATATAATATCTTGATTATGCTTAGCATCTCCTTATCAAATATTTAGCTTCAAGAACATGATGCAGATCCTGAGCTACTAAGCTCAACGGATCCTTCCCACGCATCGTTAACATCAACCTAGGTTTGCTTGAACTTCAGTGCAGAGAAAACTTTGCCCCGCCCTATAAGAGAAGAAAGAAAAGGCAGCGGGGGTTCATTCGTATTGGTGACTCTTATGTTCCTCCTCTTAGCCGATTTCGAAGAGATCTTAAAAAACAAATAAAATTGATCATAGAACAATTAATTCACTAGGTGTTATGATTTTGTTAGTTTTTTTTAATCAAATTATGAACATCTTGCTCCTTCATGTTATCCTTAATCTGTTATCCTTAATTTAGCCTCCTATTAACATTTGCTAAAGTCATGTGGGCAAGTTTAGTAGCTTCACCAAGAATTTTGCTCAGGACACAGTGAAAGGGCTAGGCTGGGACATTGGTCCGACAAACTTAATCTGGCTTGCCGAATTGAGAAATTGTTCATTACATTAGCATGAAAGATCATCGAAAATAAATGATAAAATTAAAAAGACAACACTTACTTGTATACCCTCATGATCTAAGTAGCTAAGTTCCACAAGTAATACATCATGGGTGCAGTGACTACAGGACTGTACTTCCTATCAGAACCACCACATGCGAGCGGATGGTTCTTAAATCTCAAATTAGGGTTGAAATTCTAGTTTATCACCTCTGCTTTTCCAATCGGAGGGTCGGAATTACCCGCTTGCGCGCAAATGGTTCTGATAGAATGAGCAATCGATATCTACTGCTTTGATTAGTTTCCTAGAATTAGAGCCGAACATGCTTTTGAGAAGAATTAATTAGAGCCCATCATGATGGATAAGTCTCCCTCCACCGAAGAGCAATGGGCTCACCTGTTCCATACCCACTTTTCGAAAACGGCTTGGTCTGGTCCCTTTGTTAATTTGGCTTGTAGGGATTTTCCTCTCTGGTTAGACCTTGCGGTTCTCAAATCTGTTATGCTAGTGCTTGGCTCATGTCGTGTCTCTAGTCGTACAATTGATTACAGTTTTCACACAATGTAAATAATGGTATTATTCTCTTGAATGGTAGACCAGTTATGACTGAACATGTAAACTTACAGTCTTTCTAGTTACTTTAGACAAATTTTCAAAACCGACCTTTTTGGGTTTTTATTTGCAAAAACCGACCTATTTCACTTTTATTTGCAAAAGCCGACCTAGTTTCAGCCTCGGCGCTGAAACCAGATCGGTTTTTGTGAAAAAACTGCCGAAACTTCACGGGAGTTCAACTCCCGTGAAGTTTAGCAGCCTATTTAAAAGTCTGTTAAAACTTCACGGGAGTTGAACTCCCGTGAAGTTCTGTAACATGCAAAAAAAAAAACTCCAGGCTAGAATTCCATTCATCAGAATTTCTTTTCATTTCCCCATTTCAACAAAAAGCATAGAGATGACCAGCACGGGAGCAGCCAGCAGCAACCAAGAGATGACGAGCTCCTCCTCCTCCTCTACTGCTTCTACCGCTCCTCCTTCTCTTGAATCTGTCTTGTTCCTTCTTTTCCAGCGATGCCAATAGAGCTGGAGCAGACCATGGAGGAGGAATCACGGAGGAGATCATCATGATGCCGCAACTTCTTCGTGCCATTGATTTGGGCAATTTATTGGGGGTTTTGCCTCTTTGAACGTGTCCTGCCACCATGATCCCCCTCCCCTCCACCGATTCTGAGGGGATTTCTCCATCCAATTGATTGGTATCCAACTCTATATAGGTCAGGTTACACCTTTGCTGAAACAATGAAGGAACTTTCCCTGTGACTTATTACCCCCGAGCTTGAGCCTGAGACTTTGAGAAATGTTTTCGGGGATAGCTCCTTCAAGGTTATTACAGCTCAAATCAACGTACCCTAAAGTAGGAGATAATAAAAAATCAAACGGGAACCGCCCATCAAGAGAATTGTAGCTGAGGTCCAAAAAGTTTAGATGTCTAGTGAGCTCATCAGGAATCATGCCAGTAAATCCATTTTGATTGGCAGCAAACCGCCTCAAGCTCCGGATTGAGTTTTTTTTGCATGTTACAAACTTCACGGGAGTTCAACTCCCGTGAAGTTTGTTTGGCCTACATAACTTCACGGGAGTTCAACTCCCGTGAAGTTTAGCAGATTACTAATTAGGCTGCTAAACTTCACGGGAGTTGAACTCCCGTGAAGTTTCGGAAAAATTTTTACAGAAACCGACCTGGTTTCAGCGCCTGAGCTGAAACCAGATCGGTTTTTACAAATATTTTAAAAATGGGTCGTTTTTTACAAATAAAAAATCAAATAGGTCGGTTTTGAAAATTTGTCCGAACAAAAAAGTATAGAAATCTAATAAATCAAGCTACATCCCTCTAAAACAAGAATGATGCTCACAATTATGAATTTGGATCGTCTTTAGTGCAACTTTAGCAATAGAAAGACAATTTCACCAATCATAACATCTGATAACATATATACATTTATGGTTTTTACAATTTCCACTCGATATAAATTATAATTGTACATTCACTGAATAACAGACGACTAAAATTGAGAAAGTGATCTCTATGATGTCGAACCATAGGGAATATATGCTTGCACAATTATGATGCTTATTCCCTTGGACGTTGGATAACTTTGATTAAGTAGCCTTTTGTAAAGCATGGAGACGTCATCTTAGAAAGGTGACGGGAGACATGAATATAATAGGGACAATGGGGGCAACATCCAAATTACAAATATCAAACCCACATGGGTCTCGGGTCCCTCTAGTTGTGGCAAGAGATCCATATCGTCATTTATATTTGTGTCTCTGTGTGTGGGAAACTCCAAACAAGAGAGGGTTTTGTTGATTGGTGCAGTCCATTGTCCCTCTAGTTGTGGCAAGAGATCCAGGGTCAAGCCACTTGGCCAGGCGAGTAGACAAGGCATTTTTCGATCAAAGGTCATCATGACCGACTCGAAGCGCGGGATCAGTCACCCCCTCGTGATTAAGACGACTCCTCGAGCAGATCACTCGACCATACACTCGACCCGAAGCTCACCCGACTATCAGGTCAGCAAATCATAATGATGGCTCGCGGATCAAACTCGCCTCGACTAAAGGGATAAGATCCGACCAAACTCACTTCAGATGTCAATCGACACAACAATATTGACTAGTGCCATCGAGATCCCCATTCTGACAAACCTCGTGCCCAAGCCGCTTATTCTGCTTACAAGTCACTTCCCAGAGATTGCCATGATGCCCTCCTGCGCACGAGTGACTTCTCCTCCAATCGCCCGCCGCTATCTGGAGAGAGAAGGACGGCTAAGCAGCCGACGCCGACCTATCCTCTGTCCTACCTCATCTGTCAAATCCAGGATACTAAGAGGACATCTCTTTCCTGTATTCAAATGACTTCCCTTCCAATCACCAGCCGATATCTGGAAGGAGAAGGATGACTCAGTAGCCTATCTGCTCACCCTACAACTGCCCTCCTATGCAAAAGAAAAGCTAACATCTCAGAGGCAATGGACTATAAAAGGAGGTAAGAAGGGTAAGGGCAGGAGGCTGGATCTCTGCTTCTTCTTACACCTGAGCTTTACTCTCCTTTCGATCTTCTTTTGACAAAAAGAGAAAATTTAATAATTCTTAGAGAGGAACCCCCTGCAAGGACCTCAATGGCCTAGGGGCCTGATATTGTTCATTCTTGAAGAGCACTGGAATCGTACCATTCAAGCTAAACAAAGCCTGGAATCACATCATTCATGCTAAGGAGGATTAGCCTATGGCTATGAGGAGCCAATATAGGTGTAGCCCTCGAGGGCTCCAACAGCTTTCTGGGGAGTATTTGCTAAGTAGAACCCCGAAAGTCCTAAGAAAAGACACACCACTATGGTGCTTGTCTGGCTTGAAAATAAAGCATATGCTTCTAATCGCCGCCACAGATGAAAAACCTCACCGTCTGGATAGCCAAGAGGCCTGGGGTTGGATCGCAAATAGAATCCCAAGGGTTATGATCAGATCCAGTATCGCTCAAGCTCCCGTCGGCAATGACTCCCCCGAACAAGGAGCAGCGATCAAGTCTGTGGCAGGCTCCTCGGACCATCACCATCTCCAAAGGAGAGTCCTTCCTCACCCAGGATGAGATTGTGAGGAAAACTCGAGGGTCCACTAACTGGTCTTCTCAGAAAGATTAACAGCCTCGGCCCCCAACGGATGCTCAGAAATGCCAGAGTCGAAGTAAAACCTGGTGGTCGAAGTATGTGACTTGTACTTTCCTTACAAGAAGGATCCTTCATTTATAGGATGGTCCGGCCGTCGCTATCCCTGGAAACCCTAAGGGGAAGTCATGATCCCATCAAATTCCAGGGAACAAAGCTTTGACACATGGGGTTCTTACCAACAAGAAGCCTCCATCATAAAAGTTGTCTGGGCCTCCTCCATCGAGCAACATCTTCCAAAAGCTCAAACAACGGAATATCGGGCCTAACAGAGCAACCGACGGTGGACAAGTAAGATCTGTTGAAAATCATCACGTCCACCGTCGACCAATAAGGACCTCAGCAAAAACTCTTAAGTTCAGAAAGGTCCTTGGCTGATTAGATGGCGAATATGTCGACAGCTCGACGACATCTGAAGCCAAACGGCTCACCATCAAGTGAAAGAGCAACCCCCGATTCCGGGTGTTCCTCAGTTTGGCAACAAAGATGGTCAATGAAGCAACAGCTCGCTCTCATCAAAACTGGAATGTTCACCGGTGAAAAGAAACAGCCAAGGAAGCTCCGCCTCGGTGACCTTGTCCCCAGCCAAAAAGCCATCTTCAAAATGCACGTGGGCAAGAAACACGAATTCGACACTGCTCGATGGAATAAATGTGAATGAGTTGTACTCTTTCATGTATGAATTTCAAAACAATCAATAAAAGTTTCAAATAAAAAGAAAGATATCAAAGACCTAGTCGTCTAGGCAACGACTCCTCAGTCGGTATCAAGACCTTGGTATCTAATCTGGATAAAACCAAGGCGTAACGACTCCTCAGTCGGTATCAAGACCTTGGTACCTAATCTGGATAAAGCTAAGGCACAATGACTCCTCAGTCGGTATTAATACCTTGGTACCTAATCTGGATAAAACTAAGGCAAAACGACTCCTCAGTCGGTATCAAGACCTTGGTACCTAATCTAGATAAAACCAAGACGCAACGACTCCTCAGTCGGTATCAAGACATTGGTACCTAATCTGAATAAAACCAAGGCAAAATGACTCCTCAGTCAGTATCAAGACCTTAGTACCTAATCTAGATAAAACCAAGGCGCAACGACTCCTCAGTCGGTATCAAGACCTTGGTACCTCCTCAGGGTAAAACCAAGGCACAATGACTTATCAGTCGGAACAAAGTCCTTGGCTCTTCTTAATGATAAGCCCAAGGCACAACATATGGTTTGATTCCTTCTGCTCTTATCGTCCATAGTGGTCAAGACCTTGGTACCTCCTCAGGGTAAAACCAAGGCACAACAACTTCTCAATCAGAATAAAGTCATTGGCTCTTCTTAAAGGTAAGCCTAAGGCACAACATATGGTTCGATTCCTTCTGCTCTCATCGTCCATAGTGGTCAAGACCTTGGTACCTTCTCAGGGTAAAACCAAGGCACAACGACTTCTCAGTTGGAACAAAGTCCTTAACTCTTCTTAAAGGTAAGCCCAAGGCACAACATATGGTTCGATTCCTTCTTTTCTCATCGTCCATAATGCTCAAGACCTTGGTACCTTCTCAGGGTAAAACCAAGGCAAAACGACTTCTCAGTCGAAACAAAGCCCTTGGCTCTTCCTAAAGAATAAAACCAAGGTAAAACGACTTCTCAGTCGGATCAAAGCCCTTGGCTCTTTCTAAAGAATAAAACTAAGGAAAAATGACTTCTCAGTTGGAACAAAGCCCTTGGCTCTTCCTAAAGAATAAGTCCAAGGTAAAAATGATTTCTCAGTCGGAACAAAGCCCTTAGCTCTTCCTAAAGAATTAAAACCAAAGCAAAATGACTTCTCGGTCGGAACAAAGCCCTTGGCTCTTCCTAAAGAATAAAACCAAGGTAAAACGACTTCTCAGTCGGAACAAAGCTCTTGGCTCTTCCTAAAGAGTAAGTCCAAGGCAAAAACGACTTCTCAGTCGGAACAAAGCCCTTGGCTCTTCCTAAAGAATTAAAACTAAGGCAAAACGACTTCTTTGTCGGATCAAAGCCATTGGCTCTTCCTAAAGAATAAAACCAAGGCAAAACGACTTCTCAGTCGGAACAAAGCCTTTGGCTCTTCCCAAATAATTAAGTCCAAGGCAAAATGGCTTCTCAGTCGGAATAAAGCCGTTGGCTCCTCATCTAGGAATAACCAAGGCACGGTAGCTTTTTAGCCGGTTCCGAAGCACTAGGCTCCCCATTTGGAGCAGCCTAAAGAACAAAGACTCCATAAGTCAGCAATCAAATCCATGGTTCCCCACCCAGACAAATTAAAGACAGCCCCAGGGTTAACTTTCATAAGTTTTTTCGACTGACAGAAAAAACAAAGACGTCGCCACTTATCCAGCATGCAATTCTCAAAAGCACAAAGACAGGAGAAATCATTGCTCATTCAAGAAGGGGTTTTTTACATTCCTCACCAAAAGGCCTAACAAGGCTTACAAAAAAAAATCCTAAGGCTCAGTACCACTATCCCCAGAGTCCTTCCTCATTTTCTTCAAAGGCCTCCTGGAAGAACTCGGCCCCTCCGAGTCAGCCCTTCTTTTACAAATCTCCAATGGTGGAGGAAGGGCCATCACTTCGGAATCAGAGGAAAATGAGGAGGACCACCCCATCTTAGGAAACTCATCTTTGTCCAGAGCTCTGGCCTCCTGAAGACCGAGGTGACATCGGAGCTTCTTAAGATCTCCAGCCTCAAGATCACTAAGGGTCCTCTCGGTTCCAACACATTATCCTGCACCTCAGGCCAACCCAAGCAGGATAGTATGTTGTCGGCACCAAACACCCAGATGAAGAACCTCTTCCATTCTTCGTCTAGCTCTGGGAGATCGACGTCCAAGCGAAAATCACCCCGACAGTGGAGAAAATAGTGTGGGTCACCCTCAGCAGACCCCACACTAACCACGTGCCAAGTAAATTGAGGCTGGGCACCACTTCTGCCTCGGAGCAGACGTCTATAAATACCATCAAGATATAGATGGCGTGGGGGTGAAATTGGCAGGGGAAACCCCCAAAGCTACAAAAACTTCCCTGATGAAGGGATGCAATGGTAGGCGCAGTCCACACTGCAGACGCGCCCGATAGAGAGGCACCCGATCCTCACCGTGCATGTGCACCAGAGTTAAGCTATCTGATGCCCCTATGGTCATCGCTCGAGAAATGTCGTACTCATTATGCAACTAGGTTGCCTCGTCCAAAGTCATCCTCGACCTGGATAGAAACAAGACCCTGAGTTTCTCCTCACGGTCATTCTGAGGAAAATCCATGCCAAAATCTCTTAAGAAAAGGAAGGATCGACGAAGAAAAATGCCTCAGGTAAAGAGTGTTCTTTTAAAAACAGCACCGGGAACTATTTATAAGCCTCTAAAGAAGCATGCAGAGCCCAAAAGGCACAGCCTTAGAGCAACCAAGGAAGATTCACTTTGAGAATCAGAACGGATTGTTCGAAATGCCAACCGGCGCTCGTAACTCACACCAATAAATTAGCAAGAGAGGCACCATTTACTCTACCCATGACGCCTCATTTTTTTCTAAAAATCGGTTCCAGAACCGACAGCATCAATCTACAAAAGATTGGCGGTTAAGCAATTCCCACACCACGATTCTAAGCCACGATCAACTGGCTAGAAAATCTCAAACACACTGAGCAAACTCATACATGTTTTACTCGGACCCGACTAAACTCAACTCCGACTGAAAGGGGCCACTTGTTATGGTCAGTCACCATACAAAGTTAGAGATGTTGGAAGAATATCTGCATAGACCCAAGAGAGCTATGGTCCAAACCAACTTAGAGACTTAGAAGTCCAGCCAAGGTCAAGCCACTCGGCCAGGTGAGCAGACAAGCCATCTTTCGATCAAAGGTCATCATAACTGACTCAAAGTGTGGGATCAGTCACCCCCCCGTGATTAAGACGACTCCTCGAGAACACCACGCGACCATACACTCGGCCCGAAGCTTACCCGACTATCAGCCTCAACTAAACGGGTAAGATCCGACCAAGCTCACTTCAGATGTCAATAGACACAACAGTATTGACTAGTCCCATCGAGATCCCCATTCTGACAAACCTCGTGTCCAAGCCGCTTATTCTGCTTACAAGTCACTTCCCAGAGATTGCCATGATGCCCTCCTATGCACGAGTGACTTCTCCTCCAATCACCAGCCGCTATCTGGAGGGAGAAGGATGGCTAAGCCGTCGACCTATCCTCTGTCCTGCCTCATCTGTCAAATCCAGGATACTAAGAGGACATCTCTCTCCTGTATTCGAATGACTTCCCTTCCAATCACCAGCTGATATCTGGAAGGAGAAGGATGACTCAGCAGCCTATCTACTCACCCTACAACTACCCTCCTATGCAAAAGAAAAGCTAACATCTCAGAGGCAATGGACTATAAAAGGAGGTAAGAAGGGTAAGGGCAGGAGGCTGGATCTCTGCTTCTTCTTACACCTGACAATGGACTATAAAAGGAGGTAAGAAGGGTAAGGGCAGGAGGCTGGATCTCTGCTTCTTCTTACACCTGAACTTTACTCTCCTTTCGATCTTCTTTTGACAAAAAGAGAAAATTTAATAATTCTTAGAGAGGAACCCCCTGCAAGGATCTCAATGGCCCAGGGACCTCTCAAAAAACCCTCCTCAAATTCACCAGCTGACTTAACCGTCGGAGATACCACGGGGGAAACTAGCCTCGTACTCCTACGATTCTTGTATGTACAGGCTATCAGTCCACCCCGCACGCTCAGAATCGGGCATAAAGTCAGAGGAGGAGTCGGCCCCAACATTCATCCTCTCATTCTTCCCCACCGTCGCAAGGATCGAAACTGCATCCGACGGCGGAGGACCCCCATCGACTGTTTGTTTACGAGCATCAACACTTATCATGTTCAAAACACATGACCAGAAAAGGGAAAAAAATATCACTCATTACCTAAGTAGTAGTAGAAATAATAATAATAAAAAGAATGGAGGAGTGATTTTTTTAGTGATGGTGGATATTTCCTTCCTTTTTGTTCACGTGTTTAGCATGTTACACGTTAGACTTTATGGTATGACTTTGAATAGTCAAAGTGAAAATTTAGGAAGTTTAATGGATTAGTAGAACGTTTATCCTCAAAGTTATATGGGCTTTTAACCTTTTAAACTAGGGAGATTATCTAAATATGGCCAAACTTAAAGGCTTTTGTGTAATTCACCCATATAAACAATACTAAACATTCATAAGTTGCATCCAACCTCACTTTCCTCTCAATATACATTATGTTTTTTTTTCTTTTTCTCTTTTTTTTCCTGCTGCTTATTATAGAGCTAGAGTTTTACTCAGTTTTACTCTCATTTACTGTTGCGCGCCTTTGCGGAAACGTGCTCGACAACCAAACGAGTCCGCGAGTCACGGGAGAAGATAACCAAACCAAACACGAGCACAATCCAATCCAAAATACGACAAATCAAACCAAACACAGATATATACGTGGTTCGACAATTTGCATATGTCCACGGGGAGAGGATGGGGAGATTCCACTAAATCAAGGAGAGTACAAAGGGTTACAATCTCACAAAATCACTCAAATAAACCCTAAACCAAATCTCTCAACTTGATCACAAGTTCACCCTCTCAATATGCTCAGTACAATCTCAAATCTCTGATTAACTAAACCCTAAAATGGTGTTTCAATATATATCAAAACACAAACCAAATTAGAACAGGAAATAAGGCACAGGCCCAAACCCGACTGGCGATCAACCGCGCCAAAGCTCGCGGTCGATCGGACAGAACGATAGAATTCTAAAAAACCATTACAAGGTTTGGCAGTCGATCGGACCAAAGCTCACGGTCGATCGGACAGAACGACAGAAACTCCTATACTCGTCCACGTTTGTCGGTCGACCACGAGCTTGGTCGACCGCGCCAAAGCTCGCGGTCGACCAGCAAGCACCCAAACGACTTTTTGCTTCAAATTTCCTGAACTTTACCAATATTTTCACCATTTCTACAATTCTCCACCTCGATAAAGTTTTCCAAACGAAAACTGAGCCGACATCAATACTAAACAAACATCCTACTTATTGCGTCCAATACGAAGTGGAATAAATCCATGATAACGGACTCAATCCACAACAAGTCGAGAACCCAAACCGGCTACATTAAAATGACTGCCAACGTACCCCCTCTCCCAAGGGATCAAGCCGTCCGTAGTTCATCCAAATGGTCATCAATGGCCTCAACAATCACGAATGTGCAACAAGTTTCGACAATGATCAAACTTATTGCTTGGAACTACCTTTGTGAGCATATCCGCTGGATTATCCTTCGTGTGGACCTTCATAATCTCCATATCGCCATCTTCAAGAACATTTCGAACGAAGTGATAACGAATGTCAATGTGCTTCATCTTCGCATGAAAAACCTAATTCTTCGCCAAATAGATAGCACTCATGCTATCATAATGAATGGTGACGAACCGCTACGAAATACCAAGTTCCTCCAAAAGTCCTTAAAGCTAAATAGCCTCCTTTACAGCCTCTGTAAATTATCATATACTTTGCCTCCATCGTCGACAAATCCACCATAGACTGTAAGGTACATCTCCAACACACCGGTGCACGGGTCAAAGTGAACACATACCCTGTAGTAGACTGGCGCTTATCCAAATCCCCGACATAATCCAAATCAACATAGCCAATACACAACAGCCCATCGTGTCCCACTCGTAAACAAATCCCCGACATAATCCAAATCAACATAGCCAATACACAACAGCCCATCGTGTCCCACTCGTAAACCAAACCAAAATTGAGGGTACCATGAATGTAACTCAAAATCCATCTCACGGAGTCCCAATGACCCACTCCTGGATCTGTTAGACCCTAATGCCACTAGGAAAGAACCCTAGAGGGGGGTGAATAGGGTTTATGCTAATCTAATCCGATTTAAATGCTAATAAAAACTAATTAACAAATATATCCTAGCAAGTATGATATGCTACAAGATATGTGCAAGGATATACAATATAAACAAGGGTAAACAATATGATCATGTAACAATGGCGATATAACAATATGCAAGAATAAATGCACCAATGGCAAACCCAAACACAAGGAAATAATCACGGAGTTCGGACCTTCCGTCCTACGTCTCCGCTCCCCACTCACGAGGAGAATTCACTACATAACCCGGTTTGGAAGCCGGAACTTCTCTACACACTCAGTTTTCTAGCTAACCGAAAACTCTACACACTCGGTTATCAAGTCAACCGACAACTCTCACAAAACCTCACATAGTACATACACAAGCTACAACCTCAAGTGTTGGTCCTCACGTATCGCCTCCCTCAAGTGCTCGGAATTACAAGTGTTGGTCCTCACGTATCGCCTCCCTCAAGTGCTCGGAATTATCACCTCTCACTAGGCCACCGACTTCACTCTCGGTATCGACTACGTCCTCACCACACACTCCTCTCGGTGTACAAGTGTATTACAAAGTGATCTACACACACTCCTCTCGGTGTACAAGTGTATTACAAAGTGATCTACACAATTAAGGCTCACAACAAATGATTATTCTCTAAACAAGGTGAGAACTCAATTAGGCTCAACTCAATGTTACTATCTCTCACAACCCTAAATATATTATGAATGCAAATACAATAAGCTCAAGTGGGTGTGTGTAACAATGAGATTAATCAAATCTAAACTCAAATATAAAACTAGCTTTAATAAGATGATAATCAAACAAATAAATATAAAGCTAGAAAAGAGTTTAGAAAACTTCTCAATAGATGACAAGAGATGGAGGGAGAATAGCTGATTGCTCAAACTCCAATAGATGATCTCCTTAAGCTCTTGTGGAATTGAATTCACAAACTTAAACCCTCAATTATTTAAAAGCTTCTTAAACAAACTTAAACCAAACTTAAACCCTTGTTTAAAACTTTTTAAACTTATTTAAAACATTTCTTAAGTCCCCTTAGAAGTATGAGGGCATGGGGTATATATAGGCTCATGAAATAACCCCAAAAACCAATAAAAACACCCCAAAAATATTAAAATAAACAAAAATCAGAACTAGCCGTTATTGTGCAACGGTTGACTTATGAGTCGACTTATACTGTAGCAAGTCGACTTACACTGTTTATGAGTCGACTTATGACATGCATGACAGATTTTGGCAGTTCTGGAATTTTATGTATCTGACTTTGTAAAATCAATTAAAAATAGTAAATCAACTTCACAAATCATGAAATTTTGAGAGAAGGTTCTAGACATGTAGATGAACATTTTAAATAAAGAATTTCTGAAAAATCACTTCCCAGTTGAGAGAAATAAATATTTTAACACAGATAAACAGATACTGAGAAACTGCTGAAAACTTGGTTTTGTAAATTCAATTGAAAATACCAAAACAACTCCAAATTTAGTAAAACTTGGGGAAATGTTTGTATATATGAATATAAATATGTAAACGAAGAAATTTTTCAAATTACATTTCCCAATTGTGAAAACTCATGTATTTTGTAAGTATGTCCAAAACATGAAAAGTTGATATACATGAAATTTGATATTATGACATAAACACAACTTTAAAACATTTTCAAATGTTCTTATAGACTTAATAAAGGATATAAAATGTTGTTATGAAGTCTATAAACTAGAACTTAATAAAGGATATAAAATGTTGTTATGAAGTCTATAAACTAGAAACACAATATTTTCACAAATATGTATTCTATGCAATATTTTCTAAAACACAATAATAAATATGAAATATGTGATTTCATATTTATGAATATGAAAACTCAAACTATGTATGTATATATATAACTATATATATACATAGAAACCAAACATATATGTATATATGAAACTATATATACATGGAAACCAATATAATGTGTGTGTATAATATTGAGCTTAAAGTACTAACACACATAATATAAAACCTATACTAATGTTACCCAAGCTTGATCTTGATCTTCATTGTAGCTCAACTTAATAAACTTGGATGAAGCTTGTAATTGGATCTTTAACTTGAATTGTATAGGCTTCAACCACAATTCCACCAACTTTCATTGGATATGTTCGTTGAAGCGCAATTCCATCCATCCTCCAACCTGTTGTTTGTCTACAATTGATATAAAAACACAAACACTAGACAAACAACATTAAAAGTGAATTGTTTGTAAATCATCATCAAAACAAGAAGGCCAACAATCTCCCCCTTTTTGATGATGACAAACAATTTACAAAAAGGATATATGCATGAAGAAAAATGAACATATAAATTATAATTCACATGCATATAAACAAGGAAAGGCTATACTCATAATATTTCTCCCCCTTTGACAACATCAAAAAGTGGAAAACAACAAGAATGAAGAGAGCGAAAGCTCCCCCTATCAATATGCATGAGTGAGTATAAAACAAGTATAGGGAATAGCTCCCCCTATCAAAATGTCATAGAGAATATATGAAATGAAAGCTAAGGCAAAAACATGTGAGTAAGCATAAATGAAAGATATGCTAAACATAACTCACATACAAACAAGACAATGAGAACACATATTAATATGTCATTTATGAAAGAAGTGTCTCATTACACATAGTGTATATAAAAATAGATTTATGAAAACAAAGGAATGAGGAAAACATGTGAACCATGAAAAAAGTTTTCAAGTGAAAACAAATCACTCAAATGAAGTCATAAATCAAGATTTGAGTCCAAAAATAATGTTTGATCAAAGAAGAAAATTTTCTTTGTATAACTTGATCAAACCACTCATAGAATACATTATAAGACACGAATAAATGATCCATAAGCACAAACATATTAATATCATCATATAAGTGAAATATAATAAATTCAAAGCAACAAATCAAAACACAATTTTTAAGAGAGGCAACAATATCAAGCTCTTGAGCTTGTTCCAACCCATATAATCATTTTAGCACACGGTAAATATGATTTGGGAAATAAACATCTAATAAACCTGGGGGGGTTATAAATACAAACCTCTCAACAAAAATTGACACTAATAATCATGAAAACAAAAGAATTGATCAAAGAAAAATTGTTTTCATATTAAAAAAAATTTAAAATATAATTTTCAAAATAAAAAAAAACATAATTCTTGGTTTTTTAAAAAGATTTTGGCACCCAAGCATTATTGGTGTCGGATTGGTTAGGGACATGACCCCTATCAATAAAGCTCAAAGCCCTAGGGTTATGAACCTTTTTAGGCACATTTGGTGCACTAACCTGGTCATAACAATAATTGCTCAAATGACCCTTCTGATTGCAATTTGTGTAATGAAAGAGACTCATTTGTTTTTGTGGACCATATGCTCGTGCACGGGAACCATTTGCAAATAAAGATTGTCTTCTAGAAATATTTTACAAATGAGAAACATTTTTAAACAATGGTCTATTTGGAACATATTGCAACTTAGAAGCTTTTTGCATATCAAAATAAAATTTAGCAAAATGTCCAAACCTACCACGAACATCATATTTAAAGGCATGTGGTCTACTAGAAATATTTGGCAAATGAGATTTCTTTTTCAAATCAAAACAATATTCGACCAAATGACCACAACGACCACAAAGATCACACTTGAACACACTAGCATGCTTATGATGAAATTTGTGAGAATGAGCATGTGAATGTGTAAGTGTACAAGATGAGGAAGTTACATGAGATGCACAAGGAGCATTAGCATTCTTATGTTTGTGTGCATCATAGCAAAATTTAGATAAATGACCTTTTTGGCCGCAATTAGAGCATTTGTAAACTTTGCTATATATATGTGCATAATGAGTGGATGATGACTTAGACTTGACACACATATCCATAAGGCTCTTTTGATTATTAATGCATGTTTTTAAAGTTGAATCTAAAGATGAAATGCGTTTATTCACAAGATTCAATTCTTCATTTTTAGGCACATATGCATTTTTATTAGAAATAGAACATAAATAGTCATTTATAAAGGAAGCAGTATCATTTTGTATGTTCTCTACTTCTAACATGGCATTATTTTTGTCATTAGTCAAGTTAGCATTATCCAATTTCAAATTATTATTTTCGATTCATCTATGTCTAACAAGCTTGATTCTTTTGATAGTGCTTACACATTATGAAAACTTATAGAAGCACATCAAGGGAATTTGGAGGCGATCCGACAAGCTTTGGAGGATTCCGATTCTAGTTCATGTGGAGTTTTATTTTTATGCACACGGTCACTAGGCGATAGCCCTAGTGTGGTAAGCGAGTCCGAATCCCAATATGAATTATCTTTTGATGAACTCGCCTGTGCTAGTAAAAAATTATTGCATGCCTATAACAAATTACATAAAAATTGTATCATTTTGTATGTTCTCGTCTAACATGGCATTATTTTTGTCATTAGTCAAGTTAGCATTATCCAATTTCAAATTATTATTTTCCAAATTTAGCATATCATTATTTTCTTTAAAAGCATCATTCTCTTGAGAAATGATATCAAATTTGGAAGCTAACTTCTCATGATCGGATTTTAAACCTTCATGCTTGCTTTGTAAATCAATAAAATTTTTATGCAATTTGTTATAGGCATGCAATAATTTTTTACTAGCACAGGCGAGTTCATCAAAAGATAATTCATATTGGGATTCAGACTCGCTTACCACACTAGGGCTATCGCCTAGTGGCCGTGTGCATGAAAATAAAGCTCCACATGAACTAGAAGCGGAATCCTCCAAAGCTTGTCGGATCGCCTCCAAATTCCCTTGATGTGCTTCTTTAAGTTTCCATAATGTGTAAGCACTATCAAAAGAATCAAGCTTGTTAGACATAGATGAATCGAACGTATTATGTAAAAATTCTAACAAAAGCTTATTCATGGTAAACATACGATGATCATTTTTATTCCACTTAGATTTCTTCGAAGTGGGCACAATATATGCATCATCTATAATTTCCCATAAATCGAAGTGTCTAGATTGAACAAAAAGTTTAAATCTAACACACCATTAGGCGTAGGGGAAATTATCTAATCTAAGAGCAATATTGATGGCATAACCTAAACAAGGTGCACCGTGCATATCCATAATATATATATGTGCAAGCAAGATACAAAAAAAATCAAAACAAGATTAGCACAAAAAAATAACTTGGATCTTTAACTCAAGACGATTAGACCTTAAATCAAAGAGCATCAAGCTCTGATACTAATTGTTAGACTCTAATGCCACTAGGAAAGAACCCTAGAGGGGGGTGAATAGGGTTTATGCTAATCTAATCCGATTTAAATGTCAATAAAAACTAATTAACAAATATATCCTAGCAAGTATGATATGCTACAAGATATGTGCAAGGATATATAATATAAACAAGGGTAAACAATATGATCATGCAACAATGGCGATATAATAATATGCAAGAATAAATGTGCCAATGCCAAACCCAAACATAAGGAAATGATCACAGAGTTCGGACCTTCCGTCCTACGTCTCCGCTCCCCACTCCCGGGGAGAATCCTCTACACAACCCGGTTTGGAAGCCGGAACTTCTCTACACACTTAGTTTTCTAGCTAACGGAAAACTCTACATACTCGGTTATCAAGTCAACCGACAACTCTCACAAAACCTCACAATGTATATACATAAGCTACAACCTCAAGTGTTGGTCCTCACGTATCGCCTCCCTCAAGTGCTCGGAATTATCACCTCTCACTAAGCCACCGACGCCACTCCTCTCGGTATCGACTACGTCCTCACCACACACTCCTCTCGGTGTACAAGTGTATTACAAAGTGATCTACACAATTAAGGCTCACAACAAATGATTATTCTCTAAACAAGGTGAGAACTCAATTAAGCTCAACTCAATATTACTATCTCTCACAACCCCAAATATATTTTGAATACAAATACAATAAGCTCAAGTGGGTGCGTGTAACAATGAGATTAATCAAATCTAAACTCAAATATAAAACTATCTTTAATAAGATGATAATCAAACAAATAAATATAAAGCTAGAAAAGAGTTTAGAAAACTTCTCAATAGATGACAAGAGATGGAGGGAGAATAGTTGATTGCTCAAACTCCAATAGATGATCTCCTCAAGCTCTTGTGGAATTGAATTCACAAACTTAAACCCTCAATTGCTTAAAAGCTTCTTAAACAAACTTAAACCAAACTTAAACTTTTGTTTAAAACTCTTTAAACTTGTTTAAAACATTTCTTAATTCCCCTTAGAAGTATGAGGGCATGGGGTATATATAGGCTCATGAAACAACCCCAAAAACCAATAAAAACACCCCAAAAATATTAAAATAAATAAAAATCAGAACTAGCCATTACTATGCAATGGTACACTGATAAGTCGACTTATGAGTCGAATTATACTGTAGCAAGTTGACTTATATTGTTCATGAGTCGACTTATGACATGCATGACAGATTCTGGCAGTTCTGGAATTTTGTGTATCTGACTTTGTAAAATTAATTAAAAATAGTAAATCAACTCCACAAATCATGAAATTTTGAGAGAAAGTTCTAGACATGTAGATGAACATGTTAAAGAAATAATTTCTGAAAAATCACTTCTCAGTTGAGAGAAATAAATGTTTGAACATAGATAAATAGATACTGAGAAACTGTTAAAAACTTGGTTTTGTAAATTCAATTGAAAATAACAAAACAACTCCAAAATTAGTAAAACTTGGATAAATGTTTGTATATATGAATATAAACATGTAAACGAAGAAAATTTTCAGAATGCATTTCCCAATTGTGAAAACTCATGTATTTTGCAAGTATGTCCAAAACATGAAAAGTTGATATACATGAAATTTGATATTATGACATAAACACAACTTTGAAACATTTTCAAACGTTCTTATAGACTTAATAAAGGATATAAAATGTTGTTATGAAGTCTATAAACTAGAAACACAATATTTTCACAAATATGTATTCTATGCAATATTTTCTAAAACACGATAATAAATATGAAATATGTGATTTCATATTTATGAATATGAAAACTCAAACTATGTATGTATATATATAACTATATATATACATAGAAACCAAACATATATGTATATATGAAACTATATATACATGGAAACCAATATAATGTGTGTGTGTATAATATTAAGCTTAAAGTACTAACACACATAATATAAAACATAAACTAATATTACCCAAGCTTGATCTTGATCTTCATTGTAGCTCAACTTGGTAAACTTGGATGAAGCTTGTAATTGGATCTTTAACTTGAATTGTATAGGCTTCAACCACAATTCCACCAACCTCTATTGGATATGTTCGTTGAAGCGCAATTTCATCCATCCTCCAACCTGTTGTTTGTCTACAATTGATACAAAAACACAAACACTAGACAAACAACATTAGAAGTGAATTATTTATGAATCATCATCAAAACAAGAAGGCTAACAGGATCATGCATGTATCTCGAAACCATGCTCACCATTTGTGAAAAATCTGGCCTCATACATACCATTGCGTACATCAAGCTCCCAACCGCGCTCGCATATAGAGTCTTCAACATCAACTCTCTATCTTCAACTGTCTTCGATGAAAGGTCAACTAAAAGCTTCAAATAGGCTCCTAAAGGTACACTGCTTGTCTTCATATCCATGCTAACATTAAACTGTTATAGAACATTCTTCAAATAAGCCACATGTGTCAAATAAATTCTGCCATTCTCTTAGTTTCTGTCGATCTTCATCCCCAAAATGTGCTTTGTCTCACCCAAATCTTTTATCTCAAACTCATTTAAAAGTTGTGCATTCAAGTCATCTCTTTTCAACTTGTAAAAATACACGCAAGGATCAAACTGGCTCCGAGTGTACGAATGACCGATCATAAATCCATCGAATCGCCTATACCACTATCCAGGAGACTGCTTCAAACCGTATAACGGTTTTTTCAACCTACAAACCAACTTATCCTTCCCTGCAGCTCGGAATCCCAATGGGTAAGTCATATATATTTCTTCATCAAGATCACCATGAAGAAATATCATCTTCACATCCAACTGATCTAACTCTAATCCATACTGTGCCACCAAAGCTAGCAAAATCCAAATCGAATAGTGCTTCACTACAGGAGATAAAACCTCGTTGTAATTAATACCTTCGTCCTGTGCATAGCCCTTCGCAACCAACCTAGCCTTGAACCTCACTGGAGTGCCTTCAATGCCCTCCTTCTTCGTGTATACTCATTTGCAACCAATTACCTTCCGCCCCTTTGGAAGCTCAACAAGCTTTCATGTATCGTTCTTGTGAAGAGACTCCATCTGCTCCGGCATAGCTACCTACCACGAATCGGCCTCCAAACTCTGGTCGACCTCTCTAAATGTAATAGGCACCAACTCATCGATACTCTTTACCAGAAGTGCATACATAACTACTGTGTCGGTATACCGTGCTAGCATCTGTATGCCTCTTCTCTATCTTCGAACCGTAATAGAATCCTGAACCTGAACCGTCGGTCCCTAATCCTGCACATCTGTACACGTATCCTCCTCATCGTCACCGTGCTTACCTAGCATCACCTTAGTCGGTACTCTAATGGATACTATACCATCTGGACAATGTGGAGCTGCATCGATCTTCACCACCTACGATATCTCCTCCGTCGGGTTGCTCTCCACCTAATGAGAGCTGGGAAGCTTCAAGATAGAAGCCTTATCAAATATGATGTCTCTACTCAGCATAATCTTCCTATCAACTGGATCTCATAGCTTGTATCCCTTAACACTACGCTTGAATCCTACAAATATGATCTTCCTAGCTCGAGGTTCTAACTTATCAATCTTAACATGATAGTATGTAGGGCACCCAAATACCTTGAACTGATCATAATCGTGTGCTGGCTCTCCTGACCACATCTCCATAAGGGTCTTCCCCTCAATCGCAGATGAAGGCAGCCTATTAATAAGGTGGCTAGCATATGAAAGTTCCTCAGCACAAAAGATCTTTTCCAAACCACTATGTACCAACAAACATCGAATTTTTTTCCAACAAAGACCGATTTAACCTCTTTGCCACCCCATTCTGCTACAGTGTATGACTAACTGTGAAGTGTCTCGACATAGCTGCTGAAAGGGATCTAATATGTACTCACCACTATTGTCGGATTGTAACGTCTTGATTTTTTTCCCAGTCTGTAGTTCCAACCTCTTCTTCCATTTTATAAATATATCTGGACTTCACTCTTCTTTATCATGGTGTACACCCAACAACGCCTAGAATAGTCATCAACGAACGTGACGAACCAATATCGACCACCAATAGAATAGTCATCAACGAACGTGACGAACCAATATCGACCACCAAGTGATGCAGTCTTGGTGGGACCCCAAACATCTGTACGAACGTGACGAACCAATATCGACCACCAAGTGATGCAGTCTTGGTGGGACCCCAAACATCTGTGTGCATGTAATCTAGGATGCCCCTTGTCCTATAAATGGCAGTCCCGAACTTCATCTTTTCTTCTTGCTAAGTACACAGTGCTCATAGAACTCAACATTTCCACTCTTGGCTCCTTTAATAGTCCCTGCTTTCACAGCGCCTATAGTGACTTCTTTCTTGTGTGCCCCAACCTATAGTGCCAAAGTCTGCTCATGTCCGCTCTGAAATAGCTGAAGCTACCTGACCAATCTTGGTGCTTCCCTTCAGATAATATAAGTTCTGACTGTGGACTCCCTTCATCACCACCAAAGATCCCTTAGTAATATTTGCTACAGCATCCTCAAAGGTCACCTTGAATCCCTTCGTCTCCAAAGCTCCAACTGAGATAAAATTCTTCTTCAGCTAAGGAACAAATCTCACCTTCTTTAACTCACAGACTACTCCATCATGCATCCGAATCCTCACAGTACCTATCCCACAAATACCACAGGATTGATCATTTTTCATGACAACAACACCCCCATCGAGTCTCTCAAATGATGCAAATCAATCTCGCCTAGGAGTAACATGATAAGTAGCATCAGAATAAGGCATCTAATCTAATACATCCAAGTGATTCACCTCCGGAGTAATCAGAAGAGAAAAGCTCGAATTATCTGAATCATCGCCTCTCGTAACGTTCACCTCATTGGCATTCTGGCCCTTTTTCTTGTCATTCTCCTTCTCCTTAAGCTTTGGATAGTCTCTCTTCTATTGTCCCTACTCCATGCAAAATGCACATTGGTTTTTTGCTAACTGGTGATGACCTCTCGACTTTGACATGCCTCTATTGTCACCTCTCGGATATGGACTTCTACCTCTCGTCGATAAGGCCTCTCCTTAAGTACTAGCGCGGGAAGTCTCCTTATCATTCCTCCTCAAATCATAGTTTGTCAAAGCATTAGTTACTTCACTATAGCTGATAGAAGATCCCCCATTTAACAAAGTAAGTATAAAGGTATCATACTCCTCATCCGGTAAGGAGCCTAATAAAATAATTGTCTTGTACTCATCTGATATCTTCTCATCAACATTTACCAAGTCCGACAACAACTTAGTGTAGTTATTCACATGAACTGCTAGTGAGGTGCCATTAGACATCTGAAATCTGAATAACCTACGCAGCAAGTGCAATCTATTCTCAACACTCTTCGTAAGGTACTTGTTGTTGAGAATTTCCCACATCTTTATTGCAAACGTCACCCCAATCATATCATATTTCAGCTCCTGTTCCAAACAGGACCTGATCACCCCCCACAAGCGTTCTTATTCAAATTTTCCCATACCGCATCTTCATATTTTGGTGGTCTCTCATGGACCATGATAGTCTCCTCTAAATTCTGAGCATTGAGTGTATCATGTACGTCGCTCATCCACAAACCAAAATTGATCTTACCGTCATATTTAACCATACTAATTTTAGTGTTATGAAAACCAACTTAAATTGTATCCGCCATCTTTTTACTTTCACCAACTTCTTCACCCATACTCATAAACTCTAAATTGTAGAGGAAAATTCAAACATGATAGAATTTAGAAGTTATTCAACTGAACCCTAGAACAGATTCTAAAATAGATCTCTTAACCACACGAGGAAAGCAAAATCTTCAACGGCAACCCCAAACACTATCTCCACTGAATCCTAGAACTCCAACAACCAAGCTTCCACGACGAATCTTCCTCCACCTAATACCAAAACCCTAGATATAAAATCTTAGCTCTGATACTAATTGTCGCGCGCCTTTGTGGAAGCGTGCTCGACAACCAAATGAGTCTGCGAGTCATGGGAGAAGATAACCAAACCAAACACGAGCACAATCCAATCCAAAATACGACAAACCAAACCAAACACAGAGATATACGTGGTTTGACAATTTGCCTACGTCCACGGGGAGAGGATGGGGAGATTCCACTAAATTAAGGAGAGTACAAAGGGTTATAATCTCACAAAAACACTCAAATAAACCCTAAACTAAATCTCTCAACTTTCTCACAAGTTCACCCTCTCAATATACTCAGTACAATCTCAAATCTCTAATTAAGTAAACCTTAAAATCGTATTTCAATATATATCAAAACACAAACCAAATCAGAACAGGAAATAAGGCACAGGCCCAAACCCGATTGGCGGTCAACAGCCCCAAAGGTCACGGTAGATTGGACAGAACGATAGAATTTTAGAAAACCATTACAGGGTTTGGCGGTCGACCGGACCAAAGCTCGTGGCTGACCGAACAGAACGATAGAATCTCCTGTACTCGTGCACGTTTGGCGGTCGACCGCGCCAAAGCTCGTGAACGACCGACAAGCACCCAAACGCATTTTTGCTTCAAATTTCCTGAATTTTACCAATATTTTTACCATTTCTACATTTACCGGAAAAGCCCACTTAGCTCTAGAAGTTCCAACAAACCCAATATACAAAGTTTCTTTATATTTAAATCTAAAATATGGAAAACAAAACGTATAGCTTTATATGATAGAGTATACACTGTAAGGTGTATAGCTATATATCATATGGTACTAACTACATATTGTGTGTCCAATTGATTTTGTTTGATGAATAACAAATCTTCATATTAGTCCAATATATGTTTTAGATGTTGTATACATGCTTCAAGAAGTTATAATCAAGTATCGGAAGTGAATAGAGCAAGATGACAAGTTAATCACATCTAATCCTAAAAATATATTAGAAAGTCAATCTTGAGCATATGAGAATGTTCAGTATCCTTTTCATGAATCTATAGAAATAAACAAAACTTAATTCGGAGATGTATAGCTCGAAATATGAATGTTTTAGCGAGACAAGATCGGAACAATTAGCAATAAGTTGGAAACATGAACAGAGGTTAAAACTTACACGTGCCATAACTTTTGACTCCGTTATCAAAATCTATATTATAAGAATTTTTCGAAAAGCTCTCAATGTGATCTGTTGATCATTTATGTTTGAGAAATCATCAATGACTAAATTTTCCAAACACATTCTAATGATCGATGACCAAGTGTATCATTGATGATCAAGTGATCATTGATGATCAAGTGATCATTGATGATTGAACTCAATTATCGATGATTAAGTTTACTGATTTTAGAATTCTGATCTAATTTTGGATTCAATTTAAGTCATTCATTGCTAGGGGTATATAGGCTTCTTTCTCGTGATTTTCAAGGAATTCCTAATCTAAATCAGAGAGAGATAGAGAGTTTTAATTTGGAGAAAGGATCTTACTCAACTTCTCAGAAAGCATCCTCAACGTAGTTCTTCATCATCCGATTACCATCCTTCGAGGAGTGTTGTCCTTGGATCTCATGGTCATTGTTCTCCTAGATCTCTACAATAATTTTTTAAAGAATAATCTCCATAAAAAAGAGCTGTAAAATCTTTATGTTGCACTTAATTGATATTTATCTTATTATATCAAACTTATTTTTATGGCATACTCATGATAGAAAGTTGCAAATATTTTTCTAAACTAACACTTGAGAATCTTGTAAGAAATCTTCTTACATATGAAGTGTTTGAAAGAAAGAGAAGATGATTTAGAAGATAAATCTATGAAAAAGTCATTGTCCCTCAAAGCGAAAACAGAAAAATCAAAGGCAAAGACAAACATGAGTGTGAGCTCAAGTTCTGAGAGTGAGAAAGATAACAACGTAGATCAAGTTGTTAAAAGCTTAGAACCTTGCCTCACAGTCAAAAATTCTTGCATAACAAATTAAATTAATAAACTGGTGAGGTAAAAAAATGCCATTCTAGTGACTCTGATACTAAACCTACATATTTTTGGTGTAGGAAATACAATTACTTAAGAAATAATTGCCTATTGAACAAAAAGAATTTTTAAGTAAATGAAAAAATCTTTAAGGTCGCCACATGGGACATGCTAAACAATGAAGACAAGTCAAAGAGTAGCTCGAGCAATGATGACAAAGAGTACTTTTTGTCTCATAGCTAAAGAAAGTAATTCAAACAATTCCAAACATGTGAACTATGATGATGAGGTATTCTTAACATATGATGCATTATATGACAAATATGTTGAGATGTTAGGTCAATTTTGAAAGCTTGTTGAAAAGTATAAAGTTGTTAAAAGGCGAATTTAAGTTTAAAGAAGGATAATCAAGTATTAAATGATCAAATTGAAAATTCGTCTTTAAACTTGAATAAATCTAACAATACAAGTGAAAATACCTTATTTAAATGTATACAATGTTCCATGTAGAGAGACATGAATTCTGATTTAACTAAGTAACAAACTAAAAAATTAAGTGGAATCAAATTGTTAGTTGCTAATGTAATTGAGCTTTTATTTGGATGATCTTCTAAACAAAAAAGTTGAAAAGTAGATGCACTACCATAGTTTCTGAAAATGATCAACTTAAGTCCAAAAATATTGATTTGAAAAAGATCGTGAAAATTTTTCATTTGATTCTAGAGGTTTAAACATGATCCTTTCTAATCAACGATATGCAAAAGTTACAACTGTACTAGATCATTTATATGCAGAAAAACATAAGAAGTTTCAAACTTCTTTTATAAAAAAAATTACTCTATTTGCACACATCTCAAATGCATCTTCTATTATTTGCACCTTATATGGTAGAATAAGTCATATCTTAATGAACTGTTCCATGGAATATAGAGTTAAAATGGTTAAGTAGATTTAGGCACCTAAAAGTATAATCACTAACAAATATGGGCCTATGTGGATACGTAGGTTACACCTTTGTGCTTTTCTATAGGTGAATAGGAAGGCTAAGGCGCAAGGCAGCATCTGACTACGTTGTTCAAGGCATATTCAGAAACAGTAATCTGCTCTTTAGCTTGACCAAGAAGAAGAAATAGGTATATGATTTTTGTGATCATCAAATAACGTAAGTTGTTAGAGTTGATGAGTAATGTAAACTTCTTTTAAACTCCTTTTTTTATAGCTTAAAAATAATCTCATATCTATTACTAGAGTATGCGAGAAAGATATGTCTATTCAATTTCTGAACCTAACCATTACAATATTTTTTACTTTTGAAAAAGGTTTAGTTGTTTTACTGATTAACAAACATGCAAAAAATTGCACTCTATACCTCCATGATATTTATTCTAAAAGTGTAAAATGGTTTAGGTGCGGAGGGAAGCTGCTGATACATTTCAAATAAGGTCTCATTGTGTATGCATGGATTTCTTGCAAATGCATGCAATACTGGCATAAATATTTAGTTTAGCAAATCTTCTCATAGGGGTAAGCTTCAGGTATATTCTATGAAACATGTGTGTGTGTGTGTGTGTTTTATCTTTTTGTTCATATGAAAAAAAATAAAAAACTCTCCTTTCTTTTCTTTTTTGCTTTTCTTAAAAAAAATTCTTTCCTTGTGCTTATATGCTTTTGAGATGATTACTGTGCAGAATATTGTTAAATAGTACATTGGATTGAATAATGTGAGACTATTTACTGTGGATTCACTTCATCACTTCATATTCATACATACATGGTTCATATTGTTTGTATGTGATATGCTGTTAAGGAGTGGCGACACCAAACAAGTTTCAGGAGAATTTATGAATATAATTGGGTACATGAGCACCTTTCTAGGTTTTGGAGATAGCGTTACTTATATCTTAATTGCCATTGTGCATCCATGCTTAATCTATCTACCCTTTAAAAGAAGGAGTTCATGAAAAACTTTCCCTAGCCCAAAATACCCTTCAGCTATTATAAATATAACAGTTTTATCCCTTTTTATCATTAAACAGGGTTAAGAAATTGGGAGCCCTAAAGCCTTCGTTTCTTTCATTCTCCGACGGTTACCCTTCACCTCCGGCAACGCCCTCCCACTCTCTTAAACCATTAATTGCCAACGATGAGTACCCGATGCCCTAAGCCCTCATCATCACCGCACCTCCTCTGCCATCATCTCCTCACTTCTCAGATATTGGGCATCTGTTACGATCACGAATGAGGCTCATTGACGAAGGTATGATTTGCTCATTTTCTAAATTTTAGTTTTGATTTTTAAATGTTTTTTCATCAACGCCTGAGGATCAAACTCCGGCGGCAACTCATGCCCTTTCTGGCATAAATTTCTAATTTCTGTCGTTAGATTCGTGTTCTCTTTTGCCTACTTTATGTATTTGCTTTATTTTGAACCCTCAATATATTCTTGAATTTATCTACTTGATCTTGGTTTATTCATTTGCGTTTGTTGTTGTTGACAGACCTGGACTTCTTATTCCACATGTTTTTCCTTGCTCGATACTGCAAGCTTCTTGAGGAGAACTCATTCAGGGGACGGACTGCAGATTTCTTGTACTCTCCGCTGCCTATTTACCATGGGTTAGTATTTATTTTTGGTTGTATTTAATTAAACAGATTAATGCCTGCTACAAAAGCCTTCTTTTTCTATATTTCCCCCTGTATCAGTTGCTAGGATTTTCTTTGTAGATTGTCCAATATGCTTTTAATTTAATATGTTTAGCCATGTTTCTGGTGATCCTCATGCGACATGATTTTTTCAATAATATTATATGTACATTTTTTAAAATTTAGAATAGTAAGAGGTCGGAGTTGGAATCTCCGGTGGTTCATTCGACGGTCAAGTTAGTACCAAGCCTGAGTGGAGAAGATGACTAAATGTGAAATAGTTTTTTAGGCAGACTTTGCTTACCCTAAGCAGTAGACATCAATTCCCTTTTATAGCAGATCCAAAGGGGCAAAAGGGTAACTTAGGCCGAGTCTAAACAAGCGGCTTTGTTAGCATTTACTCACCTAGGTGTTTAATGCGATGATGACTGGCCGACATGTTTTTTCATATTATCACAATCTCATATGGTTGAGTAAAATTTTCATTCTTTAACATGTGCAAAGTGGCTATCAAAGATAGAAAAGAACAGGGGAAAGTGTTAGACAACACAGACAGGATGTTAGTTAGTGTTGATATGTTTTCTTGATTTCAATTGAGGAAAAAAACTACACAGTGTGTTTATATCTCAATTCATTTTATCCGTGTGGTTGGAAAAGGGTTATTTCATTGTGGTATTTCATTGTAGCTACATCTTCGAGTTTTGCTTTCAAAGTTTGAAATGCCCCTATTCCAGTAACCAATGTTGTTTGTTTATTCTAATTGTTCCTATCTTTTGCGGCAGTGATCAAACCCATGTTGTCTTGACAAGTGCAACCTTTGTTCATTTAAAGCAAGCAGAAATTACTAAGTATACTCGGAAGCTATCTCCTGCAAGTCGAGCCATTCTACTCTCAGGCCCTGTAGGTAATCACCCAAGTTTGAAATATGTAGTGTGCTATTTAAGCATTTTAGCTATATGTATATTTTATGCTCCATGCTGATGGTAGAGATACGTATTTGAAGAGCTATATCAACAGATGCTTGCAAAGGCACTAGCGCATCACTTTGAGGCCAAACTATTGTTGCTAGATATAACTGACTTCTCTCTCAAGGTCAGTAGATGAAATTTTATTGTTTTAAATCCTTCTTTTGTATGGTGTTTAAATGTGTATGATTTTAATACCAGTAATTGGCAATTGTTACAGATGCAGAGCAAATATGGTCATAGCAATAAAGATTCAGTAAGAAATTCTTTCCTTATCATCACATATTTCTTATTCTATCTCTCGAATTTTGTGCATCCTGCAGAGTTAATATCTGACTGTCTTTCTTTTTTATGGATGCACATTTTAGCAGTTTATCTATATTTTCATTTTAGCAGTTTATCTATTTTTCAATCTTTATTTCCTCCTTTTTCCTGAAGGAGCATAATAATTTTTTGAAGTTATACGCATATTTCGTTTGAAACATTACCTTGGGTTCATTCATGTTGATGTCGCGGATTACACACCTGATGTAGTTGAATGATGAATTACATGGAGTTGGTTGTGAATAATGTTGATGCATATTCCTGCTCTAGATGTGTTCTTATAATGGTTTTAAGAGGCCAAATTTCTCATTTTTATGTATTTACTTTCTACAGCTTCTCAAAAGATCCATATCGGAGGCAGCAATTGAGAGAATGTCTTGTCTATTTGAATCCTTTTCCCTTCTTTCTCCAACGGAGGAACCTAAAGGTATCAGTTGGATTATATATAAACACATATACTATCTTCATTTCATAGGGCATAGTACCTGAATTTGTAAATTGGTTAACTAGATTCTTGTCTTTCATGGTTACATATTTTTTTCTTAGATTACAGCTTCTGATGTCAGTTTTGTTTCTTCAAACAATTTTTGCGAAGAGAATGTCATAAACATGTGTTTTTTGAAAATCGTCATCTCCTTTATGTTCTGAATAAGTCCAATTTTGGGCTTTTGAGACCTTATATGACCTTGTGAACATGGGTGCTTCATAAAAAGCTCAGAGGTGAACTGCAGATAAAATTGTCCTTTAAATCACCAGCAGAAGGCCCTTCTCAAGGAGTTAATAATAGATAAAGGCCTAAAAGAAATTTGTTGAAATACATCAAATTTTGGATCTCTTTAAAACAGGAGAGGTAAATGTCAAACTAAGTTCCATATGTTGAATGATATGTTGTATTGTTGATTAGTACAGTCATGGCTGAACTAGAAAATGATTGTTTTTCCCTGGACTGAAATCTGAACATTATAACACATTTCTATTTTTCTGTAGAATACTAGAAACTCTATATATGATCTCAACTGTTTTTCTTTTTCTCTCCTGTCTACATAGTGCTGTCACTTATGGAGGCTTTATTTGCTTTTATTTGAGGGGTATGATATATTTCATGTGGAAGAAGGGGGTAAAGATGCTTGACGAAGCACAAATTTTGAAATTAAACACTCAAAATATGTCATTTTAGCCAAGGGAGATAGTATTTGAGGGGTATGATATATTTCATGTGGAAGAAGGGGGTAAAGATGCTTGACGAAGGAAGGGGGAAAATGGCGGAGGAGAGGTGATGAGGGCGAAAAAGCTTGAATTTTAATTTTTTTAAGATTTAAGATATCACATGTTAACTTTTAAATATTCACTGTTAGGTTTAACTGTTAGATGTCAATTTTAACTATTAGGTGTTAACTTTGACTATAAGAAATTAAGTTTAACTATTAAGTGTTAACTTTAACCGTTACGTGTTAATTTCGGCGTGACTTTAAAGATTGTTCCTTTTAAGCTGAAAATGATAGGCTTTAAATGATGCGGCAACAATAGGAGAAGAAGAAGAAGAAAGAGAGAAAACTGAAGGAAGAGAAAAAATAAAATAAAATAAAGGAAGAGTGATCGTGATGGTGAAAAAGATAACGATTGAGAAATAATTAAAAGAAAGAGAAGGATAATGCAATAAAAAAGTGGTGGTGAAAAAAATAATGGGTGAGAAGGAGTAGTAGAAGGCGATATTTCATTGAGAAAAGAAACAAAAGATAAGAAGAAAGGGGAGGAGAACGCAATAAAACAGATCACGGTGGAAAAAATAATGATTAAGACGCCGGAGGAACACATGATGAAAAGTTGAGAGGGTGTGCACCACATGAGAGTTCTCAGATGGAGGCCTAGACGCATTTTATGACCGTTTTAAACTAAACGTAGTTAGACATCGCCATGATGTACGCCTTAATGTTCCCTTTCCCCTTGTATCTCATTTTTAATTTTTTAATTTTGGTATTTATGTGCTTATCACTGTTTTTTTTACCAAATGGTTGCTAATTTGGGAATTTTCATGTGTTTAGATGATTATGCATTTTTAGTATTTGACGAATAATTCCTTCAGATTTGATTGTCATATGGTTGCTAAGTTACCAATATGAAACAATAATATTATACTTTTAGTTCTACATTAGTTGTGTAGCCTATATGACAAGGAACACCAAGTTAAGTTGGATATGCCACGGAAATGATGGTGGAAGAGTTGGCTGTGGTGAGTTATTTGCTTAAATACGTGTCTGATTTCTTCTTAATATTATTTGTGTATCCACTGATATTGATCCATCTATGGTGTAGTCTACAATAAAGGCTAATGGATGAGACACTATATAGCTATAATTTTCATGTTTTTTTAACCAAATGGTTGCTAATTTGGGAATTGCCATGTGTTTAGATGATTATGCATTTTTAGTATTTGATGAATAATTCCTTCAGATTTAATTGTCATATGGTTGCTAAGTTACCAATATGAAACAATAATATTATATTTTTAGTTCTACATTAGTTGTGTAGCCTATATGACAAGGAACACCAAGTTAAGTTGGGATATGCCACGGAAATGCTGGTGGAAGAGTTGGCTGTGGTGAGTTATTTGCTTAAATTTGTGTCTGATTTCTTCTTAATATTATTTGTGTATCCACTGATATTGATCCATCTATGGTGCAGTCTACAATAAAGGCTAATGGATGAGACACTATATAGCTACAATTAGTTTAAGTTCTCCCAAACTAATAATTTTTTACAAGATTATCTACATCTTTTACCTCCCAGGAAACTTTCAAACTTTAAATTGTTTGTATAGTAGAATATATTCGGTTTTTATACAACATACTTAGCACTCCTGCAATGTTTTTTTAATATACATGGAATAGTGGAAAAAAAAGGGAAAATACATAACAAGCAGACAAATTTAAGAATATTAACACTACAATTAATCATATACAATCTATGGTAGGTATTGATGAAGCGGATGGTGAAACAAAGTACAAACCTTCTCAATGTTTTACAACATGATGCTTTTGATTTCTGAAACTTGGGCCTTAACTTTTAAAACCTTTTGTATCTTGTCGGCATGCTCAAGAATATATTGCATATGTTCCTTTATAATTGATCTGCAAATAATAGAAAACATGATATCATGAGAATCCCCGATGATACACAGAAATTGAAAAGGACTAATTTGAATTATTTCTTGGAGATGAGATGTTTATGCATAGAAAACGAGGCTTGTTTAGGACAAATAGTTGATTAGGGTCTTTATTTCATTAGTTGATTGTTGGCAATTAAAGTTGTTGATTTGTTGAATTTGGTTGTGTTACTGGAATTAAAGATTTGATGCGTTAGTTGGAGGTTAATCCATAAAAGTTTCAAAATCTTTGACCACACACCATGCATGACCACAATATGCACTTGCACACCCACACAAATATAATTGTAGTTTGAATTTGTTTTTTATTTATTTATTTTCCATTTTTGCTGGTTGGTTGCTTGTATGATATCTAGAAGCAGCAAGTGAGTTTTTTCCCATTTCTTTTTGACTTTGTTTGAAAGGGGTGCCGGGTAGGGGGGGTAGGGGGAGGTGAATGGTAGGTTGGTGCCATAGTTTTTTAATAGACAGTCATCATTTAATTTATTAAAATTTGAATGAGCTACTGAAACTGAATCTTGGGATTTCCTGTTTTTGAATCTTTTTCCAGTCTTTTCTACTTTTATATATTGTATATTCTTGTATTCATGAAATAAATGGATGTTTCCAGGCGATATTCGTTTGTTCTTCCTTTGTGTTCTTTCCCTTTTCTGCCATATGCAGTCACTGCCGAGAGTTATTAGTGGGTCCACCATTATAAATTCTGAAGAATTAATAAAGTATGGTTAATTAGATAGCATGGTGTTTCATATTTGAGAGGATGTTTTGAGCTTTTTTTGGTTAATCCCCTCAAAATCCTTTAATTTTTTGAATTTGATACCTTTTGAGAATTTTGCTCTGTAAATTGAGTAATTTGAGTAATTGGAGCTGGATATTTAAGGTTATAATTGGATTCTAAATCTATCTTAATTTTTATGGTTGTGATTTATCTGCTAGGTTTGCATGTGTCACTACTTCATGTTTTGGCTTTTTGATGTTGTGATTGTGATCTAAGTTTGTTAGGCGTAGACTGTTTCCTATTAGCATCAAATAGTAAATTCTGGTTCCATTGGGAAGTAGAATTTATTTTGTTGACAGATTCTCATAACTGATCAACTTTTGATATCACATGTTTGAACTTTGAAGTGATAAAGCTTTTTACAAAATTTCTTGGTGTAGTGTCCAGTTTATAAAAGCTTCAAGTTATACGCCTAAATCCTAAACGAATTCTGTTTCATTTAGAAGTCAGAAATTTCACAAATTTCATTTGATTAGTTAAAATATACATGGGCAAATATATGTCAGAAATAATTTTAGATCCATGTTCCTTTATGTCCCTTTGCTTGATACATTCCTAATCTTTATATACAAAATGCTCTCTCAGAATGAACCTATGCAATATTTATTTCCTCTTTTTGAGTACAGCACTTTAAATGTCTTGGCATTCATACTGTAGGTTTAGTTCTTTTAGGTACTGGTCAGAGGGAGAATTGTCTTCTAGATCAAATTGCCTTCTAGATCAAATCGGATCTCTTTTCAAGGTTGGACCTTTTTGTTTGTATTTGTTCTGCTAAATGCAAAGGCACTGTCCATGTGTGTGTGTATGTGTATATACACACACACACACTCTCTCTCTCTCTCTCTCTCTCTCTCTGTCTCTCTCTGTCTCTCTCTGTCTCTCTCCCTCTCTCTCAATAAAAAGACTGGTGGAGGCATTTCTATTGATATTAATATTGAATTGACATGTAACTTATTCTATGGAGATAAATATGGAGCTTCTGCTCCAATTATTTTCATTAAGAAAAACAGCGTGAAGGACCCTAATACCTAGAGATATTAGCAGATACAATCCAAACATAAACAAAACTCAAGATATCTAGAAATATGTTTTGCGACGCCCAGTATTTACCAAACCAAATAATTCGCCATATTAGTGCGCAAGTTTTTCACTGATTTCCATATCCATATATCAGGTCTCTGATGTGTATGTGCCTCCTTCGTGTCAGTTCATCATAAATGATCACCTAATTTTCTGATCAATCACTTGCACGAATCATCATTTCACAGAAGAAGTTACAAAGAAGCTGGATTTCTGAGAGAAGTGGCTGAGGTGGTTAATTAAGGTAAGGACAGTTACCAATTTTGTTGTCTGGATGACTTAAATTTGATTTTTATGAGTCAATGGGTGCTGAAAAGATCATATGCGCCTTTCCCTTTGGAATTCGAACTATTCTGGTATATGGAGCATTCTCTATGTGGTAATTTCAAACATAAACCCAATTCATTTTTCCAAAGAATACATTTTATGATATTTGTATTCATTTTATGCAATTGATTGCTTGCAAATTGACATCCTCGCTAACCTTTTGAGTGGAAGGCTTGTCAGAGAGAAGGTTGGCCCTGCGGTTCAGAGCGCAGTGCAGAGTCAAGTATATTTTAACATTTACTGGGTAATGAAACATGCATCATATTATAAGACTCGTGTTTTTTCTGGGGATATTGTTCATTGTAGATGAGTGCTGTTGATGCTCCCTTCATTGAGGTTCTTGATATTTTTGAGACCGGCGGCACTGGAGGCATGTCGAAGGATTCCGTTAATAAGCTTGAAAAGAGTAAGATTTCGAAGCAGAACAATGGTGATGACTTTGGAGAGAAAATTTGCTATCTGTTTGCCTTCAGGTTTGTTTATGGACATATTTTGAGAGCTTTATGTTCAAAAAATTTCGTGTTTTGGAGGAAATGTTAACTTGGCTTTATTCATTTGATTGTGTAAATTAAACGTACGTTGATTTCTGAAGTAAGTGTTAAGCTTCATCCATGGGAGTACTCTAATTGGCTTTTGCTGGAACACATCTTGTCATAGGGAGCCCACACATGTATACTTACATGCTAGGGCAGCGAAAGAAGGATCTTTCAAAGGCAAAGATGGCATGACATGTGATGAAAGTAGGAATAGTAAGTATTTTTTCTGTATTATTTGAAGAATGCATAGCTGTTAGATGGTGGCTCTGCATGAGTGGTTGTATTGGCGTTCTTTAATCCCTAAGATTGTCTTCTTGTTGGCAGGGAGTGCTCTTGGTATAGTTGTGAATGTATTCCTCTGAAAAAATAAATTGCCAATGTTTTATGATTTATTGATTAAATGTGTTTGCTTTCAACGGGGTGCTCATCTCAAAACGTCTTATTTTATGAAACGTGATAACAATGAACTTATTTGCATTTCTTGTTTGGTTATGTTCATCGTCTAAAACCTACTATAATACTTCTACAGACATTTGTTTAAAACCTACAATGGTTTCTACTTTCAGGATTATTAAGAGTTCATGTTTGTTTTCCTCCTTCAATTATGTCGATTTTTTGACTGAAGCAATTTCAGAAAATGATCATTTGTTAGCAATTTTAAAAAAAAATTGATGTTACTATTTTAGTAACATTTATTTATATTGGATGATTATGATTAAATAGGTTGTCTGATGTCAACTATATATAGGTAGCATTGGTTGATTGAAAATCAATAATGTATATCAAATAAAATTCTTTTATAAAATTATTCATTGTTTTCTATTGGTAAGTATGCAAACAATCTATTATCATCAAGTTCATACATAATGTAATTTCATTATTCAATCTTTTTTAATTTTTAAATTCTATCCATATGTTTGAAACATGGATTAAATTAAATAAATCATAATAAAATGAATCAATAATAAATTTAAAAATTTATCACGTGCATTGCACGTGCAATCCAACTAGTTGAATGAAAAATATGAGTTGTACTTGTTAACATATGATCAAAGATCCACACTTATTTAGAATCCATACAAAGACAAGTGTATTCGTTCAAAGATGACCAAAAATCCACACTCATATAGAATCCACACAAAAACAAATTTACTCGTTAAAAGATGGTCAAAGACCAACATTTGTAGATTCTCAATTAATGCAAAACTCAAAAGGTATTCATCCTACACTAAATGTTATATATATTTAGAGATGGTGTATATTGTCCACTAAACAATGTCATTTCTTCCTTGTAAATTCCTACATGGTTAGGGTCATAGAATGATATTTTGGTCCTTTAGAAAATGGTTGAGTTAGTCTACATTCTATTACTTGCTCATATATTATCGGTTATAATCGTAGTTCATTTGTATCCTTGTTTGATGATCACACTTTTTACAGCATTCTACTTCTGTGTTTATGAGTTGCTTGTTTGTATAGGAGTTCAATGAAGTGCTTTTCACCTAATTCTTGTTTTTCATCATGTCAACTACCCTCTTACAAAAAATTCTTTTGGATTTACTTGGATTATGTCTTCGCTGTCTCATTTGGATGATACTATGCTACATTGATTATTTCTTTTTCATGTTCATTTGGAAAGCTTTGATTGTTTTTCTAATAACAAAAAGGGAGAAAATATTAAATTTTAAATTTTAAAAGATGAAAATTTGTGGAAGTTAGAAATTAATTTTGAAAAAAATTTGAAAATTTTATTTTTGGGGAGAAGGAGAGGAGAGTTTTTAAACAAGAGAAGCCTAATTATAGGTGGAGCTTGAAAAATATGTAAATGATTTATGTATGCACACATATAGGGGAGCATGCATATCATATTTTTATCTCATGAAACTGGGTTTACACATTTCTTGTATCTCAAACATTTGTATTTTTTATTTTAATTTTTTCTGTTTATTATTATCAAAAGGATGAGATTGTTAAGACGGTGTCCGTACAACTAATTTTGTCTAATAAATAATAAACTTTTGTATTGGTCTAATATATGTTTGAAATATTGCATACAATTTACAAGAAGTTAGAATCAGAGCTAATCCTGGAACTATGTTAGAAGCTAATGTCAAACTTGAGCATATGGGAGTGTCTGTATTCTTGTCATGAATCTACAGAAATAATAGAAACTTAATTCAAAGATGTATTCTCAAAATATGAATATTTTAGTGGGACAAGTCGAAACAATCAGTAGCAGGTTAGCAACATGCACAGTGCAAAAACTTGTATTTGTCATAACTTTTAACTCAGTTATCAGAATTATTATTATAATAACTTTTGGAAAAGCTCTCAACGTGATCTATTAATCATCGATGATTTGAAAACTTATCAATAACTAAATTTTCTAGAGATGTTCCAATCATCGATGACCAAGTGATCATCGATGATTAAACTCAACAATCGATGATTACACTGCTGATGTTAGAATTCTAATCTAATCTAGCTTCATCTGAATCGTTCATTGTTGGGGGTATATAGCCTTTTTCCTCAGGATTATTATGGGAATACCTGACCTAAATCAGAGAGAAAAAGAAAGAGGGAGAGAGAGAGAGAGAGAGAGAGAGAGAGAGAGAGAGAGAGATTTGGTGAAAGGATCTTTCTCAAACTTCTCAAAAAACATCCTTAACATCGTTTTTCATTATCCAATCATCATCCTTCGAGATGCGCTGCCCTTAGATCTCATCATCGTTGTCATTCTTCCATATATCCACAATAAATCTTATGAATAATGATTTCAATAAAAACGAGCTGTAAGATCTTTTTTTATTACACTTGATTGATATTTATCTTATTGTATCAAACATATTTTTATGGCATACTCATGCTAGTGTGAATTAAAGGTTAATGATGCACTTAAGCTGAGGTTAACTGAGGGATTGCTAACTAGTTAGGGGTAGAGATACTCGTGTGTGAAGAGTTTAGGTTAGACGAGTAGTTTGGGAGAAAATAGGATATTACTCTTGTCAGCCTATTGAATCATGTTTGTGATTCAAGAGAATTTCACATAATGAGGAAGCCCCTTCGTAAAAATAAAGAGTGGATGTATGATTGTTTATCCGATTGTTTATCCAAAATGTTATAAAATTCTTGTGTTCTAGCTGTAATTTGAAATCATAAAATATTTATAGGTTTTAAAATATGCTTCCAACGGTCATAATTTTCAAAACAACCCTTGGAAAAAACAGACACTTTCGACAATCACTTGTCTGTTCATATTTTGATAAATTTACAAATTTAAAATAACAACAATAAAAAAATAATGTACTCAAAATATATAATCGCGTCACAATTGTGCATTATTCGCGTTACCCGCACGCGGATTTAGAAACCTATATACTTTGATCAATTTATCAAAGACTGATAATCATCAAATGCTTTTAAACCTATAAAAGAATGCTCAAATATCCATACGGTGCTATCTTGTTTTCACAAACAACTACTAACAAACCTCACCCTTTATGTGTGTTTTGGTACTTTTGTTAGTATTTAGAAGTTAGTTCGGTAAAAGATGCGCCCAGAAGAGAAAAAAAAAAAGGAATATTGCCCTGCCCAGTATCACTCATATGCGAGTATAGCACTAACGAAGTTAGATCCCATAAAAGAACTTTAAAGCACATAAGAGAGTCAAACGTTTACATCACAGAAATGGGCCGTAAAGTATGCTTCTATTAGCAACGAACTAAATTGGGACATGTGCACCACTTAGAAAGTTTGGTTGACAAGCATTGGGGCAAGGGCCGCGCGTGCGCGTACCCCCCTCAGCAGCAAATGATGATGTCCCCTCAGCAGCAATGAAAGCCGCTGACCGAGGCCCGGGCCTTCTTGATCACCCAAGGACCCCGTCCAGGTGAGTGGGCTTAACCGGTGCCCCTGCTGCCTATTTTATACCATCCCGACATCTTCAACTCTTAATCCAGCCGATGTGGGACTAAACCTCCCGAAAGTCACCAAGCAAGGAGGAGAGAAATATTCATATAGAGGGTGGATTCGGTAGGAAATCGTACGGTGAGGAAAGACAAAGCTACAAGTGTTTTATTGTCAAATTTAAATTTTATGCTCTAGATAGTTAAAAAAAATCAATGCAAACACTAAAAAATTGCGCACAGGAAAAAAATCAAAAAATCACTTAATCGTTCTGAGCAGCTAGGAAGTTTTGCACGCTCCCTTGAATTTTGTTTATTCCACTTAACCTACTTGAACTTGTCTCATTTAACTTGTTTGAGAAACACCATGGATTTTTACGGTCATATTTTAAAAAAAAAAGAAAAACAAAAGTTAAATCTTTTATGTTTTTTTGCTTAATTTTTGGGATTATATTTCAAAGAAGGCATTTTCGTTATTAACCATTAACATGTACCAAGTTCATGTGCGTTCGCTGTGAAATCTTTAAGGTTTAGGGAGTTAAGACTTAAGAGAGTGACACCAAAGTTTATAGAGGAGTTATGTGTGAAACCCGCCAAAGTTGAGAAGGGTTAAATGAAATTTACCCATCACAGTTTTTATATAAACTAAATGCTGATTCAATATAAATAGTGCATATATCAATGTTTATTTGCTTTAGAGAATCAATACCAAGACATGTATATTTCTCCTCACTCCAGGATGATTAACTTAAGAGTTGGTCAGTTACAGCTCGACTTATCCCACACATTTGGTTCATATCAATAGTTTGATAAGCTTCAGTTATAGGTTTGCAGCTTTGCTCATCGAAACTTATATTTTAATTGCAAACATAAAAATCAAACCTTTGCATTCTAAGTTTCTTATGATCATATTTCTTAAAAGGACGAGTTCGGAAAATTCTTTCAATGGTCAATATCACTCTTCACTAGGGGTGCATTCGGTCCGGATACGGCTCGGATATGATGCTTATCATATCCATATCCGCTTACCCATCTCGGATACGGATACGGATATACCTCGGTAAGAAAAATTTATAACAATATCTGCTAAAATCGGATACAGTTACGGATATACATGCGGATATATAAGCGGATATGCATACAGATACAAAACAGATATGAGAAAACTAGATAGTATTGAGAAAAACATAGTTCATGTGATACAAAAGAGTTTGTTAATATGTCCATTATAATTGAAAAGTTAAGATTAGAAATATTGATCATCAAAATTAACCACAAATCCATAATCTAAGAATTGAAACTATCGTAAGAGTATGACTAATATCATCAAAATTAACCACAAATCCATAATCTAAGAATTGAAACTATCGTAAGAGTATGACTAATATGTATTCGGATATTTCGGATACGGATACAAATATTTCACTACAAAACCATATCCGTAACCATATCCTATCGGTTATAGATTTGAGTAACCATATTCGTATCCTAACGGATACGGTTACAGATATTTTCTCGGATACGGATACGGTTTAGCACCCCTACTCTTCACTATTTTGAATATTTCATTTAAATTTTAATCTATCATAATCATAATTATATCCTATCATAGCCTCATGACTACCTATAGCTCAATAATTTAAAAAAAAATAAGTTTAATAAAATACATAAAACAACTCTACGGTATTAGTTTGTTAAGACAAAGAACTAAAATGCCATAACATATAAAGTATTATAAAAAAACTCAAAAAGTTTTAGAAATTACACAAAGTACCCTCAAAAGTTTAAAATTACACAAAACATTGTTTCAAAACTTTAAACGACAAACATGAAATCTGGAGATTAATAACAACATTTGAAGAATTTAAATTTTATAATTAACACCCTCAACATTTCAAATATTTTGGAAATGCACTCAAAAGTTTAAATAATAAAAAAGAACCCTAAAATCCTAAAATTTTAAAACTTGCAAACAACAAAGATAGATTCAGAGATTGTCATCTGGCACTTGAAAATTTAAAATTTAGAAAACATAACCTCAAATTTATAAAAAATTATAAAAAAACTCCTTCAAAAGTTAAAAATCACAAAAAATTTAAAAATTAAAAATTTATAACCAGTGCAAAATCAAATCGGGAAATTATCAGTATACCACTAAAAATTTAAATTTTACAAAAGACAATTGAAAGTTTCAATAATTACAAGAAAATACCCTTAAAATTATTAGAATTACAAGAAATATCCTGATATTTGAGAATTTATAACCAACACATAAAACATAGAAATTACAAGTACTCAACTTAAAATTTAAATTTTCAAAAAATACTCTCAATTTTTTTTAAATTTGCAAAACACACCTCAACAATTCAAAATCTCAAAAAAAAATACTAAAATTTTTAAACTTAACAAAGAAAAGATTAGTTGTTTGATATTCTTTCATTAAGATATATAAATTTAACTTTCAATTTTAGGTATACTAACCCTTTTTAGTCATCTAAAAGTAGTATAATTTTATCAAAAAGATAAATGTAGGGAAGAATTGTCGAATCAATAAAAAATAAAACGAAAGAAATGAAAGACACCATTTTTTGAATATTTTATAGAATAGTTTATTATTTTTTGATTAAATTGGGAATCTTTAGAACGGATTTTCATGAACTTTTTGTTATGGTATTCTCATTCGCTAAAAAGAAACTCATTGCCAAGCAACTGACATGTCTATTGCATGTTATGTCCCAATCAAGTAGGCGGCCAGAAACTAGTAGGGACGACAACTCAGCTGACTTGTCGAGTCGACTCGAAAAGGCAGTACTTGTCACCCCTTTTGTCAAAGACGACTCGCCACGAGCCCACTCGACCCTTTACTGGACGCCTCGTGAGGACGCCTCAAAAGGCATTACTTCTCGGCGAAGTTAAAGGATAACTTCTGCATTGAGCCTTTCCCTCTGGCAACGTGTCTGCATCGCATTTAATGCATGACAGACGCATCATGTCTCTAGCCCTGGTAGCCTTCATGACTCATCGGACCACGCAAGCACCACCATGTCGCCGATCACTTCCTATTTAATGCTAAAGTGATCCTTCCCCCAGTGACCATCCGACACATGTAAAGTAGGTGATGACTCAGCCGCTGTAGGTGTGAATTTCTAGCATGCGGGCGAGTAGGCGAACAGGCGAGCTGGCAGTTCAGGCGAGCTCCGAGTGTTGACAGGTGAGCTTGCTCTTGGGCGAGTAGGCGAACAGGCGAGCTGGCAGTTCAGGCGAGCTCCGAGTGTTGACAGGTGAGCTTGCTCTTCAGGCGAGCTTTAGCCTTGCAGACAGACTTCCTTACAGGCGAACTTTACCCTTTTCAGGCGAGCTTCAGCCTTTAGGCGAGCTTGGTCTTCAGGCGAGCTTCAAGCATGCAGGCGAGCTTCAAGTCTTCAGATGAGCCTGGATCATGCAGGTAAGCTTCAAACTGTCAGGCGAGCTCTGCAGGTGAGGCTATGCAGGCGAGCTTACCTTATGCAGGCGAGCTTCAGTCCTTCAGGCGAGCTAAACTCCTTTGTAGGCGAGCTTGCTCTTCAGGCGAGGTTCAGAACATGCCACGAAGAACAGGTCATAACTTTCAAACCGTAAGTTGGAATTTGACGAATTATATATGAAAATCGACTATCTCGACGAGATGGAGCCAACCAAACTGACCCTATAGTGTTCGGTTTTCTTCTATCCGTTTTGCCAAATTCCTTCCGGTTTGAGAGATATCAGCATTTTTCCATTTTTAGCTATTTCGGACGAGGTTTTAGCAGTCTTGTTCTGAACTTCTCTGATAGGGATAAAGGTAATTTTTATTACCTACAGAACCCCCTCCAAAGTTTTCAGACCTGAATCAGGCCACATAGGGTCTGGAATACTTTGGAAACGAAGACCTGCAAAGTGATCACTGCTCAGACAGAGCGAGGTGTCTTCCAATCGAACTCGGCGAGATTGAATTAGGATTTTTAGCAAACCCTCAGCTATCAACGGACTTGATTTGGACTAGCCATGCTCTTGCCCTTAGCATGGTAAGTTGTCGAGAAGCTTCTCTTAGGCTCAATGCTAAGATTTCTTCTCTATCCTTAGCCATTTGATGCGTTTGGATGTAGGGAGTGGTTTAACCTCATGTACCAATCGGAGGAAAGGAGCAGTTTCACCTCGTGCACCGGTTGGAGGACAGGAGCAGTTTCACCTCATGCACTGGTTGGAGGAAATGGAGCATTTTCACCTCGTGCATCGGTTAGAGGTTGTCGGGTTATCCTTAAGAATATTCTGTAGGAACTTCCCGTCAAAGGTAGGAAACAGTTTATACTCGTGTACCCGTTGGAGTTTGTCGGTTTATCCTTAAGAATATTCTTCAGGAACTTCCCGTCAAAGGTAGGAAACAGTTTATACTCGTGTACCCGTTAGAGGTAAGGGAGCAGTTTAGCCTCGTGTATCGCTTGGAGGAAAGGAGCAGTTTTACCTCGTGCACCGGTTGGAGGAAAGGAGCAACAGTTTATACTCGTATACTTGTGGGAGTAAAGGGAGTAGTTTAGCCTCGTGCACCGATTGGAGGAAAGGAGCAACAGTTTATACTCGTATACTTGTGGGAGTAAAAGGAGCAGTTTAGCCTCGTGCACCGGTTGGAAGAAAAGGAGCAGTTTAGCCTCGTACACCGGTTGAAGGATGCCGGGTTATCCTTAAGAATATTCTCTAGGAACTTCCCGTCAAAGGTAAGAAACAGTTTATACTCGTATACCCATTGGAGTCTAGAGGAGAAGCTTGTCTTCTCTTGGGGCAAAGACAAACCCTGATTTGTCTTCTCTTGGGGCAAAGACGAACCCTGATTTGTCTTCTTTTGGGGCAAAGATGAACCCTGATTTGTCTTCTCTTGGAGCAAAGACGAACCCTGGTTTGTCTTCTCTTGGGGCAAAGACGAACCCTAATTTGTCTTCTCTTGGGGCAAAGACGAACCATGATTTGTCTTCTCTTGGGGCAAAGACGAACCATGATTTGTCTTCTCTTGGGGTAAAGACGAACCCTGATTTGTCTTCTCTTAGGGCAAAGACGAACCTTGATTTGTCTTTTCTTAGGGCAAAGACGAACCCAAAATAGCGGTACATCGCATAGTAGGCCACTATTTGGATAAAGGCACATCGCTTGGTAGGCCATTATCAAACAGCAACGCCTTTTGCGGGAAAGACGGTACTAGAGGGAATCAAATCATTCAGGGACGTATGAGTGTGATGATTGATTGTTATAGGAGCCATCGCATGGTAGCGTATGAGTGTGATGATTGATTGTTATAGGAGCCATCGCATGGTAGGCTACTACCCATCGATTGTTCTAAAGATATTAGAATGCTCGGCCATCGCATGGTAGGCTACTACCCATCGATTGTTCTAAAGATATTAGAATGCTCGGAAAGGATCAGGTCGTTCAGGGATGTATGAATATGACAACTGATCGGACAACGTTATTTGCAGGAATGACGGTGTCGGCTATCGGAGGTAATCGTTAACGTGATAGGAATTACCGCGATCGGAGCAACTTTGTGGACCTACTGCTCTATTAAAGAGAGTCGGTAAGTAGATTCTGGTCAGAGGTGTGATGTTAACATGACAGAGATTGTCACGATCAGAACAACTTTGAAGACCTACCATCTTATTGAAGAGGATTGGTAATGATGGTTTTGTCAGAGGTGTAGTGTTAACATGACAGTGGGAGTTTGTTACGATTTGAGCAACTCTGTGGACTTACCCTCCTATTGAAGAGGACTGGTAAGTTGATTTGTCAGATGTGACTGTTAACATGACAGTGGGAGTGGTCCCATCGTCCTATTGGAGAGGATCGACGAGGGAAATTTGGAGGAGACTATCAGAGGTAATGGTTAACTTGATAGTCTTACCAGATCCATTGTCCAGTTGAACGAAACTGATGGAGAAATGGCTATCAGAGGTGGCAGTTAACTTGATAGTTCTGAGGACCCGTCGTCTTATTAGAAAGGATCGGCGAGGGAATTCTGCTTTGGTCCTAACTGTAGGAAGGTTTGACCAAGTGGAAGATTTAGGATGCACCGGACTGTGAGAAGGGCTGCTCGTCCAGAAAGCGGACCTCTCATTCTTGGAAGGCATCGAGAGGGGAAGTGGTTTCCACTACCAAAGTGAAATTGCTTTGGTCATCATCTCCTTCAAATCCACGTGGCTCTTCAGCATCCATACGCTTGAGCGCGAGCATCTGATATGGATTTGGCCGGTGACGATCCTGCTAGTGATGGAGGTAACATCTACCCTATAGGCTAATCTCTTGATCATTCAGAACTTTGACTCACGCTTTTCCATCTCTATATAGGAGAGCATGGGGAGAGAGAGAGATGAGTCCTGATCCTGTTTTTCATGATTTTACGTCTTCTGGTGAGCCCGACTCACCGCACCAGGTAGAATTAAGTCTTTCCACGAGCGAGCTACGACTGCGCCCATATTAGATAGGGTGTCGATGGAGAGATTGTTCCGGAACATCTCAATAAGGGTGGCCTCAGAAACCTGATCACGTGTATGCAGCAATTGGTTCCTGAACCTCTTGATAAAGTTGCTTACAGACTCTGTCTTTTCCTGCTTTACAGTTAGCAGAGTGGTCACAGATATTTCTTTGTCATCGTCGAAGAATCTGGCCATGAAGAGCCTTTCCATGTCCTTCCAGCAGGTAATGGATTCAGGTTCTAATTTGCGGAACCATTCAAAAGCGATCCCCTTGAGGGTGCCGATGAACAGCCGAGTCATAATGGGATCATTCCCCACTATGTGTCCAGTTTGCGCTTGGAAGTAGTAGATGTGCTGGGTAAGAGAACCCTTTCCATCGAACTGCAGGAGGCCCAGTGGTTGAAACTTCGCCGGGTATGAGACCGTATCCTATTCGATAGGATACGGTCTGACAACCCCCAGCTTGTCTATATGCTTCTGGAGCTTCAAGGTGTCGAGTTGACTTTGGAATTCGTCGAGCCTTTTGTCCCTTGGATTATGCTCTTCCAGATGACTCGAATGAGGAGTGAGAAGGAGTAGGCATCCGCTCTTTGTGCTTCGAGGATTTATGCGAAGCTCACGAAGTCCTCTCTCTCTTCTTCTTCTTCTCGCTCACAAGCTCCTCCAACATCTCCTTCAGGGAGTTGATGGTTGCTTGTTGCTCGTCGAGTCTCTTGGATATCTCGTCAGGGATTTCGGTCATGTACACATTTGCGTACTCGCCCTGAACTGAGCTTGAGGCTTGCAACATCACTACTGCCGAGCAATCATTGTCGTTGTCATCAGAGACGGACGCTAGGCACGTGTAGTCAAACGGAATGGTCACCCCCATTCGGGTGCGAGCGTGTTGGTAGATTCCTCCACGCTCAAAGGTCTTAGACTTCCCTGTCACGTTGACAATTGTGGCGGGGAGCTTCACCTCATCGGAAGCCTCGTTGGGCATGCGTTTGTAAGTTAAGTGTCCTCTGAGACTGTTCGCTATGAAAATTGCCTTCATTGAATTCATTGTTATCTCAAGTAATTGCTTTTTGGTTATAAAAGATCCGGTCTTTTTTAGATCCGGTTACAATGAAATCAACAAAAAAGAAAAAGATTACAACTTTCCTTTCGAACGAATCACGAGCTCCTGTTTTGCGGTCGCTCGCTTGTGTGGGTTCTTTGCCGACACCGGGGTTAATCCGTGGACCACCGTGCGATCTAGATCTGGTCGGATCTACACGATTTGACAGGTATTATTTCGCGAAGGAAATAATAGCCGGGGGGGATTAGTTCACCAAGGAAATAATCGCCCTTAGTTCTCGGGATCAAAGGCCAAGCTTTGATCCGGAGTATGATCTCGTGTAGATCTCAGATCTGATCTTTCTCTCTCTCGAACTCCTGCCTTTTGTGACGTGGACTCTGATTCGTTGATCTGATTTGGCAGTAAGTCGGATTCCTGATTTGGCAGTAAATCCACTTCTGAGTTCGAGTCCGAAATTGATCTTGATTCGATCGTGATTCGTCCGAGTCCGCCCTTGGATGGATGACTCGTTGACTCTTCAACCCGTTAGCTTGATTCCGCACACGAGTGGATCTATTCCGTTGTTTGCGTGCGATTCGTTAACCTCGTCGCCTCGTTGGTTCGTCGGTTTGTGCTGAGCTGTGCTAAGGGATCTATAAGCAATTTTATACGCCTACAGATACCCCCTCCAAAGTATTTCAGCCTCGTTCTTTTATAGAAGAGTCTGGAATACTTTGGATATGATTGTCCCAACCTTCAGTCGGTGTAACGGGACCTTGGAATGGCTTCTGTTCTTGATTCCTTCAATCCTTCAGGCTATTCAGTGCTTTGTCGAATGCCTGTAAGGTTTTCGGTGCTGCATTTATTGTCTGACCGTTGTCGGAATTTCGAATTTGAAGTCTATTCCTGATTTTATGATCTTTAGCTCATGTTTGTTGGTTCAACATAGAACTGACTCTCGAATGTTGATGTTGAGTCTTCATTTGCGACGCGTTGTCCGACGTAGTGTTGTTGGGTTATCCTTAAGAATATTTATAAAAATATTCTCCAGGAACTTCTCAACCAACAATAGGGAACAGTTTATACTCATATACCTTATTGGAGTATTTTCTGTGCCCGAATGAGCTGAACCGGTCTGATAATGAGCCAAAAAAGACAGTAATTCGGCTCAAAAAATCTTCCGACTCTTCCGAATGTATGGGAGAGGCAAGCATAAACAAATGATTGAACCCTCGGTCGATTTGAAGTTGTTTCGATGCTCGATTCAGCTTCAATTTGAATTTTGGTTCAAACCAGGTCTGGTCTGGTTCAACTTGGTCTGGTCCGGTTCAACTAGGCTTGGTTCAACATTATAAAAAGGGGTCTTTTTCTCCTCATTAGGGCCGGCCCCCCTTTCTCCCCTATTTTTGGATTTCTCTTCCCTCGTGCGTCCGTTCTTCCTCAAATCTTCATATTTGTCTTAGATTCTTCCTTCCTTTTGATCTTTGACTGAGAAATCCCTCAAATTTTCCATATTTAGAATTTCTCTCAGGCCCCTCGAGCGCGTGGTCCGAGCCTCTTTCAAGATCTGATTTTTATTGGATACACGAGCTTTTCCTCAGGTAAATCCTCAACCATTTTAGCATATTTTATGCTTAATTCAATTTATGAATTTGTGGGGTCGCATGCGAGGGTTAGGATTAAGATTTGGCGCCTCGAGCTCACCTTTCAGGGGGGAGAATTGCAAAAAGAGGAACTTTTTCCTGGATCTGATCCCTTAATTTATTTTGCAGGAGGAACTTTTTCCTGGATCTGATCCCTTAATTTATTTTGCAGGTCTCTATGTCTCGTATTGCGAGAGGTTAATCCTCTACCGCGTCAGCTGATGGCGCGCCTCCCTCTTATGCTGGTGAGCTATTTTTAGAAATTTACAAATTAGTCCATTTTTTCTTAGATATTTACAAATTGGTCCTTTTTATCCCCATTTTGTTCTCCTTGGTGAGGCAATCGGGAAGAGCCTTGATTCTCCTTGGTGAGGATCGACGCTTTAAAGATGGGTTTTGCTTGGCCAAAACCATATCTCATAATAAATAAAGGGGCGTTTTGTCGCTGCATTGTGCCTTATAAGGCAGGGATATGTTTTTTGATATATCCTACCTAGGTGGACATCGAGCTCTTCGACAGTTGATTACAGATGCGCCTTTCGTGAAGGATACCAGTTCGATTCAGCCTCTCAGGAAGACCGACTTTTTATTTGGCGACTCTGCCAGAGATCCGGATGCAGTGTTTATTGACGCCGAGCAGTGGCTTCATAAAACTGGTGGTGGTTTCATATATTTGCCGAAGATTCCTCGGCATCGTTCGTTGACTGAGCTCAGGCGTCAGGCTGTGACACGGGAGATGTCGTGGCGCTTGACGGAGGAGCATGAGAGCGTTCACTGCGGCTACATCACTCATCAGGCAGCTCCTGGTTCGAGCAGGAGTCATATCACTGGATTGCATCCTGGAGTATTGGGGTTGGATGCACCGCCGCGTAACGAGCTTCTTGCCTCAGCTTCTACTTTGAAGAATCGCCTCGCTGCCTTAGGACGGGAGATGCCTGCGACGCGTCACATATTTTATGGTTGGGTCCATTCTTTGGACAAGCTTTGGTAGACTCACATGACGAAGTACGTCTTAAGCCGATGGAGCGAGGAGTTGCACGCTTGTGGTCTATATGCGGCCGTTCGTGCCACCATGTATGGTTTTCCTGTCAGCGCGAAGCATTTCTTCGCTTTGTGTGAGCTTTATATTCCAGATTCGAATACTTTTCTGACCCGGCAAGGGGAGTTAGGCTTGGCCCTCCATGAGATGCACAGGATTTCTGGTTTGCCCATGGGACAGATGCTATATCAGGAATACTTTCCCTCCAACCATGAATTAAGTCAGCTGAAGGATCGCATGCCCGACCGCTACGAGACTTTATGGGACCTCACATGTCACTATCATATCGCTTTGGCGCAGTCTGAACCTTTAGCGAAGAGGGCTAAATCCCATGTGAGCCAGAAGCAGTTTGCGTCTTATTTGTTCAGAAATCTAGAGAGCAATTCTGGCGAGGCTATTTGTGAGTTGGCACCACTCATTCCTTCAGGGGTTAATAGTCTACTGAAGAAGATTGACGCCCATTCCTATACCATTAGCAGTCCTGAGAGTGGTTTTCCTACAGGGACCAAGTTTAAATCATTCTTGTGGCATGCGACCGCGCCGATTCGACCGATGACCCTTCTCGCCGGTTACCTCGCTATCTGGTTAAAGAAATGCGTGGTCCCGTATCAGTACGGTGACGCTTTGCCATTGGAAGTGCTCTACCCAGCGGTTCAACTTGCCTACAAAAAGGAACTTTTGCTTCTTCCAGTGATGGTGGCCAACATTCATCGAGGGCTTCGACAGATTTCTAGTGCTTTTACACGGAAGGAAAGTGAATCGCCGGCTCAGATTCCTACTGTTAGGGTGGAGCTTCCGTACACTTATTTGATGGCTTGGTTCATCCTTCATCGTTCTGATATGATGTCGGTACCGAATGCCACAGACCCCTCTGTTCCCCTGTTACAGTTGCTTGAGAATGGCAAGTGGGAGGGGCGAGGATTCCCTGACATCAGACAGCAGCTACAGGTCCACAAGTGTTGGGCATTTTCCACTTGCTTTCCGCAGTTCTCCGGCTGATACGGCGAGTGTCTGATTGATGAGGAAAAGCCGAGGGGGTATCGAACTCATTTAGACGTCGGCTGCTTTAACTGGCTGGTGAACATCAGGCCGGGTTATCTGACTTTCCGGGTGAGGAATCAGTGTTTCATAGAGCCATACCTACCCTACCGATTCGCTCGCCAGTTTGGCTATGATCAGCTTTATGTCGGGAATCCACGTCAGCAGCTTCGGACCCACGGCGGTTTGGTGGACGGTCTTCGTGCATGGTTATGGACAGTGACGGGCTGTACTGGTGCTAAGTTCAGTCTCCCGAGTACTGAGCGGCAGTTGAACCTCACCTTCTTAAGCTGCAAGTGGTTGTTAGCAGCTAGTGAAGCCGATTGCAGAGCTAGAGGCTGAGGAGGCTTCTCAGGCCGATTCTCGTATGATTTGGGAAAATGCTCGGTCACAAAGGGCACAGCGCAAGACTCGTCGGATTGACGAAAAGGGAAAGAAGATCTTTAATTCTGCTAATGAGGCTTCAGGCGGAGATTTTGAAGATCACGACGACTGCCTTGAACGAGGTCAGTTTCTTACTCTTTCCTTTTATCTTCCAGAATTATTAAACCTGACAATGGTTTGATGTTTCAGGGATTACAGCTGACCAAGATGAAGAATTCCGCCCTTCTTCCCAGACGAGACCTTCGATTGTTGCTCCTGCCGCTAGGCGGAAGAGATTAGCCCGCAAGCCGCGTGCAGTGATCTTGCTAGTGATGGAGGTAACATCTACCCTATAGACCAACCTCTCGATCATTCGGAACTTTGACTCATGCTTTTCCATCTCTATATAGGAGAGCATGGGGAGAGAGAGATGAGTCCTGATCCTGTTTTTCATGATTTTACGTCTTCTGGTGAGCCCGACTCACCGCACCAGGTAGAAAGACCTGTAGAAGCTGGTGACATTAGGGAGACCGTCAATGTAGGACCCGGTTCGATGAATCCAGGTACATCTACAATTAACAATACACAGAGGAGTTGAATGATTTGGAATTTGTGCATTCCCTGATTGTCTCTGTGCACCTCGCTCTTTTAGATAATTTGCAGGAGGCAAACGTGGATCTTGGGAATAGAGAGGCTGACGCACCTATAAGAGGTAACTCATTTCTATTGGTTGTAGTCTCTTTATTCTTCTTTCGTATTTATATTCTCTTGTGTCAGATTTCTCGACTGATGATTTTGACGAGGAAGGCTTGCTTGTGGACACTCCTATGCTCCACTTTATATATGGCTCTTCTCAGATTGATGACCAGTTGCCTGGAGATGAATTTCCTGAGTCGACGCTCCCTAAGAATCCCGAGGATGGTTTTTCTGAAGGTACGTAGCTCTTCTCAAGTTAATTATAGGACTAGCCAATTTTTGACTAATGCAACTATAATGTGATGCATCTGAGAATTCTATTTTGTATTTGACAGGAGCTTTTGTCGAGACTGATCCTGTTGAGCCAGCTGTGAGACCAACTACACCAGTTGATACACCCCCAGCCGCTACACCTCCACCACCCCCAGTGAGTCAAGGGGAAGAACGTATAAATTGAGCTACTGAGAAATGTTATTTATTTCTTCATCAAGGCTTTTGACGGATTTCTCCTTTTTGTGTAGGGCTTTCTTCTCGGCTTCACGTCCTTGTGAAGGAGTTATTATCAGATAGCGACCCAGAGAAGATTGTCATCTGCATAGAAATCCACTCCTTCTTCTCCTTTGTGAATGCTATGATTGGCAAACTCTTCTACGGCGGACTTTCCTTTCACCAGTTTAAGTCATTCCTTGAGCCTAAGATAAATTCAATAAAGGATGCAGGATACCCGAATCTGGCGAAGGCTATAGTTGATGATCTTGACTGCCTAGAGCATGAGCTTCAGACGTTTCGCGAGCTCCGGGATGCAGGTGCCTCTTCATTCATTGCTGTCGAGTTGGATACTCACTTACAGACATGGCGCGATACTAGGTTTCTTGCTGAGCTCGAGATTCAGGTGCAGCGGGACCGGGTAGATCGAGTTGAGGCTAACCTTGCTATTAGGTCATCCTCACTCGACGAGCTTGATTCTTCCATTGCTTCTTGTGCGACCCAGATAGACCAGCTCCGAAGAGAACTCCGTGAGAAAGACGAGACTTTGAGTATTCTTCAGATGACGAAGGTACAGGATCAGCAAGCCCACCTTGCTTTATCTGATGAGTTGAAATCCCTGAAGCAGAAGCTGGTTGAGACGGAGGAGGTTGCTACGAAGACTTTATCCACCACCGAGGAGTCCATCAGAGTTGAGCTGAGGCAAGCTTATGATGAGAAGCTGTCTAAGCTTAATCAGCAGATTTTTGGCCATGTTCTTGATGTGTGATTTCATTTGCTGAATGTTTTGACTTTTGATCCTTTTAGTGGAACTGGTTTTTATCTTTATCTTTATTAGTATTAGATGCTGACTTATCCCTACTTAGGCTTCGGGATAAAAATACCCCAGACTGGTATTCTGGTGTCTTTTTCTACGGCGAAAGACTAAACCGGCGACGCGTGTTAGGCGTCGGCATATCCTTTCTTAGGATTCAGGATGAAATTCCCCATGCGTGTAAGGCATGGATTTTGGTGTTATTAATAACAACCTGCCACAATGTTGAATATGTGGACGGGTGTTCTTTTTAACGGTTAAGAACTAACCGGCAGCGCGGGTTAAGCGCAGACTTATCCTTGCTTAGGTTTCAGGATAGAATACCCCAGAATCGAACTCTGGTGTCTTTTTCTACGGAAAAAGACTAAACCGGCGACGCGTGTTAGGCGTCGGCATATCCTTTCTTAGGATTCAGGATGAAATTCCCCACGCGTGTAAGGCATGGATTTTGGTGTTATTAATAACAACCTGCCACAATATCGAATATGTGAACGAGTGTTCTTTTCAACGGTTAAGAACTAACCGGCAACTCATGTTAAGCGCAGACTTATCCTTGCTTAGGTTTCAGGATAGAATACCCCAGAATCGAACTCTGGTATCTTTTTCTTCGGAAAAAGACTAAACCGGCGACGCGTGTTAGGCGCAGACTTATCCCTGCTTAGGATTCGGGATAAACTTCCTAGAATGAGGAAAGATCGGTGCGGGAAAGGAAGAATTTTATATTCTATTTCCCGGTCTTCTTTTAGGGTGAAGGCAAACCCGAATACAAGGAAGGAAGAATTTTATATTCTATTCCTTGATTCTGGAAAGAAAGAATTTTATATTCTATTTCCAGTGCAAAAGAAACTAGAAGTGGGATCTCCACTCCGAGAATCTGGAAAAAATCTAGATAAACTTGCCTTTTATAGGATTGGTTATCTAGTCTGAGAAATGAGCTCTTCGTTTATCGAAGTGAAATTTCAACTTCGGTTATAACCATGAGAAGGCTTAACCAAAGAGAAAAGGATGGAGTTCTTTCGTTTATCGAAAGGGAGCTCCGAACTGAAAGTAGACCTCTTGTTCATGGAAAGAGTCAAGAGGGCCAGAAAGACATTTTAGTGGACTCACTGTCAATTGAAATTGATCTGTGAGGGATTTTGGTGGTGAAAAATGATTTTGGGTTATCCTCTAGAATATTAAGTGCAATATTCTTCAAGGAACTTCCCGGTAAATGGGTTATCCTGAATGTACTAGGGATAGTACTTTTTTAGGAACTTCCTATTTATTGGCATTAATTGCCTGTCGCCCTCTTGAGTAATTAGGCGATATGCGCCGTTTGAGTATACTGTGTCTATCACAAACGGTCCTTCCCACTTGGGTTCGAATTTACCTTTCTTCTTGGAGTTGAGGATTATTGGTCGGCGAGCAGCGAGGACCAGATCTCCTTCCTTGAAGCTTCTCTGTCGGACTCTTTTGTTGAAAGCCCTAGATATTCTGGCTTGATAAAACTCAATGTGTTGTTGAGCCTGTAAGCATATAAAATTGCTTATAGGTCCCTTAGCACAGCTCGGCACAAACCGACAGACCAACGAGGCGACGAGATCGACGAATCACACGCAAGCAACGGAATGCATCCATTCGCATGCGGAATCAAGCCAACGATTCAGGGAGTCAACGAGTCATTCAACCATAGAATGGATTCGAACTCAAACGCCAAGACGGATTTACTGCCAAATCAGGATCCGGACACCAAATCAGAGTCCAGATCAACAGTAAAGCTCGGGTAAACCGATAAACCGTGAAACCGGATGACGGACGACGCGGCAAACACCTGAAAAGAGGCTCAGAAACCAAGTCATCGAGGCGGCTCACCGAGCCACCAAGGTGGCTCGGTGGCTGAGCCACCAAGTGGTGGCTCGGTGGCCCAGATCAACAGTAAAGCTCGGGTAAACCGATAAACCGTGAAATCGGATGATGGACGACGCGGCGAACACCCGAAAAGAGGCTCGGAAACTAAGTCATCGAGGCGGCTCACCGAGCCACCAAGGTGGCTCGGTGGCCGAGCCACCAAGTGGTGGCTCGGCCGAGCCACCTAGGTGGCTCGGTGGCCGAGCCACCTTGGGGTGGCTCGGCCACCTCCGAGCCACCAAATGGTGGCTCGGAGGCCGAGCCACCTCCTTGGTGGCTCGGCGGCCACCAAGGTGGCTCGGCCACCACCGAGCCACCAAGAGGTGGCTCGGTGGCCGAGCCACCAAGGTGGCCGGCCGAGCCACCTCTTGGTGGCTCGGCATGAGCCGAGCCACCTTGAGGTGGCCGGCCATCCATGTGTTGGCCACACGTGCACACGGGCACAGTGACGCTTGGCTATAAATAGGAGAGGGGGTTGTTCATTTTGAAAGGTTGGACTTTTGAGAGCCGAAACTCTGCCGGATTAAAGACTGAGCTTAGAGTTTTGAAGACTTGAAGACTTGGACATCCAGATCTGATCCTCGGCGAGCATCCACGTCACAAAAGGCAGGAGTTCGAGAGAGGGGAAGAACAGATCTGAGATCTACACGAGATCACACTCCGGATCTAAGCTTAGTCTTAGATCCCGAGATCCGAGCGATTATTTCCTTAGTGAACTAATCCCTCCCGGCTATTATTCCCTTCGTGGAATAATACCCGTCAAATCGTGTAGATCCGACCGGATCTAGATCGCGCGGTGGTCCACGGATTAACCCCGGCGTTGGCAAAGAACCCACAAAAGCGAGCGACCGCAAAACAGGAGCTCGCGATTTGTTCACAAGGAGAAAGTTATAATTTTCTTTTATTTTCTTTGATTTCGTTTTAACCGGATCTAAAACAGACCGGATCTTTTGTAACCACAAAAAGTTGTTATTTTGAGATCACAATGACATCAATGAAAGACAAGGAGAAAGTTGTAATTTTTCTTTATTTTCTTTTTTTTTATTTCGTTGTAACCGGATCTAAAAAAGACCGGATCTTTGTAACACAAAAAGTTGTTATTTTGAGAACACAATGACATCAATGAAGTAAACGATTTTCCCCGCGAACATAAGCTAAACAAGAAAGGTGTGTCATTTATTTGGGATGACGCCTGCCAAAAAACACTCGAAGATATCAAAACATATCTGACGAATCCTCCTGTTCTCGTTGCACCAAAATCAGGTAAACCGTTCTTGATTTACCTCAAGGCGATGAACCACTCGATAAGTGCTTTACTAGCACAAGACGATGATAATGGTCACGAACAGGCAGTCTATTACCTAAGTCGGACCTTGATAGGCGCCGAGTCTCGATATCCGATGATTGAGAAAGAATGCCTCGCATTAGTATTCGCAATGCAAAAGATGCGGCATTACTTGGTTGGACAGACGATTTACGTCATTTCTAACGTTAATCCAGTACGGGTATTTATGACGCAACCGGCCTCTATGAATTGGCGGTTAGCGAAATGGGCTCTTCTCTTGTCCCAATATGATTTGCACTTCAAACAGCAGAAGTCGATCAAAGGACAAGCGATTTGTGATCTTTTGGCGGCAAACCCGACAACGGATACGGCAGAAGTATATGATGACTTGCCGGACGAAACCCACGAGGTTAACACTACGTCGCACCAACAAGTATGGCAATTATATTTCGATGGTGCTTCGAGAGCAGTTAATAGGGCAATAACCCCCGGATGTTCTACAGTCTCCTCCGGAGTTAGAGTTGTCTTAATTTCCCTAGGGAAGCATATGATGCCTCGAGCTTATTCACTGACTAGTCCGTG